>NC_080683.1:126158272-126466136 GCF_030445035.2 Dasypus novemcinctus | reverse complement strand
ACCTCGATAGCAGCAATCAATTTCACTAAGCTGGTGATGCTGAGGTGAGCTGTATTTCCTGCAGAAAACACTTCTCATGGCCATTTAAAAATCTCGTAATAAATAAATCTGTTTTGTTTTGAGCAATCATGTCTTCTGGAAGGTGAGCTCTTGGCCACTCTGCTCTGGAGCTAACTCGTGTAGAAATCATCCGCAACACCATTTACTAAGTGGGGGAAATTTCCCTGAAGACGAGAAAGGGTGAGGGAGGAGAGGGGGCGGGGACGGAGGCAGCGAGCCTGGGGGCTTCCCAGCGCCAGCCCCAGAGCCGCCCAGAGTGAAGAGCAGAGTTTGCACTTGACAGTCTGTCTGTCGCCAGCAAGAGCGTGATTTTGCTTTGATCAAAAGAAGCTACCTAACCCCTTGATTCTCACTGACCAGCTAGTTCATGACTTAGAACAGGAGTTCAGAATCTCTTTTTGTGCCTTGGACCATTCTATAGTTAGCAACGCACGAAGCACGGTGACTTCCAAGAGTGAGGAGCACAGAGCGCCTGCAGCACTGAGATCTGACAAGCTGGTGTGATCTGCACTGGTCTCAAAGCCATAGCTACTGATGCTAATACATGCTCAGATGCCTACAATTAGAACCAAAATATTTTCTAAATTTCGGTTAGACATGGAGAAAAAAGATGGCATTGTTTTCCCATCCAAGTCCGAGGACCCCAGCTTGGGATCCCTGATGTAGAAGATGGAATGAGTGTGCCCTGGAGATGGCAAAGCTGGACCGACTGGTAGACGCCTCGGGAAGAGCTATTTCAGCTTCAGACATAAATGAGCCTAACAACAATTAGCTCTCTGCAAGGGCCCCAGGGGCTCTGTGAGGGACAGCTGTCCTGTCTGGATAACGTCCCAACTGCCTGCGTGAGCAGCACACAGTGGAGAGAGTCAGAAGGGACAGCACGGGGGTGGGGGGTGGGGGGCCCGAGCTGGGAAAACCCTCACTTTGGAGATAGAGCATTTAGCCGCTGTGCTTCCTGTTGCAGTTCTGGGGACCCCAAGTCCACCAGAACGGAGGGAAATACCCGCGGAGGAGTCAGTCCTGAGGCCCCCGCGGCCGGCGCCGGGAGGGGCGCTGCTTTCCCCATTCGCTAACGCATTTGATGGATTGCCTGGCGGCCAGTACCCAGGCAGGTGCCGTTTTCATTATTACGTGTGAATTAATCCACTGGAAGAAGCAAGCACAAGCGTTCAGAAACTGAGGCTGTCCTGTTTTGACAGCGTCTTAGTTATGGGCTCACAAATAATTACTGGAGTAAATCAGAGCAGGTGGTGCGGGCATCGATTTTGCGTCAGCACCTGAGTAAACGATGGCCCGTCTTTTGTGCTTTATTTTGGAATTGCTGTCCAGGAGGCCTTCGGCGTCCACATGAACTGCCCAGGAAACCCCCTGCCCAGAACCCCTGCCCTCCCCGACTCTCACCCCGGAGCCCCTGAGCAGACCACGTATGCCAGCCCTTAACCAGTGTGAAATGCTAATGTGGATCTGTGATTTTCCAACAAAGAGAAAGGAAAATGTGATTACTGGTCACGGGGTTTCCTATTAGCACTTGCTTCTGCTAATTTAGAAGCAGGCAGGACTGCAGGAAAACCAATTTCCTCCCTTAACGGTGGCCGGTTCTGCTGCATTTGTTTAATAAATAGCCTCTGGGTCCAGACTGATGTGAGCAGAGACAGAGCCGCGCGCGGTCACTCTATTCCAGGCAAACTCCAAGTCCAGCCTGACTTAACAGTGTTGAAGCCTCTTTTAGCGGGATCTTGAAGTCAAAGCACAACAACTTCCCTGGCTGTGTTTTGGCTGCTTGGCTCGGACGGAGAGCGCCCGTGACGTCCCGAGACTTTTAGGTGAGTCGGGTTCCGGAGGGGTCTCTCCCCGAGGCAGGACAACTGACCCTCAGGAAGGCCCCCTCAGCCTCTGCTGCCCTGGAGGAGGCGCAGCCAACGAGGCGGAACGCGCGGGACGGAGCTTCCGTCTGCCCGACCACCAATCTCAGCCTTGTTTCGCCGCCTCTTAAATTTTAACGAGGATGAGCTCGATGCGATTCCTAGAAAACTCGCTCCTGCTTCTCTTTAACTGGGCTGCCTTCTGAGCAAACATTCCCAGCTTCGCTGCGCAGAGCCCCTCTCCTCTCCAGGCCCCACAGTCCTCCCTCACCGTGGCTCTGGATAGACGGCCCTCGTCCTCGAGCCGTGGACAGGCCAGCTGCCCCCTCCCGGCTGCTGCTGGCCTCTGAGGCTTTCAGGGCATCTGAGAAATGCAGGGTCAACGTGAATCCTTCCGGCCTTCGCACCGTGGCAGCCGCGTGCTCCTCCACGCTGTTCCCTCACGGTCGCAGCATCGCCTATTTCACACGTCGCAGCCCAGACAGCACCCGAGCTCCCGTCCAGTGCCGCCTGCTCTGCACCCGGGGCCCGAGCTGCCCTCCGGGTCCCTCCTGCCACTGCCTCGGCTCCTCCAGGTCCTCCCCCAAGGCCAGCTGAGGTCTGGTTGCCAGGGAGATGCCTGTTTCCCACAGGTAAGTGGCCAGGGCGCGCCGCAGCCTCCACGAGCCGGCCCAGGCGCCTTCCATCGCGGCAGACCCACCCCAGGGGCTCGTGGGGACCCGCAGCGCCATGCACGCAGCAAGCAGGCGGTGCCTGCAGGAGGCTGAGCCGACACGAGAGGTCTCTGAGGCGCCATCAGAGCACGCCCGAGCCCCCTCCCGGGCGCCAGCAGACCAGGCGTGAGCAAGCCCGGCAGACACAGCAGAGGACAGCGTGCCTCGCGCGGCCTGGCACGTCCACAGCCAGACGTCCCCTCCGAGGCACGAACTCGCCCAGACGTCCCCTCCGAGGCACGCTGAGCCGTACCTCGGGACGCGCACACGTCAGACTCGGGAACACCTGGCGAGGAAGCACAGCACAGGCTCCCAGCTCAGCCCGGCCACGGGCCCCAGGCAGGTGCCAGCGGCTTCCCACCCTGTGCCCCTCCCGCCACCGCCATGCCCACTGGGTCAAACGGCCTCACGTCCACGACGCGCCTGGTGGCACCGTCAGTGCTGGGGACGGGGAGTTCATCCTCTCTTAAGTCAGGCCAGCCACGGTCAATTCTACTCTCAAGAATTATCCAGCTACCCAATTGCTCCAGACACATTTATAAAATTCTGTATAAACAGATTAAAATTGGGAAACTTAAACAAATATCCTTTAGGGAGCGGAGGTGGCTGGAGCGGTTGAGCAGCTGCTTCCCACATGGGAAGTCCCGAGTTTGGTCCCTGGTGCCTCCTGAAAACAAACAAAAAACAACAACAAGCAAACAAATGAAAAAAAAAAACAACTCAGGGGAGCCGGCATGGCTCAGTGGTGGACCACCAGCTTCCTACTTAAAGGTCCTGGGTTCACTCCCCGGCCCCAGCACCTCAAAATAAATACATCAATAACCTTTGTAGAGATCTGTTTTGGGACCTGACGCCTCCTAAACTCTGACCTGGACAGAACTGGACATTGGAATTGCCAGGATCCCGGCCAGGCTCTCGTCCAGGAAAAGAGGAGCCGTGACCAGGCCTTCCGTGGGAGCGCAGTTTGGAGGGCGAGGGGCACCGAGTGCACATTCCAGCGCAGGTGAGCAGACGAGCAGCCTGTGGGACCTGGAAGGGCTCGACTGCGGGGGCCTCCAAGGCCGTCACACCCAAACTACTCCGGAAATGCACTTCAACTTGATTTCACATAAAAACGTTGGCCGTGAGCACCAGGTAGCGTGACGTGTTCCAGAGCTCAGGTCGCTCGGCCGCTCTGTCCATTCAGCCCATCCTCTGGCGGTCTAACTAGCCCTGTGTTCAGAGACGTCACTGGACACTGAGCACGACAGGATTTCATTCTCAGAGGGACGTATCAGCTGAGCTGCCTTCAAAGGCCTTGAAAGAAAACCCTACGCAGAGGGCCATGACAGGACCCCAGAAGGAGCGGCTCTGTCGGCCCCCGTGTTGCCTGGGCCCCCGCTTGTCTCCATCTCCCCGCTCTCTGGGGCCCCCGTTTGTCTCTATCTCCCCGCTCTCTGGGCCCCCACTTGTCTCTATCTCCCCGCTCTCTGGGCCCCGCTGGTCTCCATCTCCCCGCTCTCTGGGGCCCCCCTTGTCTCCATCTCCCCGCTCTGGCTGCCGCGGTGTCACCTTTGTCCCAAGGCTGGCTTCCGTCACGGATGTGGAAACGGCGGCCGTGGTTCTGACCTTCACACCCGCACCCTCCGCGGCCCAGAAGGGGCAGAGCTTCTCCGCCAGCGGCCTCCTCAGAGGCCTCCAGGTCTCCCCGCTCGGTCCCCACACCTCAGGGGCCAGAGCACTGCCGTGATCTGTGGCTGCGCCCTCGGCGGGACCACCCGTGCGGAGAGGAGGGGGCCACCAGGTGGCCTGGAGCTCGTGCCCGCTCCTCTCACAGGCTGACATAGGCACCCAGAGGCCGTGCATTCGGGGGGGGTGGGCAGTTGGGAACGGGAGGTTGGGAGTGGGTGCTGGGAAGATACCCACGTGCTAGCAGGCCCGCTTTGTAAGAGGAAATGAAATAAGCAGCAGAGTACACGGAGACACTGGCTGGACCACGACCGAGCGCGAGTTTATCTCCAGGAGGCGCACGTTAGGACGCTCAGCCCCCACCAGGCCCCTGCCTGTGCTCGAGCTCTGGGTAAGTCATTCACCTCTTTCAGGGTTTTAGAAGCACAGGTTCCTTCTGTTCCTCTTTTGGATTCTTTCCAGCAAATGCAAAGGAGCATTTTTATGTCAGAGTCACGGTGAGCGCAGCACTGAGCAGGGGCCAGTCTCGGGCCAGCCCTGGGTGCCTCCGCCCGCCGGCCACGCAGCTGCCCACCGCGCCCACGCTAACTGCTCAGCGCCTTCTTCACTCCTCACCCTCGCGGAGTGGGGAGCCCTGTCCCACAGGCTGGTCGGTCGGCCGAGCCTTTCCAAGGGCTGCGCTTGCGGAGGTCCCCGAGCAGACGGGCTTCGGGGGAGCACTGCTCGGGGATGACCCTGACCCGGGGACTCTGCTCCCCAAGGCCCTCTCAGGTCAGTGAAGTCGAGGTAAGCAAGGAGCCGGGAGCACCCGTGCGCGCTTCGCAGGCTGTAACTCGTGATCCGTTCCCCTCTTCTAGCAGTGGGCGTTACTGAGTTGCCTGCTCTGTGGTTCATAAATTAACCTGGGCTCGTGGACTACTGCTCTCAGATAGAAAGGTGTGCTAAGAATGCAGACCGGAGCTCTGCTCCTGACCACGCAGGGGAGACTTAATTAGCGTATAGACGTTAAAATGTAAAAGCGAAGGAAGGCCTGCTATTCATCTTCTTGGCAATATTCAGACATTCATGAAATTGAAAGTTAATGTACCAGGGACTTTCATTATCTGACCCATTCCATCCTATTAGATTCTCAAAGCTCTCGGGAGAGAGGACCAGTATGCCACCAAACGGGCCTGGAAAGGTCACCAAAACAAAGCATCAATAAAGCTCTACTTCTGACTGAAATTCCTCCGTGGTCAGCAGAAAGTATGTGCCACGAGCTAGGGCCATTTGTAAGAACGGAACTGACTGCTCGGCCAGCGTGACAAATGCGAGCAGGCCTCCCGATTTCAAAACCACACGCACATTCTGTGCATACCAGGAAAGGGTTCTCCCTGCTGTTGACTTCCGAGGCTGAAGAAGCAGCCTGTAAGCACGACAGAGCTCACATTTGCAGAACACCAGCAAACGTGCCTCGTAACCGCTCTCCTTCCTTCCCACGGCGCTTGGCAGGACACCACGTGGATTTTACTTCAGCATCGTCTCCCACAGCTTTCCACCTCACCTTCTAATGAGTGCTTTGGTGAGTTTATCGTGGTCTTTGCCATTTTACTGTCTGAAATGTGCCATCTAATTCCCTTGATAAAAACAAACCCACCCAAACCCATGCTTTCTGTTACCTCTCCAAGTTTGGAAGTTTACATACTCAGTTGTCCAACAAGTGTGTTTCTGAGATTTGCTGTCAACATTGAAACCATAACCAGGTGTCATGAGGATGAAGAAGTGGGTATAAAATGGACTTCCCCCTAAATTAGCAGCAGATAAAATAAAATACGTGAAAGGATAAAAGATAAAGAGCAACACAGCTGGGGCTCCTAGCGCATGAGTTGCGCAATGGGAAGTGTCAGGAATGCCTGAGGGCGGTGCTGGCAGGGACAGGCTGCTGGCCAGAAGCGCCAGACTCAGATTTCAGTTTCAAAGGCTTTGAGGGACTGGCATGGAGTGACTGATTTTTTTTAATCAAAAGGAACAAACCTGCTGTGCTGGTCAGGCTCACGTGCCAACTCGACCAGGTCTGGTGCCCAGGTGTCTGGTCAAGCGCACTCAGGCCTGACTGTTACTGCAAGGACATTTCATGGATCAAAAAGAGGGAGTTGATGGCACCGGGGGGCTGGGTACGTCTACTCAGCCAAGGAGATTGCAGCAGTGAGTGAGGCTCATCCAAAGAGATGAGGGCCTTAAACGGAGAAATGATCTCAGCATTTAGAGAGAGAATTCCCAGCTCTTCTTAGACAGCCAGCGTCTCCTGGGGAACTCGAGGACCTTCCAGCAAGCCCCTGGCTTGCAGTCTGCCCTAGGAACTTGGACTCGTGCCCCCCCACAGTCACGTGAGACAAGTTTATAAAAGCTCACACTATTTGCAGATACCTCCTGTTGGCTGTTTCCCTAGAGAGCTCTAATACACCTTGTAGCACTTTGATATTATTGATGAATTCCAAAAAGAACTAGTGGATGATGTTTGTAAACTGGTCAATACCTGGCCAAGATAAATTATGACTAGGGCGTTGATTGGGCACGGCAGTAGGGTGTTGAGTCTCTGCTCCTTGGTGGGTCGGGACTCAAAGATAAAAGGTGGCAAAGGACAGAGTTGGAGATCGGATGTTGCAGTTTTGACGTTGCAGTTTTGAGCTGAGGCCCCGGGAAGTAAGCACATCGAGGAGCTTGGTCGTAAGGAAAGAGAAAAGGCCCTGGGAAGAGGAACAAGCCGTTCACCTGACAGGCTACAGCTGGCCCTGTGGAGAGAGCAGAGGGGCTGAGCCCGGGGAGAGGCAAGCCCCAGGAAGAGAGGACCCCAGGAAGCCGGAGCCCTCGCAGACGTCGGCAGCCATCTCACCCCAATACGTGGCAGCAAGCTTTGGTGAGGGAAGTAACTGATGCTTTATGGCCTGGTATCTGTAAGCTTCTACCCCAAATAAATACCCTTATAAAAGCCAAAAGATTTCTCATATTTTGCATCAGCACCCCTTTGGCTGACTAATACACACCTGTTAATTAAAATCACCATCATTCTATTACGGAAAAGGCCATTTTGGAACTAAAATTGTAAGGAACATTGTCTCAGAATAAAAAATATCAAATAACCTTAGTTTAATGACTAATTCACTACATTGTTACTTTTTTCTTACCTTGGGGCAATTCTTTCATGGACCAGGATGTGGGACCTGTCTGCTGCAAGCCAGGTCAGAGGGGGTGGCAACACGCAGATGTGGCAAGTTAATTATGGGTGAAAAGTGGTAATTACACAGTAAATGAAACACAACAGTCATTAGAGCTATCAGGAAGGGAGCGGGGGTCTGGGAGAGGGCGGTGGAGAGCAGAGGACGGGAGGGGCGTGGGGCAGAGGGACATGTCAGCCCAAGAACGGCTGCACCATGAGGTCGGGGGCTGGGGGCTGCACCCTGGGGGCTCCCCCAAATGTCTTCTTGCCAGTAAAATCAATCAGAGTGAAGTTCTCATAAAAAGACAAGGAAATTCACTTTTTTTTATGGCTCTGTTAATGTAAGGGACAAATAGTTTACATAATATAAGTAAAATTACTGTGAAAACTTATTCCTATCCCTAATATCTTAAAAGAGAATTTAGTAGGAGGTACCTCTCAGGCACCCTGCAACTCCAGGCCTAGTTGAAATTTCAAGCACACAGGCTCAAAAGCACAGTCATCAGTGTCAAGGGCTCATCATTGGACCATCCAAACATATCTTTATACTCTACATGCGTGCTCGGGAGAGCTCCCTCCCACCCATGTATCCCCCATCACTGACACCCCACACCACTGCTCCTCCCCTGCCATAGCTGAGCCCCTCTGCGATCCAAAACTTCTTAAAAAATGAAGCCTAATATATTGCCAAATTCAATTAGTAGGAAAATGAAAGATTATTGACAGGTTTAAGGATTAGAAATAGAATACTTAATAATTTAGAAAAACTAAAATAAAGTAAAAAATGGGGTATTAAAAAATGAAAAATATCATAAAACTTTGTTTTTGATGTTTTGCCTTTTATCACAGTAATAGGTGTTGCCCTGCATGTGCAGTGGCAAGGCAATCTCCTACATTCCTTCCTCGCTGTCCACATCCTTTTTTTTTTTTAATTTTGTCTTCCAAAAAGTTTTAGATCACAGTATAATCACGTATATAATATAAGGGACTCCCATATACCCAGCATCAAACCCTTTTCCCCCTTCCCTAGCAATGATCTTTTTACATGTGGATGTTACATTTGCTACAGCTGATGTACAGATATTGAAACATAGCTACTAACCATTGTTCCATTATGGCTTCCATTATGGTTTATAGTTTAGACTGTACACTTTTCTAAATTTTTGGTTACATTATGGTTTACATTATGGTTTACATTTTAGACTGTACTCTTTTATAAATTTTTGGTGAAATTTAACATGGCTTATATTCATCATTGCACAGTCCTATGGAGCACTTCCATTGCCCCCCATTTGCCCCTCTTCTATCTATTCTATTCCTCTCTTCCTTTCCCCTCAGGGCTCACAGTGACAATCAATTGTCACTGCTTGAAAGACCAGATTCACAGATACTTGAAACAATGCTGAGGGCTTGACACACTAGACTGTCCTCCCTCACTGGGAGTCACCCATGCTCTCGAGAGACCCCCTCCCCTCTGTTTGAGAACATCAGCCTGCCCCAGCATGGGGGCACACACCTTTCTGCTCATTGTATGTGTCTCCACCCACTGATGTAACAATATGACAAGATGAGCACTCACACACTCCCTAGAAGCCCAACCCTCATTAAATAATACTCTTTAAGAAAAGGAGAAAAATGTTACAATAAAATTAAATTTACTTTTATATCTGAAAATATTTTATAAGTCCCACAGACATTTATCAGCAATTACAGAATTTTCTTCTTGTCTTTAAATGACTGAATTTTTTTTCTCTTCCTTATATTTTCTGTCATGACACCATTCAATTTAAAATATTCTAGTATTACACTGACATGGTAATTGAGATTCCACAAAAATAAAAAAAAAAACAATATATAACTTCTTGAAAAATGTGGTCTAAGATCATAGTTTCTAGTTTTTAATAAAATAAGGATTAAAACCCTGGTACTTTGCGATAAAGTAAGGATTAGCCCTAAATTCCTCCACAAAAAGAGGATCTCACTCCCTCAGGTCGAATTCCACGGGGCTGCATGGCTCCTCAAACGTCTCCCCACTTAATTTTCTAAAATTGAGGCTGAGAATGTCAGTGTGCACATTCCGGATTCGCCCTTCTCGGGACCCACGCGCAGCCAGCGGCGGGCAAGCACGGAGCCACTGCCAGCCTCTGCCAGACAGGCTTGGGAAGGAAGATGCCCCAGACGCTTAAAATAACTCCTTCCGTCTGTCTCCCTGAACACGCCGCAGCGCTCTCCAAGCCTACGGGCCTGCTTTAAATTCAAATGGAATTCAGGGATCTTGGCAGAAGGACCCAGGGGGCTCATCCAACTGACGAAGGACCCAGCCAGTCTTTCCACCTGAAGCCTGAGGACACTTCTCAGGAGGGGAGCGGGGGAGCCCCGAATATGAGAACCGAGCACCCCGGGAAAGAAAACTCTCTTTGCTCTTCACCATCCACACACGCTCCAATTTACCCTGGAAATTTAAAATTAACCTGCAGTGGTGGCACAA
Organism: Dasypus novemcinctus; assembly: GCF_030445035.2. Lineage (NCBI taxonomy): Eukaryota > Metazoa > Chordata > Mammalia > Cingulata > Dasypodidae > Dasypus > Dasypus novemcinctus. The sequence continues at coordinate 126,456,149 of NC_080683.1, read as the reverse complement.
ACGGGAAGAGAATGGAGAGCTTAACAGTTTGACCTAACTTTTCATCCAATTTGGAGTATTTGATATATTTATTTCATGATCAACCTCTTTTATTTTATTTATTTTTTTGCTTATTTTTAAGATTAAAAATGTTTGCATTAAACTTCACCTTCTCTTGTGGCTTATGCTTCTTTAGTTAAAGATGAATATTTTAGTCAGGTCTAGACGCCTTTCCATCCTCGCAGCAGAACAAAAGGAACTTCCCCCCCTTTTACGGTGATCTCTGTGCCTCTCAGTGCAGAAGAGAGTCAAGTGTTGTGTCGTGGGCAGTTGCCAGGCGAGGACAGCGGCTGTTGGGGGAGAAGGAAGGGAAACCACCCTGTGGGCAGCCACCTGCCTCTGCGGCTACTGTGACAGCTCTCGTGGTTTAGTTAGACTTTCTCGACTCGGTTCTTTACAGAAAACTCTTTCTTAGTGAGGAAATAATAAACGCAGCTTATTCCCAACCTACTATTTATTTTGCTTTTAAGGAACCAGAATGTTACTCTCCCTTCCTTTCTGTTTCATGGTCAAGAACATTTGAAGGAAACGCTGCAAGTAGCAAAAGGGAAGCCAATGCGAGCAGAGCTGGGCGGATGAGCAGAGCTCCTGCAGGGCCAGAGACACAGACGGGCACTTTCTAGGACAGGCAGACTGGGGCGGTGGTCCCGAGACAAGGAGCCAGCCCGCGGGGCGCCCCCCAATTCCAGGCTCCTGCTCTCTCCTCTGGGACCCCTGCTCTCTGCCAGGGTCCAGGGAACGGCCTCAACGCGGGTCTGAGCGTGGCGCCTGCGGCTAGCAGAACACGAGCCTGTTTGTCGTAGCACCAAGGCCCTCCTGGACCCCCATCCACCAAGACCACCCGGCCCACTGCGCCATACCTCCCTGTCCTGGCAGAGCCCGCACAGGGCAGCACCTGGAGGCACAGCTACCTGCACGTCTATCTGCAGGTAGATGGCGGCACTGGAAACGGTACCGGGCGATCTAAGTGTGCCTCTGCACACACGTGCACACGCACCCACACCTGCCATACACACACTCACACACACGTGCACACACCACCTGCACATGCACATACCTGCACTCACACACACATGCACAACACTACATACATGAACACACAGGGGGCATATATGCACATGCACATACAGAGCACATAAACACACAGGCATGCATCATGTGTATGCACAATACACATGCATAAACACCATACATGTGTGCACACTATACACGTGCACGCCCATTGCACACATATGTTTGTGTGTGCACACACTCATGTGCACACAGCATGCACACATGGACATTCACCTGCAAACGTAGCACAAGGTACTCATGCACGCACTGCACAGTCCCACACCCTGTGCACATGCACACACCACACACACGTGTGCACACACATGGTGGGTGCACACACTGCACGCATTACTTGCAGCCGTGTGCTAGGGCAGGCATCCTGCATTTGTTTGACTTCCCAAGGCCTTTGTTGGCAGAAGCTAACCTCAACCTTCTAAGTTACGGTTCCTCTCAAACAAGCAAGCTAATGTGTCCTAAACACGTTTGGAAGGCGCTCCCTATTCTACTTCCTCTGACCCACCTCATTTCCCTACATCCCTTTCCCTCGTGGAGAAAGATGATCTGATTAGGGTTTGTGCTGGAAGGATGCCTGGCACTAATTACGGCCCCAACTCAGCACCCCCAAGGCTGCCAGCGTGGTGGGGGCTGCTGCACAGCGCAAGGCGGGTGTTCAGAGGAGCCAAGCCGCAGAGCAAGCCAGCTCCGGCAGCCGCGGACCCCGTGGCCGGCATGTGTAGGGATGCTGAACGAGGAGCACAGCAACTGGGATGGCCCAGGCTCTGTCGTGAGGTGCAGGGCCCACTTCCCCACCTGGCCTCAGCAGAGGAGGGACCGGCAATGGGACGTGGCCACATTAATGTAGGCGTCGTAGCCAAGGGGACATGGCCACATTGACATAGGAGTCGTGGCCAAGGGGACGTGTATCCACTATGGTAGGAGTCATAACTGAGGGGACGTGGCCATGCTAATGTAGGCATCATGGCCAAGGGGACGTGGCCATGCTAACATAGGCATTGTGGAGAGGACATGGCTGCATTACCATAGGAGTTGAGGCCGAGGGGATGTGGCCGTGTTAACATAGGTGTCGTGGCCGAGGCAATGTGGTCGTGTTAACGTAGGCATCGTGGCCAAGGGGACGTGGCCATGCTAGTGTGGAGTCATGGCCAAGGGGACGTGGCTGCGTTGATGTAGGAGTCGTGGCCAAGGGGGCACAGCCACGCTAGTGTGGAGTCGTGGAGAAGGGGACATGGCTGCATTAATGTAGGAGTCGTGGCAAAGGGGACGTGGCTGCGTTAATGTAGGAGTTGTGGCCAAGGGGATGCGGCCATGCTAGCGTGGAGTCATGGACTTCTTTCAGGTGGGCAGTTCATGTACTCGGGCTGTGTGGCCTGTGGGGTCAGCTGCGAGGGGCCTTCATGAGCACCGGAGCCGGCGGCTGGGTCCAGAGCCTGTGGGTGCTCCGGGTGGGGTCCCCAGAGCCGGTCCTGCAACTTCCCGCACCCAGCCCACAGGGGAGGCACAGGGGCAGGGAAGGAGGCTGAGAACGCGCAGCTTCGTGACGCCCCCTTGACGGGGACCTTTTCTCTGGAAGCAAGAACGGCGGCTCGGGCCCCTCCTCCAGATGCGCCTGTCAGTGCACGCGCCCATGAGGGGCTCCTGGCGTCTCCTGCACAAGGCCTCGGTCGCCATGGAAACCACCACCATCAGGCAGGTGACTTGTGCAAGGGAGCATGGGCTTGGAATCAGGTTCCCATGGCAACGTTTTTGTTCCGAGCCCGAGGAATCTTAACTACATGTGCCAGTGCACATTACGCAGCAGGATGCACAGGTGGGGCTAATAAGGTTCAATATTTGCTCAACTAAAAATTGTAATCATGGTAAAATAAATGAATTAAAACCAGTTCCTACCGAGAGCTTACATAAACAGAGTTTGTGGTTGTAATGCTACTTCCACATGGGTAAGTAAATATATGTGAAGTGTTAATTGATTCCTTTTTCATTAGATTCATAGGCAGAGAAATCTCCATAAAAATTAGGGGATTTTCAAAACTCGAAGTAGATGTTCAACTCATAATTCTCTGATGAGAGTAAATCGCTCAAACCCACAAAAGGAAAATTAAGATCACACTATCCAGCTATAATAGAGCCAGTTATCATGGTGACCAAAGAGCTACAGGAAAAGATGTCAGCCTGATGCATCAGCGTTCTCTGAGCACACTAATAAAATGTGCCCACTGGGATATTTGTGATAATTGCCATTTCTGGAGCCTCAAAACATCCATATAAATATGCCAAGAACCAAATTAAGAAAAGCATTCCCTTTATCTTCTACAAATAATGCGGGAAGTAATGCCCACTCTCTCACACAGCACGCCGCAGAACATGTGCAGGGGCAGCAGCGCAGGCCGCGGTGGGCACAGTGAGGACGCCGGCCCGCGCTCGGAAGTCCGCTCACGTTGCTCAGCCGCCAACCGCAGCGCGGCGTCCCGCTCACGACGCCCTCGCCAGCCTGCGCACGGCTGCTCGCCGCCCTCTCTGCACTCCCTGGGCACATGGGAGCAGCCGGGCAGCACGGGCACACATTTTCAAGGGTGTTGTTTGCAAAAGTACACACGTAGAATTTGTGTGCACCCGAAGAAACTGACCTACCCTTCACCTCCAGTGCAGGACGCACTGTCACCCTTCCGCCTGTTCTGTAATTAAGACGATCTCCAACCTCTAGCTGCGCCCCTTCGCCCCGTAATATACACATGCACCAGAACTCAGCACCCAAAGGGACCCTGGGGCTTTCTACAAAGTAAAGAACCCACTTGTTAAAATGCAATTAGCAGATTCCTACTTGGTCGGTTCTGCAGTGTTTTTGTCCTATCTGCAATTTTCCTTCAGTGCCGCACCTGAAACCCGTGCATCTTGAACTCTGATTTAAGCTTTTCAAAAATTTTTAAAACCACATTTCTTGGAAATGCTCCTACTTTCCCAAAGATGCTGAAAATCCAAAGTTTTGAAATGTGAACACAGTTATCAAACTCATTTCCAAAATTCCTCACATTAGCGCGATATTCTGAAGCGAGATTGGCTTATCGGAGCTGCGCAGAGTAATCTCTTGGCTGCAGCTGAACAGCGGAGTTGAAAAACTGGAGGGAGCTCTGAGGCGCCACAGGCTTCACGGCCTGAGGACGGGCAGGCAGGCGCCAAGCCCTGCGGCACCGTCCCTGCTGAGGGGCTGCCCCAGGCCAGGGCCCGCTGGGCCGAGGGCCGGGCCGCCCCAGGGCTCGGAGACCCGGCTCTCATCATTCCAGATGGAATCAGAGCAGCTCACAGCGCAGGACTGTGGGGTCAGGCGAGCTGGTGCATGCTGAGGTGCACCGCAGGATTCGTTCTCGCCACTGCTGCCGCCTTGTCCCTAAATGGCATATAAACAGTAATCCCAGGGCTCTTGATTTTAAAACCCCTACCCTAAAATTACATGTAGCAGCCAGCCTCCATCACTCACCTACAGTGCCATGTTCACTTCCTTAAAAGTCTATTTTCTAATAGGCCGCTGACCATGCATGAGGCTGCAAGCTCATTTAAACCCTTGAGTGCTTAGGAATCTCTCAGATCTTGGGAAAATTCAGGTTGGAGAAATATGATACAGTCAGGGAGCTTAAAAATCTTCCAAAGTTTATTATAGACAAATACTTGTAGAATTTTTCAGAAATCTGTCAAGGAAACATGAATCTGTTTTAAAAAAAAAAATCAAGCTCATGCAAACTATCACTTAGAGAATGTATAAGTCAGCCACTTAACAGTTTTGTTGCTCTTTATTTTATTTACATGCGTTTACTCAGCACATTCATGTGGCACTTCTTAAACCTTGGGGCAGGGAGGTTGGGAACATGGCTACTGATTCTGCAAATCCTCTGAAAAATGTAAAATTCTGGGTCACCTGGATATTCCCTTAAGACCAAGAGCTGGCAAGCAAACAAATCACATGAAGTTCTCCGTGATAAAACTGGGGGGAGAATCAAAGCTCACCCGGCCGTACGCGCATGACTCAGAGGCCCCCGCCGTGGCAGCGGGCCAGACGCCCACCTGACCCGGGTCCCGATGTCGTGAGCTTCATTTATAAATCACACGGGTGGTGGCAAATTGTTCAAAAAAACAACCCGTGTTGCATTTTGAGGTGCATTTAAACCACAATATGGATGCAAATGGTGACTTAAATTCACGTTCACTGTCAAGGGGAAGATAAAACAAGTCATGCCGGTGACTCAGATAATGGTCAAACCTCAAAAGGGGAAAATCATGCAAACAGATTTTAAAAAACTTCAACCTGAAACTCAGTTCAGCAAAGCGGCATCTCGTCATCTTAAATCAACATTTTAAAGCTGCTGGGCTGATCGTGCAGGTCAGGACGCGCTTACGTGCATTTGGTTGTTCCCACTGAAACCGGGCGGCAGGTGTAGGCACAGGTAGGTGGTGTCATAAAGTGCTCCGAAGACCCTCCTGGATGTTTGCTTTTCTTTTTTCACTTTAAAGCGTGTGTTTCTGTCGTCCCTTTCGGAGGATGGTGCGGTGGGTTGCAGCGGTGTGCGCCCCAGAAAAGCATGCCTGTAAATCTAACCTGTCCCTGAGGGGGGCACCCGGGCCTGAGGGGGGCACCCGGGCCTGAGGGGGCCTCGCTTGTGGGGACCCCGGATGGGTCTCAACGCCTCACAGGGTCTTAGAAGGAGACTGACACTCAGATGGCAACAGAAAGCCCCGGGAAGCAAGAAGCCAGGTGTCAGGAGAATCCGGAAGAGGGGAAGCTGGAGACGCGGGCGAGGGCCCTGCTGCACGGCAGAGAGCCGGCCAAGGACCGCGCAGCCAGCAGGGAGGGCGCGTCCGCGGGGAGAAGGCATCGCTGAGGGCACACCGATGTGGACTCTCCTAACCTCAAACCCAGAGCCACTGACTCCCCCTTGTTGGCCAAGACTTTGCCAGGTATCTGCTTCAGCAGCCAAGGAAACCGAAACGCCCAGGCAACGTGCCAAGACGGGAGGCTTCTGTGGGGGAAGAAGGGCCTAAACTCTACCTTTTCAATTTTACAGCCACTGAATGAACAGAAGATGTTACCTTTAAAGTTAATAAACTAGTATACTGCGGGGTAACTTACCTTCTGCTTTACTAGGAAATACAGTGGCAATGCCATGTCTGCCGTAGAGCACGGCGGAGCCCGAGGACGAGCTGGTAACAGGCCGTCCACCTGCACCACATCGATCTACGCGGCGAAGCCCTGCCGTGGAGGGCCTCCCCTTGGCCCCAGGCCGATCGTCCGTGGGCGCTGGAGCATCACCTTCATTAGAGCTGCAAGCTGCTGGGACCCTCTGAGGTTTCCTCCAGGCCACGTGAGGGGGCTCGTAAGACAAAGGGGTTCGCAGCTGAGCTAAAGTGCCATCAAGAATATGAAAATCTAACGACTGCCTACATTGGAAAATTTTATTTCTAAGCCTACAAAGAGATCACTCAAGCCAAAAGTAATTTTATATCACATCCATGGAAGAAGGCAATATGTTCAATTTATGTTACAAGAAAATTATAGGAAGTAAACATTTTAGATAAAATGAACAAGCTTCCTAGGGCAGCACGGATCCGGATCCTTTGCTCAGGATGTGTGGGTTTGTTCGCTGCTTTATTTAAGTACACTTGGCTGGGTGCCTGCTGTGTGCTGGGTAGTTTAGCTTGTCACAGGAAACAGAAAAGCACAGGAGATGGTAATGGCAACGTTAACCAAGCTTCCGGGAGGTTGGAGCTACGTGTTGCTGAGACGCTCGCTCTGAGCCAGTCCTGGCCGTGATGCTTTCGGAGGCTTCGTGGGGTGCTGAGGTCGGGGCGCGGCCCAGCCCAGGAGGGGCCTCTGTCCAGCCCTGGGGCCCTTGACAAGCAGAGGGAAAGTCAACAAAAGCCACGGGAGACAGAAGCTGGAGGTCACGGAGCCGGGGGAGAAGGGGGCCGGGGGCCGCCGCATGCCTCGCCGTGTGACAAGCCGGCGGTCAAGGGCGCCCGCAGCCAGCCCCGAAGCCAGGCTCGGGGAGAGAGGACGCCGTGATCTCGACTTTGTTTTAGCCTCAAACCATGAGCAAGTAAACTCCCACTGCTTAAGCCAAACCATCGCACGGTATTTGCGTGAGCAGCCGAGAAACTAAAACACTTACATGTAAAAAGTCCTCGAAGCAAAACGGCGTTGACAGAAACTCTTGCAGTTTTCTAAATAGTTCAGTTGGCGATGCCCACGCTTGACCAAATCGTAGTTTGCCAAAGGAGGCAATTGGGGTGCCACGAGGCGATGCTGCTGGGGCGCTCTGTAGGGGAAGCCGACCAGCGCATCCCTTTGCCCTCCTCCTGCCGGCGGGCGAGATGTTGCCCGGGCCATGCCGCAGGCCCGCTGACGTGGCACGCCCGCTGACATGGCAGGCCCGCTCACGTGGCAGACCCACTGATGTGGCACACCTGCTGACGTGGCAGGCCCGCTCACATGGCAGGCCCGCTGACGTGGCACGCCCGCTGACGTGGCAGGCCCGCTGACGTGGCACACCCGCTGACGTGGCAGGCCCGCTCACGTGGCACGCCCGCTCACGTGGCAGACCCGCTGAAGCTGCACACACAGCCCTTGAGGATCTCTACCGCCCACCTGGGCTACGTGGAAACTGGCTTTGGACGATGGAAGCTCTTTGCTCGGGTGTCTTGGTCTCCCACAGTATAACTTTCTTTTTAGAGTTAATTCACTAGGGATGGGTTTTGAATTTCACATACCTACACAAAAGCCTCATTACCATTCACATTTGTGCATGTCTGACAAAAATCAGCAGGAGCTACCTCGAAATGAAAAATGAAATTGAACTGAGAAGAGAAAAGCCTGTTTTCTTAAAGTCCATTTAGTATGGATTAAAGTTAATTATAATGGGATATTCCAAACTATAAAGAATGATTGTGCTTTCTCCTTTAGCTGTTGAGAAAAGTAGGCAGGATCATTGTTTAATTTTAAAGTTCTTTTAAATATGTGAACACTGGGATGGATGCCAATTTGCCAAACATCCGAGCCTAAAAATATAATCAGAACTCTAAATGTTGATTCTTATTTGAAAGGTAGCAGAAATATTTTTTGGGGAAGGAGAAAAAAACAATGAAGATGAAAGAGGGCTATTGAAATGAAAACTAAAGTGTAACTAATTCATCCAGCTAAAAGCCACAAAGAAATTCTCACCCAAACCCCCACCAGAGCCCCCGCACCCCCCAGCAGCCCCCCACATATCCCCCGTACTCAGCCCAGCGGCCCCTGCACCCTCCAGCAGCCCCCGCACCCCCAGTGACCCCTGCACCCCCAGTGACCCCTGCACCCCCAGCAGCCCCCACACCCCCAGTGACCCTCGCACCCCCCAGTGACCCCTGCACCCCCCAGTGACCCCTGCACCCCCCAGCAGCCCCCGCACCCCCAGTGACCCCTGCACCCCCCAGTGACCCCTGCACCCCCAGCAGCCCCCACACCCCCAGTGACCCTCGCACCCCCCAGTGACCCCTGCACCCCCCAGCAGCCCCCCACACATCCCCCGTACTCAGCCCAGCGGCCCCTGCACCCTCCAGCAGCCCCCGCACCCCCAGTGACCCTCGCACCCCCCAGTGACCCCTGCACCCCCCAGCAGCCCCCGCACCCCCAGTGACCCCTGCACCCCCAGTGACCCCTGCACCCCCAGTGACCCTCGCACCCCCCAGCGGCCCCTGCACCCCCGTGACCCCCGCACCCTCCAGCAGCCCCCACACCCCCAGTGACCCTCGCACCCCCCAGTGACCCCTGCACCCCCCAGTGACCCCTGCACCCCCCAGTGACCCCTGCACCCCCAGTGACCCCTGCACCCCCCAGTGACCCCTGCACCCCCAGTGACCCTCGCACCCCCCAGCGGCCCCTGCACCCCTGTGACCCCCGCACCCTCCAGCAGCCCCCGCACCCAGCCCACAGCCTCTGCACCCCACACCTCCCCCATACCCCTGGGGATCCCCGCCTCCCACATCGGGACTCTCCTCACGCAAACCCCCAGGCCCCCAGCCCTGCAGCCTCCTGCTCCGTCCTCCCCCCACACCGGCCCCCTGGACGTGGGGCAGGACTGGGGAGGAGGGGTCCCCTGCCCCTCTTTAGCTGCCTTGGCCCCCAGGAGCCCCCTGGCGCACGCTCCCTCAGCCCCGCAGCGCTCGCCGGCCCCCGGCTGCCCCTGCTCGGCTCTGCAGCTCTGAACCTGCTCCCCAGGCCAGGGCTGCGGCTGTCGGAGATGCCAGGCCGAAGGGCAGGGGCTGGGCCTGCCTGCCCCTCCATTCAGGGCCCCCTCCTCAGAATCCACCGGCAGCTGTGACACCTTCCCTGCGGCTCTACTGCTGCAGTTTTGAGGAGCCCGCAGAAGGTGGGGGGCCTGGAAGTAAAGTGAGATCTGAAATGCAAGCCCCAGGAGGCCGCTGGGTGGAGGGGTCACGGGGTCGCTCGCAAGCTGGGTCCAGGCCCGAAGACACCCCATTCCCACTCTAGCAGCGGTGGGCACCTCCTCGGGCCAGAGGCATCTGCCACGGAAGCCGAATGCAGCCCAGATGCCCCTCAGCACAACTGTCCACGTCCCGTCCACGGTCCTGAGGACACTGGACAGTCCTGGAGGCCCACGGAGGCTACTGGCCTCGTGTCCTGTCCATGGATGGTCCTGGAGGCCCGCAGAGGCTACTGGCCTCGTGTCCTGTCCATGGACAGTCCTGGAGGCCCACGGAGGCTACTGGTCTCGTGTCCTGTCCATGGACGGTCCTGGAGGCCCGCAGAGGCTACTGGCCTCGCATGCTGGCACTTGACTAGACCAACATCGATGACACTTCCTGAGAGTGAAATGAGCTCCCCAGCCCAGTGCGCCAAAACCGTGTTTGCTTTTTGTTCCTTTGTTTGCAAACAGCTCTATGGAGGGTAACAGACATAGCCCCGCACACGTTTTACGCACATGATTTGCTGAGTATGGACACGTGCACACGCCCACGAAACCGTCACCACCCTCAAGACAGCACACACGTGTGGCCAGCGCCTGCAGAGCTGAGGCTCGTTCTAGGGCAAGGCCAGCGGCTCGACGTGCAGGAGCATCGCGGGCCACGGCGTCGGCTCCACGCAGCCCTGCCGCCCGCCAAGGTCCCCACACCCCGTTGCTACCGTGCGAGCCTCAGGGTGATTGGCCCATTCCCTTGAAGAGGAGTGTGTGTGAGTGCATGAGTGTGCACGTGTGTGCCCTGAGCGACTGCATTTGTGTGCACACGTGAGTAAATGTGTGTGTCCTGGGTGAGTTTGTGTGTGCATGTGTGAGTGTGCAAGTGTGGCTTTTGTGCCGTGTGTGTACATTTGTGTGTGCATGTGTGCCCTGTGTGTGTGCATGTCACTGTGTGTGTGCATACATATGCACACAAACACACACACTTTAGTGTGACCTGCACTATAAGCAGCTGTTTCTTCCTCAAAATCAGCCCCTTTGTCCTTAGGTAAATTCTGGGGAGTTCTCCTCACTCTGAAGGGTCTTCTCGCCACGTTGAACCGCCTTTCCGGCTCATCCCCCGTGCGGGCGCAGAGGCTGTCCCTGAACTCGACCTGCGTCTGGTTGTCACGCAGAGCAGCCAGCGCCGCTCGACAGGCACAGCATCCCATCGGCCCGTCGCCCTCGCTGCGGGATCGCCGAGCGAGGACACCTGGGCAGGTGAGGGCCGCGGGAGCGGGAGCAGGAGCGAGAGCCGCCACGCGACCCGGGCCTGGCAGAAGCCGAGGTCCTGACTGGGGGCCTGTGCGGCCTCCTCACGACCCTGGCCTGCGGGCAGAGCAGGCGCCTCTGTCTCCCGTGTTCTAGAAGGGACTTACCTGCCTTGCAGGTAGCATGAGCCAAGCCGTGGCGACCGATCAGGAAAACGGGCACCAGAGACGATCGTCAGTCGGCCCTCAATACCGGCCGAGACCGGCTGTGGCCGCTTTCCTCTACCCGGTGGTCGGAGTCATGCAGGGCGGCGTGCCTGCGCCTGAGCGAGGTCGCCTCCACGCTCACTGCACGCGCCTCCCCACGGCGCTGCGCCTTTTGCTGCTCCCGTTGCGTGTTCCGGTTTCTGCTCCGGGCCGGGCGTGGTGGACCTCATGAGGGTGAGCACGAGGCCGCACGCCCTCGGGGAGCACACGGCAGGAAGGCGCAGGCGCGCAGAGTAAGGCAGAGGGGAGAAGAGGGGCGCCGGGCAGGAGGCGGGGATGAGCCCCGCTCTCGGGCCCTGGGGCGGCCCTTTTTACCGCGCGGTCCCAGGCTTGGCGCGCTGGCCGGAGCCCTGGAGGCGTGGGCTGACCACAGCCTCCTCTCCACCAGCGTCAGGGAGGCTCACGCTGCTGAACGCACAAAACGGGGACCAACAGCAGGAGACGCTGCAGGTGGTCTGGCTCCCCTCACTGCAGGCCTTTGACTCCATTTTGTCACCTCTGAAATCTACTCCCTAGAGGAAAAATACTTCTCTGCATATATGGAGGTTCACCGTACAAAGTTTTGCGGAACTCAGAAACCTTGTCAAGTCAATAATTGTTCAAAGACAACCGTGACAAAGATCCTGGCATTTTCTTGCCTTTTATATGGGATGTGAGTACTCTGCATACATTTGATATTCTCATACTATTCTGTAAACATCTAGTCAATACTTGGGTGCAGTCATTTATTTCTCTCCCTACTGTATTTTTATTCACTTAGTCCCATAACAAGAGGGTGCGATAAGCTTCATTCCAAAAGGAGCTGCTCACTTTTAACTCACGACCAACACCAGCTCTCTGTGAGCGAAGCCAGAGCTAGGTTAGATGCTCTGCACATGGACTGCAGGCTCGATTTTGGGAAAAATCACAAACCCGGACCCCGGCTGTCGCGGCTCCACTGGCCCCAGGGCTCCCATTTCACCAAGATGGCGGAACTTCCTCCGGACGTCTTTTGTGCACACAAAAGGGCACTGCGGGCTGCGTGCTCAGCCGCGACAGCTGGTGGAGGGACCACGGGCTGCGCTAACGGGGTTGAGAGGCTGACAGAGGAGTGCCCTGTGCCCTCACACGCTCCGCCCCTCTTCCTAGCGCAGGGTCCGCCTGCCGTGGCGGGCAGGCTGGAGACGTGGGGTCCCCACTCAGTGGTCCATCCACCGGGCCCCCAGCATGGACCCTGCGGCCCCTAAAGCCGCTCGCTGGCGCCGGCCCCCTCGACGCCCCGACCCCTCGGGCCAAGCTGGCCCCATTCCCGCGGCCCAGCCTTGGCACCGGCCTCACTGGGCCTTCCCCTGGATGCTCAGAATCCAGGAGGGCCGTTTGGCGCTGCCTCCGTACCAGGCCCCTCTGGCCCACTCGCTGCTAAACATCGGTATTTTCAGGGCAGGTTTCCACAAGCAAAGAGGCCACAGGAAGTGTGTGTGGCAGAGCTACACGTATCATTTCAGGCAAATTATTGTTTTTAGGAGCATAAAAGGCCATAAATATTTTGAGAAGCAGCCCCTGGTGCCTCTTAAGTATTCTGAGCTACTCTGCGTGCTTCCTCATAACCAGCCGCACGTGCCCAGCTGCTCTGAGCGTGCGCTGGCGGTCTCGGTGGTGCTGGCACGCCTCCCGCAGGCTGTGAGCCAGCAGGCCAGGCACGGAGCAGGTCCCAGCGACATCGCCGCACAGAATTTCAACACGCGCTGAACCAGGCGTCGTGGCGGCGTGGAAGGAGCACAGAGGGAAGAAAAGAGAGCCCTGCGACGTCGCGCACATGCCGAGAGAGCAAATGCGTACCTGTCCTAACACCTAACAGGCTGCACGGGCTGCACTGGGTGTGCGTGAAAATCCTCACACCTTGCACGCTTCAATATTTATCGCTGTGCTCAGAGACACACGGTAGGAAGACGAAGCCCCACACGCCTCTATTCAGCCTGGGCGAGAGCAGAGCGAGGCTGCAGCGCTGAGAGGACAGCTGCGCGCAGTGTGCGCCGTGGGCGTGGTGCTTCCATCGGGTCCACGCCCAGCACAGCCGCCGCATCCAAGGAGGCTTTCGCGGAAGGGTGGCTCGTGATTTACAGACTCAGAATCCTCCTTGCCTTGCCTAGACCCTGGAACATCACCACGGAAGAGGCAAAGGAGGGCGAAGGAGAGAGGGGCTGCCCCTCCCGGGCCGCGTGTGGCGCGGCGATGCGGCAATGAGGCCGTGCGGCGACGCGGTGACGCATGGGAAGTGCCACCCGCAGCCCAGGAGTGAGGAAGAGGCGGGAGTCAGCATTAGACTCATCTGCCAGCACGACCGGCCTCCTGGAAGTCCCTGGCTTGAGTTGAGAGAGTGGCAACGCAGACGGTCGCTGCCCCACGCTGGAGCAGAAGAGGCCTATTGTGACACTTTAGGAGGAAACTCCAGTTTTATTCCCAAGCGCGCGGGGGGGGGGGGGGGGGGGGTCACTCACAGCCTAAAGCTGCCGTGTGCGGGGGGGCCGGCCGTGTGGAGACCCCCATGCTGGCGCGTGTGGGCCGCGCAGGCTCCCTCGGTCCTGAAGACACACCCACCCCAACTTCGCCTGCGTTTTAGGGCAGAGCCCGGAGGCGAGGCCGCAGGCGGACCCCCACTCCCAACCCTCCAGGCACCAAAACGTGGGGTGACAGACCCTCTGTTTGCCTGGACTTGTTGCAGTTTGTGGTTTCAATTCTAGGAGAGTTTGGTAGAAAAAGTAAATTTAGAAAGTCTGAGACTCGTGGAGGTCAAGGACCCTGGGGAGACCCCAGGCAGCCCAGCCCGGCCGGCCGTGCTGCTGCCCACTGCCCAGCCCCCAGCTGGCTCAGGCAACAGGCACAGAAGCCTGGGACCGCGTGTCGCGGTGGGCACACGGTGCTCTCCCCAGGCTGCATGGCGCGGGCTCGGGCAGCATGGCAGGGAAGGCAACCTGACACAGGGCACGGGCGGCCACGTGGCCGGGAATCACAGGCCCGTCTGATGGCTGCAGCTGATCCGCGGTGTCCCAGCCTGCACCACGGCGTCCATTGCCCAGCCCTCAGCGCCGCCAGCTCAGACCTGTGTCCTCCATGCCGCCCGGCTGCCCTCGGGCCCGACCCCTGCGCAGCCCTCAAGAGGCCACCTGCCGCTGGACCGGGCTCTCAAAACGCAAGCGCGGGCAGTTCCATGAAGCCAGTGGGCGCGTTTAGGGCCCAGGGCACCGGCCGGTCTGCAGGGTGCAGCGCAAGCCATGCGGGAGGTCAGAACTGTCCCCAGGCGGCTTCAGGCCCCAGGCAAGGAGGGCCCAGGGTTGTGGGAGAGGGCGGGGCCAGCAGCCAGGGGCGCCGAGGCGAGCCCGCACCAGCCTCCCTGGAAGAGGGCTGCTCGCCCTGCCCAGCTACGTTTCTTTTCTGATGTTTTCTCCTCTCAAGATCACTTCCTTTGCTTCCCTCTCAACACCCTCTGTTTAATCATGTGCCCTTAGTCACCTCACATCTCGTTTCAGAGGGAGTGTTTTGTTGAATTTCGAGGAGCTATCAGATAGTTTGTAAAAAAAAAAACTCTTTCATTTCCTACAGCAGAATGTTTCCCCAAAATTTGCCCTTTCTTTGCATCTTGAATTCTGTCCTCTGGGTGTCTGCCAAGCTGTGGACCCTCTTCATGGTGTGCATGTGTGAGTGTGTGTGAGTGTGAGAGTGTGTGCGTGTTACAGGCAGGAGACTTGGAGCTCTGCACCCCAGAAAACGTGTTCTCAAACTCAGCCCACTCCTGTGGTGTGGGCCGCCCCAAGTAGGAGCTTGGACGAGGCCAGGGCAGCTCAGGTGCGCCCAGCCCCAGGACTCCACCATCGACAACGGCCTCAGGGACGGTCACAGGGAGGGGAGGAGGCAGGGTCAGCCAGGAGCCAGTCAGCCAGGAGCCAGTCAGCTAGGAGCCAGTCAGCTAGGAGCCGGGGCAGCCAGGAGACGGTCAGCCAGGAGCCAAGGCAGCCAGGAGCTGGTCAGCCAGGAGTCAGTCAGCCAGGAACTGGGGCAGCCAGGAGCTGGTCAGCCAGGAGTCGGTCATCCAGGAACCGGGGCAGCCAGGAGCCAGTCAGCTAAAGCAGGGTCAGCTAGGAGCTGGTCAGCTAGAGCAGGGTCAGCTAGAAGCCGGGGCAGCCAGGAGCCGGTCAGCTAGGAACTGGTCAGCTAGAGCAGGGTCAGCTAGGAGCCGGGGCAGCCAGGAGCTGGTCAGCCAGGAGCTGGGGCAACCAGAAGCCAGTCAGTCAGGAATTGGTCAGCTAGGAGCCGGGGCAGCCAGGAGCTGGTCAGCCAGGAGCCGGTCATCCAGGAGCCAGTCAGTGAGGAGTTGGTCAGCCAGGAGTCGGTCAGCTAGGAGCTGGTCAGCTAGAGCAGGGTCAGCTAGGAGCTGGTCAGCTAGAGCAGGGTCAGCTAGGAGCCGGTCAGCAAGGAGCTGGTCAGCTAGGAGCCGGGTCAGCTAGAAGTCGGGTCAGCTAGAAGTCGGGTCAGCTAGAGGAGGGTGAGCTAGGAGCAGGGTCAGTGGAGCCCACAGGAGGAGACGCTGCCCTGCATGTGGCCAAGGGACGGGCACAGCGGCAAATGAAAGTCAGGCTGAAGACACGGGTGGGGGACCTTCCAGCCTCTGAGCTTGAGACGGGGCATCCTGCCGCTACGCCCACCCGTGGCGTCCATTTAGCAGCCAGGAAAACAAAATCAGTAGAGTGTGTGTGTGCAGTTGAATGTAAGCATGCATGCCTTGTGTGCGTGTGTGGGAGTACAGGAGTGTGCATGTGTGTATGAGTGTGTCTGTGTGTATGTGATTGTGTTGCATTATCGTGTATGTACATGTATATATATGTCTGAGTGTGTGTGATTGTGCTTATGTCCATGTGAGTGTGTGACTGGTGTATATCTATGCAAGTTTGTGTATGTCTGTGAGAGTGTGTATATGTCTGTATGAGTGTGTATGTACATGTGTGCGCCTGTGTGCGTATGTGTGTATGTGCATGTACGTGTATATGTGTGTATATGTCTGTGTGTATGTGTATGTTTGCATATGTGCATGCTTATAAGTGCATGCGTGTATATGTCCATGTATATATGTGTATGTATATGTGTGACTGTGTGTGAGTATATGTATGTCCATGTATGTGTATATGTCCATGTGTGTATATGTGTGGTTGTGTGTGTATGTGTGTATATGTCTGTGTGTGTATATGTGTGGCTGTGAGTATATGTATGTCCATGTATGTGTATATGTGTATATGTCCATGAGTGTATGTGTGTATATGTGTGACTGTGTGTATATGTGTGCATATGTGTATGTGTTCGTGTGTGTATATGTCCATATGTATGTGTGCATGTGTGTGGCTGTGTGTATGTGTATGTCCATGCATGTGCATGTGTGTATATGTCCGACTGTGTGTATGTGTGCATATGTGTATATGTCCGTGTGTGTATATGTCCATATGTATGTGTGCATATGTGTGGCTGTGTGTGTATGTGTATGTCCATGTGTGTGTGTATGGCCATGTGTGTATATGTGTGGCTCTGTGTGTGTGTGTGTGTGTCTGTGAGCTAGCCTTCCAGTGCTCTCGATGTGCAGCAGAGGCCCCGGCACTGGCTTCCACCTCGGGAGCGGGTCTCTGGGCATCCCTCCCTCACGAATGTCCCCCAGGGCCGTGGTGGGAGCAAGCTCGCCCCCTGCCCACCACCCTCAGGCTGAGCGCCTGGCAGGCCCCGGTGCCGGCGCCCTTGTGGCCACTGAGTTCCCGGAAGAGCCTCGCAGCGTTCCTCGAGGGCGCGTCTACGCCCTGAAGCAGAGGCCTGAGTTTTCCCACATTCGCGTGTCTGCAGGGCCAGCTGAGCTGCACCCCCAGCATGCTTGCGTGCTGCTGTGAAAGCAGATGCGGATTCCAAGGTTTC
The DNA here is from genome assembly GCF_030445035.2 of Dasypus novemcinctus. Classification (NCBI taxonomy): domain Eukaryota; kingdom Metazoa; phylum Chordata; class Mammalia; order Cingulata; family Dasypodidae; genus Dasypus; species Dasypus novemcinctus. The sequence continues at coordinate 126,439,153 of NC_080683.1, read as the reverse complement.
CTCCTCTCTGTCCTCTCCTCTCCCGCATGGACCACCCTGCCCTGTTCTGAGCCAGCTCAGGGCTGTTAGTCCTGATCATCTCAGGAAAGGAAGCTGGATTTCCAGGCTGCGGCAGCACAGGATGATGGACATGGGGGCCGCCCCGTGGACGCCCCTCCTGGAAGCGGGCAGTGCTGGCCCGCGTGCAGCCGCTGGCTGGTGCCTGGCACTGACGTTTGGTGCTGTACTTGATGGGTACATAAGCCCAAGAATAACAGTCCTAATAAGTAGCACATGAGTAGACATTTAAAGAGGTTTCATTGAAGCAATTGGGCTAGAAATGGTTAACATGACATGCAATTGAGTCTCCTTCGCAATAAACCCCATTGAGGGGGCTACCAGGGCAGCTGCAGATATGCCAAATGATGTCAAGGTGCTATGCATTCATTCCTTTAAGACACAAGTGTCTTAATTCTCTTTGTTCACTCAAGCAAAGGCTATTTTAACACACCCTAGGTAGTTTCTGAATACACCTTTTTAATCTCAGGTTCTTGTTTATAACAATTTTTTCTCTTTTCATTTCACTCCAATCAAGTATGCCATTCCAGGTCTAGAATTTTACAGAGACTTAACAGTAGTTATTTATACCCTGGGAGCAGTCCATTTCTCTAGCAGCTGGCAGAGGAGCTTACTATCTAGCCCATCATTTTATGCTCCAAAATATTCAGCATTCTACTGTGCTGTTAGAGAGAAACTTCATCATATTACTCAGCTCAGAAAACAAGAACCCACCCCGTTTTTCCTTTTTGGCTTCCTGACTTTTTAGCTAAGTTTTAGACTGATTTATTCCTGCCTGACAGAGCATTTATGGTGGGAGATTAAAATTGAACACATGGAATCAGGGTAACTGTGGGGCAATGGAAGTGTCCACAGATCACGCCACGATGGATAGAGGTCATGTTAAATTACACCAAAAATGTATAAAAGTCTATAGGCTAAAATGTAAACCATAATGTAAAATACAAGATAACTAAAAATTTAGAAAATTGTATAGTCTAAAATATAAACTGTGATGTAAACCCAAATGGAACCAGGTTTGAAAGCTATTGTTTCAACATCTGTACATTAGCTGCAGCAAATATAATATGAACATGTAAAAAGATCACTGTTGGGGAAGGGACAAAGGGTTTGATGTTGGCTATGTGGGAGTACCATATATTGTATATGTGAATTACTGAGACCTAAAACTTATGTCAAGGAAAACTTAATAATCAGGAAAAAAAAAAAAAAAGAAAGGAGGTAGACACTGAGGAAGAAATGGAAGAAATTGCCTAGCCACTGTACATACAGGGCAACACCTGTAGCAGTGATGGAAGGCAAAATGTCAAAAACAAAGCTTTTCCATTTTTTCATTTCTTTGATACCCCAATTTATTTTTCCTTTATTTAATTTTTCTAAATTTCTATGTATTCTTTATCTAACTTTTAAACCCATCACTATAGTCCATTTTTCTATTAATGGAAACCTGAGTTTCCTTTTTGAAGAAGTTCAACTTTAGTGGGGGAGGAGCACTTGTGTGGGATTTCATTAGTGGGGGGCACACGGTTGGGAGAGAGTTCTCCAGGGCATGTATACAGGGTATATAGAAAGGTTTGGATATTTTCATAGTGGTTTCAGTTGGAAATGACAGATGAGAGAGTACTGAATTTCTTACCAGGGGAGCTCTATTACATTCCCCAATGGAACAACAACAATCCCCCAAGTGCAATGGCAAAGACCAATAAAGATAGATGGTCCAATGATGAACCCTTGATACTGATGGTTCCAATTATGAGCCTGTGTGCTGAAATATGAACTAGGCCTATAGCTGTGGGGTGCCTAAGAGTTACCTCCTGAGAGCCTCGATGTTGCTCAAATGTGGCCACTCTCTAAGCCAAACTCAGTATATAGATGCATTGCCTTCCCCCCAGCATGGAACATGACTCCCAGGGATGAGCCTCTCTGGCACTGAGGGATTACTGCTAAGAACCAGCTGAAGATGTAACTACAAAAAGACCATGAACAAAGAGGTCAACTCAGACTGGCAGAATATCTCAGCCTACATGTAATATCGGGTGTTAAAAACTGCTTTTTGACTTTGGATAAAAAGGGGGAAATGGAGGGAAACGGACTTTGGCCCAGTGGTTAGGGCTTCCGTCTACCATATGGGAGGTCTGCGGTTCAAACCCCGGGCCTCCTTGACCTGTGTGGAGCTGGCCATGCAGCAGCGCTGATGCGCGCAAGGAGTGCCGTGCCACGCAAGGGTGTCCCCCGCGTAGGGGAGCCCCACACGCAAGGAGTGCGCCCGTGAGGAAAGCCGCCCAGCGTGAAAAGAAAGAGCAGCCTGCCCAGGAATGGCACCGCCCACACTTCCCATGCCGCTGACGACAACAGAAGCGGACAAAGAAACAAGACGCAGCAAATAGACACCAAGAACAGACAACCAGGGGAGGGGGGGAAATTAAATAAATAAATAAATCTTTAAAAAAAAAAAAAAAAGGGGGGAAATGGAAAGGACAAGTGAGTTTATATCACTAAGAGTCTCCAAAAAAGAGTCGGGAGGTCATCAGAGGGTGATGCTTATGCATGCCTCAGCAGGGTACCAGAGACAGATGGAAACCCAGGTGCTGGTTCTCCTGAGGTCTGCAGTGACCCACAGGTTCTATGGTCAAGGCAGATGGCTCTGGAGTTCAGGGCCATGTCAGTTGGCCCTATTTTGGAGTTTGTGTTCCTGAGTGTGATGGAGTTGGACTCAGATATTACCTTTCTACACACGTCTCTTCTGTCACTTTTACCGGACCAGTGGTTGGCTTTTGGGTTGGTGTATACTCAGGAGACCTGTATCTCTGAATTGTCCATGTGACAGTCAGGCCCTGGGCCTCAGCAGACTTACAACTCCTACCCCCTCTGGTTTCTTGGACTTGCCCTGGCCAGCTGACAGGGAGGTGAAGAGGGTCAACCACCACACCAGGGAGCCAAGAGCGCCTACAGCTGCAAGCAGGAGAATTGCATCCATCATCCATGTGGGATCTAAACCCCCTCTTGATGTAGAGGGGGACTGGACATAGCCATCCCAGGTCCACAAGATGGAGGAATAGAGTATGGATTAGAGTGGACTTACTGGTGTTCTGCTGGGGAAATATTGTGATTAGTAAGGGAAGAAATTATAGTACTGATGTGGAGAGGGTGGCCACGTGGCTGCTGACAGTAGGGAGACGGAAAAAGAGATATGGTGTGGGGGCATTTTCAGGATTTGGAGTTGTCCTAGGTGGTGCTGCAGGGACAGATGCTGGACGTTTTGTGTCCTGTCATAGCCCACTGACTGGACTGGGGGAGAGTGTGGACTACAGTGTGGACCACAGTCCATGTGCTGCAGCGGTGATCCAGAATGTATTCGCCGGGTGCAGTGGATGTGCCACAATGATGGAAGAGTTTGTTGATGTGGGAGGGGTAGTGTGGGTGGGGTGGGATGGGGGTTATATGGGGATCTCATATTTTTTTAATGTAACATTCAAAAGAAAATAAAGAAAAAATGGAAAAAAAATTAGGCTAAGATAGCTGTGGTCAAGGTTGTCTGGCAATTAAACATTCATTTAGTCAACAAGTGCCCACCAGGCACATTCTCTCAGTGTTTTCGGGGACAAGGAAGGTGACAGCAGCCTCTGCCCTTGCAGCAAAAATGGAAAGAAAGACACAGGTGCCCTGAAGTGAAGATGACAGTGCCTGAGCACTGGGGCACGCCAGAGGGGCGACACCTGCACATCCTTGGTGAAGCAGAGGCGGCGGCAGGGGAAGGGGCTCGAGGGGGCTGGGAGTGGGTCCCCGCCACCACCTGCTCGGCCACGTCCGGGGCAGCAGCGTGTCCATGGCCTGGTGGGCAGAGCACTCACCGCGCAGGGTTGCCAGGCACAGGTGGCAGGGCAGCCTTCCGTTGATCACTCCTGCGGGGTTGTGAGGGCGAGCGGGCAGCAGGGCCACCAGGGCTTCCACCCCAGAGCGCGCGGACGTGTGGGGACACGGCAGTGCGCGGACCAGCTGAGCAGGCTGGCGGCGGAGCGGGCGCAGACTCAACTTTGAGGAAACTGCCAGGCCATTTGCCCACGTGGCTGTGGGACTGCTCATTGCATGCCCTGGGAAACCTTCACCTTTCCCAAGGCTGTGGCACATTCTTCTTTGTTTCCTTCTGGACGCTTCATAGGTACAGCTTTCATGTTTAGGCTTATGATTCATCTCAGGTTAATTCCGATGCACAGTGTGAGGTAGGGATCAAGATTTATTTATTTTTTCCACATGGATATCCGGTTATGCCAGAACTTTTGGTGAAGAGAATTTCTTTTCCTTGCTGAATTTGCTTGTTAGCTTGCCAGGAAATAATTGCCCATCTAAGCCCAAGTGTAACGCTGGACCCCTATTCTGTTCTGCTAATTTGCGTACCTGCCTTAAGCTCTCTCAGGGTCCCCCCCCAGAATACAGTGTGCACAGTCCAGGGGGGGTATGGGTCCCTTTTCCAGTGATGACACCCTGGGCTGCCTGTGGTCCAATACCTGACAATACACTTGACACATTTTGTCCATTTTATACTTGTTCATGGCAGGTAGGTATGTCTGATACTTGTTAATTTGTCATGTGAGTCCTGGAAGTCCAACAAATAAACTAATTTGTTGAAAAAAATAAACACATAACTTTCGTATTTGACATAATCAGATGAAACCAGAGCATTAACAGGTGAGGTCACTTCTGCTGTCAAGGACAAACTGCACACAGCGTTATTTTGTGAAACCCTCCCTCTGGCTGTGCTACAACAGTGCAGAATGTAGCAAGTTTCCGGGTGCTTCCCTTTCTTGGTGCTGGCAATTGACAGGCTCATATATATTGCATTTCTTAATTAAAAGGCATGGGATGGACATAAGAAGTAGAGGAGATTTGGCAAAATGAGGGAGACAAAACAGCTTACTGAGCGCCGTAGAAGAGGCACTTCGTGCTCACAACAAGCATGCCAAGCACTTGCTAAGCCCACTTAACAGATGCAGAAACTGAGGATCAGAAAATAAAGGCAACCTGTCCAAGGACGTGCAGCTGAAAGGGCTCAATACGTGCTACAGCAACTTCCTAAACAAAGTACCCCAGCATGAAAATAACTGGGGCTTGCTCTGTAACAATGTGAAAAAAAAACCCAATTCTTACAACACTTGGAAAAGGGAAAATGGCAAGAACGGCCTTCGCTTTTGTTCAAGCAGAGACGCTGCAAGTCCACACGAGCATGGAGGGAGCATGGAGGGAGCATGCAGGAGAGGAGAATGCGGTAATGGGAGGGTGGACAGTGGCTCCCAGAGGGGCCACACTGCTGGCCACGGGCTCTTCACTGAGGAAACTGCTGTGACATGCACGCCAGGCTGAGCATGGTGGGACCATGGCAGCCACGAGGCATTGGGCCACGTGTCATGGCCACATGCCTGAAGGTGGGACCATGGCAGCCATGAGGCATTGGGCCACATATCATGGCCACATGCCTGAAGGTGGGACCATGGCAGCCACGGGGCATTGGGCCACGTGTCATGGCCACATGCCTGAAGGTGGGACCACAGCAGCCACGAAGCAAAGGGCCACAGTGTCATGGCCACACTCATGTGGGCAGGACCACAGAAGCCATGAGGCATTGGGCTGAGTTCAGGACCACATGCCTGAAGGTGGGGCCACGGCAGCCACGAGGCACAGGGCTGCGTGTCACAGGCGCACACCTGCCACGTCATCAGCAGCATCCTCAGGGCTTCAACGCACATTTTGAAATGATATTCTCTGTCAAATTGGTGGATGCGGTTCCTTGATAAAAAGACTTTTCTATCTTGCTCTTTTCAAGACTGTCCCTTGATAAAAACAGCTCTGTTTTGACTAACATCCTGAGTAAATGAGACTCAGGGTTTTTGTATTTCCCATTACTATTATTTATAAAGTAGATTATGAAGTCCTAGTAAAACTGAGTAAAATCTAAATTGTGGGTGATTTTTTTAATAATAAAATCATCTTTTTCCCCTAAAACTCCCAAATTCAAACCTGAGAAAAGACTTACATTTTTAAAAAGTTTCCAAAGTCCAGTGCCCAGTTTAAAAAAGAATCTGAGACATGAGTTGTTCTGTTCTTGACATGCAAATTTAGAAAGTCGTGATTAGGAAGTATAATCTCCCATCGCTGCTGTAATAAATTACCGCCAATCTACCATCTCAGCGTTCTGTAGGTCGAGAATCCAGCACAGGCTCCCCGGCCGAAAGCCAGTGTGGGCAGGACTGCGTTTCCTGGAGGGTCAGAAGCCCAGTGCCCACGCCGCTTCCAGCACAAGAGGCCGCGTGTCCCTGGCGCATGGTCAGCAGTGCGGTGCTCTGGCCTCTCTGACCGGAGCCAGGGAAGACTGCCCCCTCGGGGGCCGTGGTGACGCTGGGAGCACTGGGCTCCGAGCCCTCCCCACCTCCGCCCTGGGCCACGCAAGGGGCACTTCCACAGCCCACCCTCAGGGGACCACTGGCCGGCTGCTCCACTACAGCTGGGACAGCCCTCGCCCCGCCCCTGCTCACTGCTCCTCCAACGCACCTGTCACCTGTGTGGAGGGCCAGCACGCGCCTCACGTGGCCCAGGAAGCTGCCCGCCATTCCCTCACGCCTGCCACACGGCACTGTGCCATGCCGTGGCTCCTAATCCATTCTTTCTCCTGTTCTCATTCTTTCCTCCACCTTGAGCAGGAAATGCATTCCCAGCACCTAGGAGACGCTGCACTGGCCAGAGGACTGCGGCCATGAGGGTGCCACGTCAGGGATTTCACAGGCATAAAGCTAGGGCACTGTTAAATAAAAGCATTTCTCTGCCCGCACTGCCTGACTTGTCAGAACTGTAAACACTGCTGGGGTAATGGTCAACATTAGCACTTGCTTTAGATTGGGCTTCCGTTTTGGATGCATCTAAAGCAGTCACAGGCAGGGGTCCAGGCTTCTTTCTAATAATGGAAATGGGCTTGTCATCCTTGGATCCGTTTTAACAGAGAGCAGGAACACATCTTGTATTCTGATGAAAGAAATAGTCAACCAAAGAGTTAATCCATTTAATTTAGGAATTTTCACATTCCCCTATTAATAAATTAAATTTTAGGTCTTTCAGTTAAAAACTTGGTTAAGGTGGAATTCTTTTATTTTATGAAAATAAAGTTGTTACAAAAATGTATATAGGTGGCGGACTTGGCCCAGTGGTTTGGGCATCCGTCTACCACATGGGAGGTCTGCAGTTCAAACCCTGGGCCTCCTTGACCGGTGTGGAGCTGGTCCATGCGCAGTGCTGATGTGCGCAAGGAGTGCCCTGCCACGCAGGGGTGTCCCCCACGTAGGGGAGCCCCACGCGCAAGGAGTGCACCCCGTAAGGAGAGCCGCCCAGCGTGAAAGAAAGTGCAGCCTGCCCAGGAATGGCGCTGCACACACGGAGAGCTGACACAAGATGACGCAACAAAAGAAACACAGATTCCCATGCCGCTGACAACAACAGAAGCGGACAAAGAAGATGTAGCAAATAGACACAGAGAACAGACAACCGGGGTGGGGGGGAAGGGGAGAGAAACAAATAAATAAAATAAATCTTTAAAAAGAAAAAAAGTATATATTTTACACCTGTGTTGTAATTCTCCATTAATAGGTAGTAAATATTTGATTCGATCCATTATGAGGACTATTATTTATCAGTAATGCTGTTTTTAAAATACTGCTAACTCATTAGGCTTTCAAACTAAACACTGAACCCCTAAAAACTTATTCAAATAACTACACTGACGAACATCCATTTAGATCTTGAGTCTGCTCTCCAGGGGCCTGGCGAGCCTCCCTTGGCAGCACATCCATGTGCGGCGGCCACGGAGCCCACGGGAGGCCTGTGGACAGGCGCGTCATGGGGCCGCTGCGAGCTCCTCGGCCCCTCACCCCTGGCTCTCCATGGGCTTTCCGTCTTCTCCTGCATGGACAGATCACTCAAACTCAAATTATCCACGCTCGGTGGAGAAATCCATAAACTTCACCGTATTTTAAAGTATGTTCGACATAGTCTTAAAGTACGCTTTTAATAAAAATTTAATACTTTCTCAAAATCCATTAGCTTTAACATGACAAATGTTTAATGTATTCTAGGGTGAAATTAAACGCATTTATTTGGCAGTAGGGCTTTTTATATAATGCAGTATTATGTTTTAAAAGTGTACGATATTAAACAACACTTGAAAAAAGGATAAATTTTGTATCAGACTACCATGTGAGGTTAAGGTCTGCACAGGTTTCTCTTTGTTGTTCATTTGTTTTTTAATCTGGGAAAACGGGACACCTGTAAGAATAGGGAATGTTTACTGCTCTCAGCACACTTAATTCTTATCTGCTCCCTAATTTAACTCTCCCAACAAGGCTGGGGAAGGTTACGACCATTGCACAGTGCCATGTTTATTAAAGAAACACAGATGGATTTGAATATTTAAATATTCAAATTTATGCAGTAAAATAAGTATCATTCGCTCAAGAAAACACCTTGGAGGCTGGATACGTTTTTTTCCTATAGTATTACAATTGCTCAAATATTTTGAGGGCAAATATTCTAAAAGTGAAGGCCAATTTTTAAGAGAGGGTTTGGATTTTTGGAACAGATAAGAATTATTACAGAGCCAAGTATAATAATTGAGGCAAAGAATCATCTGCAGGTTAGAAACAACCATGGTCAGCAAGCTATTTTGCAGATCTCAACACACTGGTTCTCAGGTATAAGGAAAGAAGAGGAACTAGGAGCGCCGTCACAGTAGGGCAGCTCTGGAGCACCCACACAGTAGGCAGCTCTGGAGCACCATCACAGTAGGGCAGCTCTGGAGCACCCACACAGTAGGGCAGCTCTGGAGCACCGTCACAGTAGGGCAGCTCTGGAGCACCATCACAGTAGGGCAGCTTTGGAGCACCCACACAGTAGGGCAGCACTGGGCACTGAGTGGCCAGGTTTCAAGATGAGCTGCAAAGCTAAGGGTCAGAACAGAGTGCACCGGCGAAGGGCCAGCACTGAGACCAGAGCCAGGCCACGCCGCATCACAACTGACCTTTCCTTTCCAAAATGTATATTCAACAAGGTCAGAAAAGCAAAAATCAAAACGGAGGCAACCTAAAGAGCCATCCATAAATTCTTCCACCATCGTCCAGCCAGGCAAGAAATAAAACCCGGCGTTAAAGAGGAGAGGTCCCTCCCCCTGGTGAGGAGAGAGAATGAGCTGAAGTCTTCACTTACTTCTGACTTTTGCTGTTGTCCCAGTGCCCTTCTCCATCCAGTCCCCCGTCCAGGCCCCCGCGTCACCTTTAGTCATCGCGGCTCCTTGAACTCTTCCGGCCGGGACCGGCTCCGACGCGCCTCCTCTCCGACATCCTGGCGGCCCTGCGCAGCGCTGGCCGGGCGTCTTTGGGAATGGCCCTCGTCGGGATAGTCTGAAGCTTCGCTCAGGATGGACTGGGTGGTGGGCTGGGCAGGAGACCCTGGGTGATGTGGCTTCCCACCACGCCCTCGAGGGCCCCCGCCTGGTCCCGGCTGGGCCAGCCTGCCCACCTGCTGGGCGCCGGGTTTCTCCCCTTCCCACCCTCCTGGGAGGGAAGTCACCGTGGGCCCACACGGGGCGTCTGCTCCACCTCCGTGCAAGGCACCTGCACAGGCCCCTGGAGTCCTCCACAGGGACTCACCTCTTCTCCCCATTTATTTATTCAGTGTTTGTTTCCATCCACAGGGACTCATGGATATTATTTATATTTGGGGTTCAACACTACTTGACATATTTTCTTGCTCAGTTGTTCCAGCTTTGACTCCTGTGCCCCTCTGACACCCCCTCCACTGTGGTGGTTACAGGAATTTTTCAGAACTTCCTTACTCTCTCTTACTAGAGGATGCCCAGGCTCATCTTGGGTCTTTCCCGTCCCTTCTAGAATCAGCCCTTTCTCCAAGGAGCCCTGGTTCCTTGTGCTGGATAACAAGAAAGGAACCACGAGCTGAGACGAAGCATGCAAATCACTGCTGGGAGTTGCTGCTTCTAGGCTCTCTTAGCTGGCCGAGCAGGGAAATTCATTCTAAAGTTATAACATGTTTCCGTGCATGTGGTGCTGGCTTTTAATTGGCTGCATCAGAGTTAATGAAACAAGTCACTTCTGGAATTCAGTGGCCGCATTATCAACTTCCCAGTGTTATGCCAATGCCCGTGCTACGTGGCATTTGTGGGCCCTCATCTAAGAACTTTGCCAGGCCAAATTGCCATGGAATGGGAAAAACCTATTTTGATGGTATGTTCAGGCACTTATTCAGACAGGCTAGATTACCACAAATATAAATGCAGGTCTGTTTGCATATTTTTAAAAATTCTTTATAATTTATAGTTACATTTTAAAACACAAAGAATCCCCAGAAGAATAATTCCAAACACTTTATTATTACTTGTTTAGCCAACTTCCACTTCTCTTCTAATATACTATTCTAGGTTCATGTGTATGATGTTTTATTCAAGAAATTAATATGCCAAACGGTTCCATAATATCCTCATTTAGCATTTCTGTTTACATTTTATTGGTGGTATAAACTCCACTGTTGTCATCTGCTTTCATAATAATTTAGGTAGCCTTAATTACAATTGTAGTACACTTAGATATCCACAGGGAACCGTTTCAGTGCCAACACTGCACCCTAAATATTTTGAAAATAGAGAACCCTTCAGGGAGTCAGCCGCCTTTCAACGCCTTCCATCCACAATAAACCCGCCCGAGCACCTGTAATTCCTCCACCAGATAGCAAGCTCAGCTGATTGGGCTGACACCCAAGCAGATTTCTCAAAGTATTAATGCCCTGCATTGAAAGAAAAGCCTTACTAACCATTAATCTAATGCTTCTGTAACCCTTGGTGCAAATCCAATATGATCCTCTTTGACATTGATAAAGAAACACAAATGTTTCCTGCAAATGGTCAGATGAGCCTCATCCTTGACCGCTAGAGATGACGGACTTAGGACTCGCTGCTTTTACTGGAAGAACTGCACAGCAAAATACCAGTATTTGTTCCAAGAGGGTACGCTGCGCTGGACCAAGCAGAGAAGAAAATTCTTGCATCTGACAGAAGCAAGCACAGGGCTTTTGTAGGCTTGTCTCATGACACATTTCAGTTCAGTACAAACTGGTCCCAGCGCCTCCTGCAGCACCCTCTCTGCTGATGCCTCGGGACATCGGCACCGTGGATACTGAGGACCCGTGGACGCAACGCAGGCGTCAGGCCAGCTGTGGTACCCAAGCGCAGCGAGTGTGCAGCTCCTAGGGCTCTACTGGGGCCTCTTACGTCCTGCTCACCTCCACTGGTCTGCCCTGCCCCATGTGCACGGAAATTAATGCAATAAAGGCTGAGCTCTACTGCAGAAATCACGGAAAAGTAAGATTTACAGTACTTGCCAGAAATCTCCGACTACCCCAGGTGACAGAAACGCATGGTGAGGACTCCCCGACTGCATGATCTTAGAGGCACCCCCTCCCTGGAGGACACCCCATTCCAAGAGCACGAGGCTTAGTTCCACTTCCATGGCAACCGGCAGGAGTAAACTGGCCGCTTCATCTAGACCTTCCCATAGCAAAACCCTGGGACTGCAGCCCACCCCACAGTAGCAGGCTCTTTCCAAGGACATACAGGTAAACTCATCAGGATGACTCTGAAGGTTACTGGCTTAATGTCATATCACAACTTCTGCCTAAACCCCTTAGACTTGTGGACTTCCTGTCGTAAATTATTTTTCTTCTCTGAGGCACTTTAATGGAATTCTTTAATTCACTATGTAAGGTATTTAATCAAGATGAGAGGAATATATCCTTGCAAATACTTGGAATGTTGAGAAGTCAGAAGTTGAAGCCATCAGCACGATGGCAGTGTGTGGTTTGTCATTTGTGACACTTAAACCATCAAGTCACAGACCAGAACCGCAGCTCAAAGCCAGGGCGCCCCCAGCCCCATTCCCCAGTTTGGAAGAGCTTTAGAAAGAGTGATTGGCCAGACAAGGGCAGTGTGTGCAGAGCTCCCCAGCAGCCGACGCCTGTGCTCAGGGCAACCAGCACAGCCCACCTCTGCTGGACGCTGAGGTCCCTGGCCTTGGGGTCTCGTCCCCCGGAGAGCTGGGCGTCCCCCCAGGCCCCTCCTTGCATGAGTTTCAAGCCAGCATAGGTGCACCTGCTTCACTGGCGAAACTCCCCTTGGCAATTTTACTGAAGGTCTCCTCACTAGGTGTGTGAGATCCACATGGCTACATGACTGAACGGGAAGCTCATAGACGCGTCCCAAGGTGAGCCTAGACTTTCCAGAGGCATAAATTACCCCGGAGATGACTCGGCTCGTCCGCGGGGAAATAGCATAACTTTGCAATGCAAGGCCCCAGCGTCGAAACCTTTATTGTCCTGCGAGGATAATATGTTGTTGCAGCCTCTTTACAATTAAATAAACCAGAGCACAGGCAATGCTACTAAATGAAATCAGGTATTTCACTTTTTCTTTGATAAAACTAACACAAGGCCATCTACATCTACTAAAATACTAGACACACACTTGGGGGATGAGTTAACTAAAAAAAGCTGGGGATAAATAGTCTCAGGAAACATTTGGCAGAACCCAAGACTCAGAGCCCTAACGTTGAGACTACAAAGTCAACAGAAACTGAGAAGGGAACGTGCTTTCCTGCCAAAATTCCAAAGGCAGCGCAGTGGGCTGGCGGGGTGCAGGCTGAGCCGAAAACCCCAGCCAGCACGTGTCTTCCCACCACCCGCCAGGGCCACAGGGAGAGTGCAAGCCAAGTTCTGGATCTAATTCTTAACTGAGAAATTAGGAACTTATCTAAAGTCATTATCTGGCAAGGATAAATTTAACTATCTCTTGAGAGTTTCCTGGAATAACACTCTTCATAACCAGTGCCTTTAAATAAAATAATTTTGCCAGTATTCCCAGATGTATTTGAAACCTTCTGTTCATGGTAGTCATTTACGATTCCCTGAAATTTATAGATTTTACTTCATGTAAGAGCAGGGGCAGGGTTCCAAGGAAGTCAGACTTCCTGCAGTTGTGGGGTGCAAATTCCCAGGGCCCTACTTACTACAGAAAACATTAAATTCATTCGCTGGAAATTCTCATCATCATGGGCAATTCTGGGCTGGGGGTGTTGACCCAGAAGGTCCACACCTGCCGAATGTCCGGTCGAGGCTGGGATGGCAGAGCCTGGAGATTAGACTGACGCGAGAGGGTCTGGTAACCAGCGAGAGAGCGTTGTCGCCAGGGAGGCGCCAGCCCGGCGGGCGCGTGGCGCAGGTGGAAGTCCCAGCCGTGGGCCGGGAGGCGCTTGTCCTCACGATGACGATGAGGATGAGGCGGCGCCCACTCTGAGTGGACGTCCGGCAAGGAAGGAGAGAGAGGCAGGGGCAGGTGCCTTCCATCCTCAATCTGGAAGCCCCAGAACTCCAAAACCAGGGGTGAGGGGTGGACGGGGAGCCCCGAGAGGGTTAGGAACTGGGGGCAAGGCCAGTCGATGTGCCCATACCTTTTAAAAAATAGGACGAAATGACCTGAGCACATGGGAGCACCAAGGGCTCCTTAGCTCTCACATAATCTGGGACAAGGGCTTTGTAATCTGCTTTCACCAATTCATTGAAAACAGCAAAAATACAATGCTGACTTGAAACTCACTATCATTTTGAATGAAATCATCTAGTTAAAAAGCAACCTTCATTATCTTTATTACCTTACCTTTAGAAGGGGTTTGTGATCATACACGCAATGAGATTTGTTTTAGCTAGAACTAATGACTTTAAATGCTAGAATGTGGTTCCTTTGATTTCAGGGGAAACCCATGATTTTCATGACCAACGTCCTACATTCTATAAAAGGAGAGCACTACCTCACTGTAAACTTTGCTTTTATTGGAAAGAACTAGGCCAGTTACCACTGGCATGAGACAGTGTCTTCTGTGCTGTCTAGAAGGAAAAGCCCGGCTCACGCCTGAGATCCACCCCAGCAAGAGCCGATGCTTGCAAATCACCAGCAGCTGAGTGCAAAATATACCAGTAAAGGGGGTTGCGTATATTCAGATATCACCTAACAAGAAAATATTCCACTTAAATGGGAAACAAAACAGAAATAAGGTTGCGTTGCGGGGCGGATGGCCCGGCCCCTGTCACGAGTTCCAGGCGCAGTTTGTGAAGGAGGGGACACCGCCCCAGGGGTCTGCGACCGAGTCACGGCCGAGGCTCCAAAGGCCGCTCCCCGCCTGCGCCTTCCATGGCCAAGAAACTAAACACCCCTTGTCTGAAAAAACTTCCCTGCAAACGTAAGGAAGTTAATTCTGCTTCAAGTGGAAATATTTTTCTCTCCTAGTACCACCATTTCCAGGGGTAGGTGGTGGCTCTGAAAGTGCTGGAGAGGGGCAAGGTAAGGGAATGCGAATTTTATTTCAGATTCTCTTAATTCATCGGTATGCTGCTCACAGCATATATTTAGTATCTCAAAAGAGAAAATGGGACAATTCCTAAAGATACTTAATTCTTACCCACATGAAAATGAGAAAAAATACATTACATCAGTAAAAACAAATACACTAATTAAATTTCATTATAAACTAATCAGAAAGCAAAATGGGGAAAGAAGTATAATTACTGTAATGTGAAAAATGAAAAATTCCACAAAAAGGTAAATTTAATAGGAATTGTCTAGTTTTTCAATTTTGGGATCTTAAATATAAGATCTGATAACCAACATCAAGAAATGTTTGATTCAAATAAGGCATTGCAATTACTGTTACATTTATTGGTCCAAACAAAGAAAACCAAAAAATCAACATGAAAATCTATTTGCATTACATATAAACTGGAAATTCACAGATATGCTTCCAAATGAAAAGTCCCAGGCTATTGTAAAAGCTTAATACTCTCCAATCTTGTTGTTTTGCACTAATACACAATTAAGTATGAAGGACTCCATGGTTTAAATTTCAATCACACCCAAAAAATCATCTCCCCAAATAATGAGCTGGAATAAAACAGTCCCAGCAGATGCTGGCAAAGGAAGGTCAGAATGGAGGTTCTAGGAAAACAGCATTTATTTAATGCCAGTTCAGGATATGTCGTGAGGGGCCGCTTGCTGGACAAGGGTTTTTATTTTTAAGAAGCCTGATGTCTTTTGGACTCTTGCCGAAGCCCCAGGAAGTTGGGGACCATGAATTTCCAACAAGGCCTTAGCTCACGGCCACCCACCCTTTCCGAGCAAGCAAACAAGCCTCCCGCTAATCTCCAGGCCGACTAGCCTCCTGGAGAAGCACAGCTAGACCCTCCAAGGGCAGAAGAGGGTTTCCAGCGCCAGGAGATGTGCAGAACAGGCAGGCTCCATGCTGGGAGCAGCGGCCGATTCCTGTTTCACAGCCTGAATGGCACGCTGTCGTGGCCTTCTCCTTCCAGGTGCGCCTTCTCCTTCCAGGTGTGCCGTGTGCGGTAACCGAGGCCACTGGGACGGGAGAGCGGGGAGAGAACGAGCTGAGCACAGCTCCCAAGCCTGAAACACAGCACCCGACCACAGGGCTGGAACTTGGTCAGATTCTCTGAGTGCAGACATTTAAATTCATCTTTTCAACCTTTGGGCCCAGAGATGAATCATATTTATTTTGTGACTTCTGGCCATTTATTCTTTTCAGTCAATTTTTTTTTCTTCTTATCTCGAAGAACTCAGTGGGATCTTATAAAATGGATTTTATAAAATGGTATTATTAAGTTTGACTATGTTACACCAACAGCTCTTAGAACCATTTTTCACAAAGGCATTATTATGTTTTGGCATTAAAATTAAAACCTACATTTCATCTTCCACTGCATATTCCCTATCATGACAGATACAAAAACAATGACAAAACATTCTATTTTGTTCCTTTTTGATATCCCGGGAAAAAAACATCTTCGTCATTGTCAGTCTCCCAGAGAATACTTACTCAGCACCTATTACCTGGCAGGTGCTATGTCTAATCTTGTTATATAATGTATTATGCTAATCAGTATGACATCTCTCTATCTAGTTAAGATTTCTGTATCTATTTATCGATATATACCAACCTATCTGGATTCATTTAATCCTAACAGCAGTACCATGCAGGGCTTCTATCATTATCCCACTTATTGAGGGGGAAACTGAGGCACAGGGAGGCTAAGTCTTCTAAGGCCTCAGGGCTAGAGGGGGCAGACCTGGTGTGGCGCTCTGGCCTCAGCACTCAGCGGGGTAAGGGCAGCTCTGGGGAAGGTGGATTTCACTAATCTAAATCCATCACTTTCAGACAGATTCCAGTTGTTTAAATGTTTAAATAAAACAAGAAGTTTCCTCTTAAGATCTCCGAGGCAACATCAATTAAACAATCAGAAAACCGAACACAGTGACTCTGTATATGATTCCTTTCCCTTTCTACTGGCTGCTGTCAACACTTAAATTGTATTTTTTTCCTGTTCATTGAATAACATGAATTATTTTATTTTGTTTAGAAGAGGTAAAAATCTTTTTGGAAGAATAATGAAGTATCCAAAGAACAATCAAATGAATAAAAGTTTACCAGGTTGGGTTCAGCAAGGTCTCAATTCACATTAAAATGGTCATCAAGTTCTGAAACATTTTAAAAAATTGTCACATTTTCCCCTGACTCGCTTTCCACTTTTCCACTTTTGGAAAAACACTATAATATGAGTAAATTAGTTCTTTTTAAAATTTCAGTAGCAAAGACCTCAGTTTAAGAAAAACGAAATTAAAGTCCATCTGGGTAAAAGACACTCCATTTCTTTAAAATATAGAATGCAGTAGTTCCTTAAAAAAACTACAAATTCATAAGCTTTGCTTTTGAAAAGTTGATCTATATTTGACTCAGAGAATATATCTCTCAGTGTTTTTGAAAGTTTAAGAAGTTAATTCAAGAATGAAATTACGAATTGATGTAAATTCCACGAGAATATCGATACACGAGAGTAAAAACCAGCTAGCAACAGAGCAGAATGAGACAAGCCTGCAGTGCAGCCAGGGGCCTGCAGAGCTCAGGGAGCTGGATTCGAACGAGGCTTAGGGGCTTGTTTTTATTTTCTATTACTCCTTTAATCCATGCAGTGGAACCTCGTAGGAAGACGGCCGTGGGTGACGACCCACGTGCCTCCGAGCTGCGCGTTCCTTCTGCCGAGCGGGAGGGGCCCCCTGAGCTCTGGCTCCTGCAGGAAATGCACCTGCAGCCCAAGTCACCGAGCAGGTGGGGGCACCCCGAGCCCAGGGCTGGCCTCCCCAGGAGGGACAGAGGAAAAGCAGAATTCTCGTCGGGTAAAACGCTTGACGTGCTCATTGGTTCAGTAAACTCCTGTGTGCGTGTCCTCCCAGAAGAGGCTGGCGGAGGGACCCAGCACTTCTGCCTTCAGGAGCTTCACCGTCAGCCACGTCGCCGCCCCGAGGTACGTTCAGAGAATTCTTGGGTTAATGCCAACAGCTACACATCACTCACAGGCACCGGTACTTTAAACATCATTTTAACGTATTGCATATGATCACGGCGGCATTTTCCCTTCTCTCTTGCTCAAGACACAATTCTTAAACTAACAGCAGATTGCAAGAAAAATGAAGGTGGAGGGCCTCAGGCAAGGGCGGCGTCCGTGGCACCAGGGCGCTGTGGGCACGGCCTGCAGCCACCCCCTCTGGCCAGCTGCTCAGAAGCAGCTCTTCAAGGATCGCACCAATGGCAAAAGCCTTTCAGCTCAGGTGCACGTACTTTGCAATGGAGAAGGATTTGCCATTTGAAAGACCGTTGTTCCTGGAAAAGAAAGGTCCAGGGAGGCTCATTTTCCTGGGGTGCTCCACAGGGAATCTCCGTGTGCTCGTTTCCCTGGGGCAGACAGCCCAGCTCCCCTCACGCCCCCTCGACCCCGGCAGGGACTGAACCAGAACTAGAGACTCTGGAAGCAAAGCAGAGGGGCCCCCGCGCTGCGCTGTGCTGCAGGAGACAAAGCGCAACAAGCACCTTATGAAGCCAAACGCCCCGGAAAAGGGCGCAGGGAGGGCTCCAGGGGCAGGAGCACGCTCGAAGAAGTCCTCTCGGCCAGACACCTGGGCGAGGAGAAGAGAGGACAAGGGCACTCAAGGCTGGGGCCCGAGAAACTGGCAGGAAGAGGTGGTACTGGCAGACAGGGGCTGGCAGGGCAGGTGACGCTGGCAGGGGCTGGCAGGGCAGGTGACGCTGGCAGGGGCTGGCAGGGCAGGTGACGCTGGCAGGGGCTGGCAGGGCAGGTGACACTGGCAGGGGCTGGCAGGGCAGGTGAACGTAGGCAGGGGCTGGCAGGGGCAGGTGACAGCAGGCAGGGTAGCAGGAAGGTGATTTTGGCAGATGGATTGAGAAGAGGAGGAGATGCTGACACACAGGGGCTGGCAGGGGCAGGTGACACTGGCAGGCAGGGGCAGCCAGAGGAAGGGGCAGAGAGGGGCCTGGAACGCAGCTTTGGCAATGGCCGCGTCTGCGCTGAGGGAATCCTAAGCATCCAGGTAGGAGTGCCCAGGGCACAATGGCAAAAGCATGTGGAGCTCGTGGAGGCAGGGGCCGGAGCGGATCGCCAAGGGGGTGGGGGTGGGTGGGAAACACGCGCCCCGCGATGGCCGGTCCTGAGGGTGCAGGACGAGCTGAGGAGCACGGGGGCTTGCAGGGGGTCTCATGCAGAGCTGGCGTCGGGCGGATGCTGCCGGGGGCCCAGCAAGGCGAGGCCTGATGGTGGGGGCTGCGCCGTAGCTGACCCAAACAGGTGGGCCAGCTCCCACCTGCGCAGACCCGAACAGGTGGGCCAGCTCCCACCTGCAGCACAAGCTGCTGCTGCAGTGACAGCAAGTGCGGGAGAGAGAGGGCGGGAAACCTCGTAAAACCCTTCAAGCACAGACACCCCTTTACTGGGCCGGACACGACGCTTTAATCCTCTGACCTCCTAGGAGTGGAATTAATCCATTTTAAAGGAAACGGGGACTGGGTGCGAGCAGCAGGTGTTGCTGGAGGTGGTCCGTGGCCGCGGGCTCCAGGGCGCTCTGCAGCTCATTCGTGCCCGTGGCCGCGATTCACTGCTCACCCGGCTCACAGGCCAATGCCCAGGGTTAATCACCCACAAGGAGAGCTGCCGCCTGGTGACCCCAGCCCCGGTCAGCTCAGCTCTCCAGGAGAAGCGCTCCCCGTCTGAAGAACTCCCTGCCTCACCCCGTCACAACGTTTCCATACCTGCTGATGCAGGTGCGGAGCTACCTGGCAGGCCCACACTCTGAAAGCCCTGGTTTCTTGAACACAGTGGGGCACGAGGACCCTTCCAGAAGGGGCTTCTGCAGGGGCTCTGCAGGCGGCCACCAGCCCGGCCTCACCTGAGAGGCAGTGCTGTCGCCCGACGCCGACCCTGAGCTCCCGCCCGGCTTGCAGGCGGCTCCACAGCAGGCTTAGAGCCAAGGGGCTCGCACTGGACCCGCCTGTCTCCGTGCGCGCGCACGGCGCAAAGTGGCAGGAGGAGTTAATCAAAAGGGTTAATTGACTAAAACGCCGCTGCGTCACGGGGAGCAGCCTCCACGCAGCCAGAGCGCTCGTCTCGCTGGTTTCTTTGAACCTCCACTCCATTCCCCAAGTCAACCCGAAAGCCAGCACATGCCAGGCGGGCAGTGCCACCAAAGCCAGCACCTACCAGCCGGGCAGCGCCACCAAAGCCAGCACCTGCCAGCCGGGCAGCGCCACCAAAGACAGCAGCTGCCAGCCGGGCAGTGCCACCAAAGCGAGCACCTGCCAGGCGGGCAGCGCCACCAAAGCCAGCACCTACTGGCCAGACAGTGCCACCAAAGCCAGCACCTGCCAGGCGGGCAGCGCCACAAAAGCCAGCACCTGCCAGGCGGGCAGTGCCACCAAAGCGAGCACCTGCCAGGGGGGCAGTGCCACCAAAGCCAGCACCTACCGGCCGGGCAGCGCCACCAAGCCAGCACCTACCGGCCGGGCAGCGCCACCAAAGCCAGCACCTGCCGGCCGGACAGCGCCACCAAAGCCAGCACCTGCCGGCCGGGCAGCGCCACCAAAGCCAGCACCTGCCGGCCGGGCAGCGCCACCAAAGCCAGCAGCTGCCGGCCGGGCAGCGCCACCAAAGCCAGCAGCTGCCGGCCGGGCAGCGCCACCAAAGCCAGCAGCTGCCGGCCGGGCAGCGCCACCAAAGCCAGCAGCTGCCGGCCGGGCAGCGCCACCAAAGCCAGCAGCTGCCAGGCGGGCAGCGCCACCAAAGCCAGCAGCTGCCAGGCGGGCAGCGCCACCAAAGACAGCAGCTGCCAGGTGGGCAGTGCCACCAAAGCCAGCACCTACCGGCCGGGCAGTGCCACCAAAGCCAGCAGCTGCCACGTGGGCAGCGCCACCAAAGCCAGCACCTGCCAGGCGGGCAGCACCACCAAAGCCAGCAGCTGCCAGGTGGGCAGTGCCACCAAAGCCAGCACTTGCCAGGCAGGCAGTGCCACCAAAGCCAGCACCTACCAGCCGGGCAGTGCCACCAAAGCCAGCAGCTGCCAGCTGGGCAGTGCCACCACCGGGTCCCTCCAGGCAGAGCAGCAGAGGAGTGGGGCTGGACGCCTGTGACCCCGCGGCCCGCAGCTGGGGGCCCTGCACCCGTGTTCCCCTGAACGTCAGCCCTGGAGGCTGAGGGCATCCCTGGGCTCAAGCTGGGCCCGGGTCTGAGCCCCCCCAGGGGCTGGAGCACCCACCCCTCCTCGGCCGAGATGAGCCCCCCACTGCAGAGTCGCAGTCGCGCGGCTCGAGGGGCTGGACAAGGTGCCTTCAGCTCTGGCTATGTGAGCTTCGCGGGGGTGAGCATGGAGTGCATCGGCCGTGCTCCCTGCTATGTACCAGGCGTCTCTTCCATCTTAAATCACCTGCCGGAGAGCTGGTGTGGCCACTCTCAGCCGGGAAGGACCACGCTGCCAGGGTCGTGCCCTGGGGCCACCTACCTCCACAGCCCGTGGGCTGCAGAAGGAAGGCCGCGCCTCCCCGAGCCACCCCAGCCCCCGGTGGGGTCTTTGTTGAGGCTGTGCCACCATCCGTCCAGCTCCACTCCCATCCAGCACCCCAGCTGTCCACAGTGGGTGTCCCTGTAATTGGTCCTCACAGCTGTCCATGGCAGGTGTCCCCCATTTTCTCCCTTCACAGCTGTCCACAGTGGGTGCCCCCATAAGAGTCCCCCACAGCTGTGCTTCCCGAGGAATGAGGCAGTGTCCACGGCTGCCGGCCCTGCCGGCGAGCTGCACGGGCACCTGCTTCCCCACCTTTCTCAGTACAGCTACGTCACCATCAAGTCACTGTATGCGAATGACAAGGAAACACTGCCCGCTGCCACGGCATTAGCACCCAGGACAGCCGTTCCTTCCTCATACAAGCTATGCGTTGGTTTAAATTGATAAAGTCATTTCCATCGGCTCAGTTTCTATGAACCTTTTCTACTCTTCCCCCAAGGTGTCTCTGGATCTGTCAGGCCTGACGAGTTTGGCAAATCTTGCACATGATAAACACTCTGCCAGCTCTATTTGCTTCCTGAGTGCTTCTCCCCTGCAGCCCTCCATCCTCCTGCTCCAGTGTCCACTCTTTGCCCAGAGCAACGCCACCTTGACCTTTCTTCCACAAGCCCACATCTTTTCCCTTCTTGATTTATTCCTTAGTTTTGCTGGAATCCATTATCTAGTTCACAGTAGACAAATTTGTGGAGTACCTCCATGTCGTTATCCTTCATGCACACGTGATAGATAGCTTAGCTGGACATAAAATTCTTGGATGAAAAGCAATTTTTCTCCAATAATTTTACTTTTCTCCTAGTCAGTGTCAGTAAAAAGTCTAACGGCATTCTGACCCCCTTTCCTTTGGGGTCTATGAATAGCTAGTTTTTTCTCAAAGCTTATATTGTTTTTTTTAATTGAAATGTTGAGATAAGAAGTTTCAGGTTAACCTTTTCTATTCGTTGGCTTGAGCTGTTGATGAATACATTTAATCTGATTTGTTCTGTTCTTGAGCAATGGAAATCTCTATTATTCTTCAGTAATTTCCCCTTTGTTTCCTCTCACCTCGGAGGAACTCCTTGCAGGGGGTGATGCACACTTCTTCGGTCGATCTGTAATTTTCCTTTCCATTCACGGTCCTCTCGTTGCAGGGTCACTGCTCTGCCAGGTGTGGTGACGGGTTCAGTTATCGAAGCTCGTCCTTGCAGGAATGACGCGGCCCTGGGCATAGAGAACCCGCCCAGGAGTGACGGATGGCGAGCCTGCGCCTGTGCCGAAAACGAGGGGGCTGCCGGGAAGGTCAGAGGCAAACTGCGTAGTCCTCGGCGACAATCAAGAGCCTCAGAGGCGCAGCGGACGCTGCTCCACGCGCTGGCGCAGGGCACACGGGCGCGGCTCGTGGCGCGACACGGCACGTCTTCACCTCTCGGGTCGCTCGAGGCTGAGCTGGGAGCGCGATGCCGCCCGCTATGGAACCAGGCTGCGCAGCTTCACCGTAGGCGCCAGTTACCGTGCCTGAGTCACCTGACGGGCTCCCGCCGCACGGCGCACCGTCCCACACGTTCACACCAAGAGGCCTCCTCGGCCGGACCCGAGGGCCTGCTCCTGGTGGCAGCAGCGCAACAAAGGCCTCCCGAAACCACGCAATGACAGCGCGTGGCGCGTGCCTGAGTGGGTGAGTGTGGTGTGCGTAGTGTGTTCATTTAGGAGGTGTGTGGTGTGGATGCATGCGGTGTGTGTTCAGTGTGCATGTGTGGTGTGTGTGGACATGTGTCTTTATGGATTTGTGTGTTGTGTGTGGATGTGAGGATGTGTGTGGACGTGTGTGGTGTGCAGACATGAGTGGTGTGTGGATGTGTGTAGTGTGTGTGGGGGTGCATGTGGTGTGTGTTTGCTGTGTACGTGTGGTGCGTTGTGTGTAGTGTGTCTGTGTGGACCTGTGTGGTGTGTGGACATGTAGTGTGTGTATGTGTGTGGTGTGTGTATTTGTGTGTAGTGTGTGTTATGTGTTCGTGTGTATGTTTGTGGCATGTGCATGTGTGGGTAGCATATGTGAGAATGTGCGGTATGTGTTTGGTGTGTATTTGTGTTGTGGGTGGATGTGTGTGGTGTACGATGTGTGTTTGTGTACATGTGAGGATGTTTGTAGATGTGTGTGGAGAGTGTAGTGTGTAGTGTGTGTGAGGACTGTGTGGTGTGTTTTCAGTGTGTCTGTGTGGTATGTGTATTTGTGTGTAGTGTGTGTGGTCTGTTTGGTGTGGATGTATGGTATGTGTACGTATGTGTGGTGTGTGTATCTGTGTGTAGTGTATGTGAGGATGTGTGTGGTGTGGGGATGTGTGTGGTGTGGAAACGCAGGTGAGTGCCCAAGCCTAGAGGACACGAGGTAGGCACACATTTTATGTGCAAAAGTTAAATGGGTGGCAAAAACTCAGTAATTAAGATAAATACTATTTCATTATAATTTTTTAAACCAAAGTTAATGATAAAATGCCCATGTGCCATAAGGGCTAAACGCAACTTCAGTACTGGCTCAAAAACATTAGGTAAACACTGAAGAACCCTGAAAGGCGTTTGGTTCATAAAAAACCCATGATAACAAAACACCAAGGTTTTACGTCAAGTCAGCCAGAAGCACTGCTCTGCTTCCCTTTGGAGTCAGGGTCCAGAACGGCTTGGCAGGGAGCACACACGTATTTATCTATCAAGGCTTTTTGTTTTGTTGTATTGTGCTGTGTGTTCAAAAACAAGCAAAACAGCAGCCAGTTGATGGCTAATTATTAACACAAAAGTTAATAAATCCTACCACAGGACCCTATTATTTACCTGAATTGTTTCTAAACTCTTCAGCTGTGGGTCGGATTCTCTGAACTGTTTTCCACTGTTACTGATTCACATGAGGTCAAAGAACCCACAATTGTTTCGAGGACCGAAGGCTGCAGCCTGCTCTGTGACCCTCAGCAGGATGAGGGACGGGGCCAAGCCGGAAACAGACGCACGCCCCTCTGCCCCCAAAGCCGCACGGTGGAACTCGCCGCTCACCAAGTCAGAACGGTCTACTTTGTTATTAGGCAGCCCAGGAGCGTCTGCTTTTAACAGGCATTCAGACGATACAAGCAGGCTTCTAAAATCCAGCATCTTTCAAAGAATTATTCTTTGGGAAAATTATTTTTTGGGAAAAGGTTCTTCAAAAGTTCCAAGAGCTGCCACATAATTTTTGTATTGTAATCTTTACTACATTATTATGAACTACAGACCGTTTGCTAGAGCGAATTCTATACAAGAACTCCTTTCCATCCACAACTGTGTCTTGCTCGTTTGTGCAGTAAGGTCTATCTTTCATTTAAATTGCTAGAGCAATGTCATATTTGGGCCAGAAAATACTTATTTCTGGATTTCTCAATGAAAGATAATGAATGACGATCTCCTCTCACCTATCTCTAACAAGCAAGTTCTTGTATTTAAAATGATCAACTGAAGAAGAAGAAGAAAAAAAAAGACACCAGCAATAAATAAATAAATAAATAATAAAATAAAATGATTGATTATACTTCTAGGCCCTCTAGGGCATACATTTGGGGAAATGGAAAAAATTAAGTTTGAATTTAAATTTGAGTCGAAGATTATTGTTTTGAATGAAGCCCCCCCACGCCAAAGGTATAAAATAAAAGTAAAGGATTTTATTTAGAGAATTGAGATTATTTATAAGAATTGTTTAGGAAAAACTATTAAATGGGCATTAAGTGTATTTTACATTTTTCCAGCAGGCAGGATGAAAGTTATTTTTGTACTTTATTTGAATTAAAAGAAATTTATTATCTAATCATCTCCTTCCCTTCTCCAAACAGAAATGTAGATATACCAATGCTGTTTACATTTTCTTTTCACAGATCCTGGCTGAGTAGAGGCCAGTGTAATACATTTACCACAATCTGAGGAATTTTGAAGGATGTAGCCCAGCATCAGGATATCAGCAGAGCAGGTACGGATGCGCAAAAAGCGGCAGCTGGTGAATTCCAGGGCCCAGCGCCCCGTCATGACTTGGCCAGGGAGGCTTACTGAACTAATTTCATCCTTTTTATGCGATGTCCTTAAAAGTTATCATGTTATCACATATCATGTTTCTTCCAAGGCAGTTAAACAATACTCAAATCCCCATTGAAGCTTTGGACTGTTCGGGCCATTGCAGTTATTTGCTGTCACGTGAAACAATTACTAGGACGTGCCGAGGCCTCGGCCTCCACTGCCCGTTGCTGGACAGATGGTGGGGGAGGCCCGCCGTTCCAGCGTGGGGCCGCTTCCCTCGTTGTGCTCGCGGGCCGTGACGCTAACTGCGCTTTCCGCAGCAGGTGTGGAAAATGCTCCAGCACAGGCAGCTCCTTTTGCTAATTCAGTGTTTACCTGAAAAGTTGAAGTGTGTCATTTGTAACTGAGCCGTGCAGAAAGATTAGATGAGTCACCCTCATTTTTCTCCAATTTTCAGCTATATTTGACCTGATGTGTTCACAAAGAAGAGTGTGGAAATGGAATTTTCTGTGAGGCTGTACTCCTTTTGAGAAGAATAATGCTTTGAGAATCCACATATTCTGCATAGTACCGGAAAAAATGGAATTGCATTTGAGTGTGTCCTTCCAAATGCCATTTGGGCATTGGTCCTAAAGAAAGCTCATTGCAAGGTCTTGGAAAAACTCCGCACGGAACATGCTGATTTCTCCATTTTGCCAGCACGCTGCCAACCGCAGACGCCCCCTCAGCGGCTGCAGCCGCTCCCCTCGCCTGCCGGGAGACCAGAGACGTGACCTTGACCAGGAGCTGTTCACTCTGAGGGGAGTGAGGGGCGTGCACGGGGGGCACCGTCGGTGGTTGGTGGAAACGCACACGCCTGCCAGCAGCGCAGCAGCCAGAGCCAGAGCAGGCGGGAGCTGCTGCCGGCCCCGGGCCCTGGGCCGCGCTGGGCACAGCTGCGCTCCCCCGCCCGCAGCCCTCGAGGCGGCCGGCCGCAGATGGCAGGCCGCAGTGGAGGAGAGCGTGCTTCCCCGCGCTGCAGCCCGCCTTCGGGGGCACAATCTGACATCTTCCACTCTCCGGTAGGCAAACATTTTTGCTCAGCCACAAAATATCAGTTAAGGCGCTTGCAAATTCCACAGCAGGGGAACACAATGCAGGTTAACGTGAGGCTTCCCGCAGGGGTCATCCGGCAAGGGAGTCCAGGTCCGTGGCCGGGACCCTCCCTCATTTTTCTTACAGAGGCTTTTTGTTGTTATGTGACTCAGCTTACGTGGAACTAAAAGCACTGAAAGGGAGGGGTTCAGTCTAGAAGTGAGGGGCAGAAGTGAGAAGTACAGAGTAAGGGGCAGGTAGAGCGAGGGGCAGGTGGAGAGAGGGGCAGGTAGAAAGAGGGGCAGGTAGACCGAGGGGCAGGTGGAGCGAGGGGCAGGTGGAGCGAGGGGCAGGTGGAGGAGGGCAGGGGGAGCAAGGGGTTGACTAGATGCAGGCTGAGACTCTGAGAGCTCCAGGACGAGGCGGGGGAGGGCAGCCTCTGGGCCTTGGGAGCTGGGGCAGCCACTCGGGAGGCCTGGGCAGCACAGGGCCCTGGGCATCTGGAGGCCACAGTGGGCTCTGGGGGCAATGCTGCGGCTCCAGGCGCTGGCAGCAGCAGCTCTGCTTCCAGCCACTGGTGGAGCATCTCAGGGCCGAGTCGGAGGGAAACCACACCTGCCCTGCATTTTGCCCCACCAGCAGCTGTCCAGCTTGGGACCGAAATATCAGAACGTCCCTGCAGGACAGTGGGCACAGAGGCCGCCTCGTCTCCAGCTCTCCCTGGCACGCCTCGTTTCATTACGAAGCTGCTTCTTGCACCCCAGATCTCGGTGCCATGATGATTTATGGCCACATGAAATCGTTTAAATTAAGATTTGTTTGATTGTCTGTTTCTATTAAGGTAACTGTAATAGCAGTTTTCCTTTTCCAAACAAATGTTTTCCCCGAGCTCTGCAGCTCAGGGTGCACGCTGAACAGGACAATGATTAATCTCGATGTCCAAATTCTTTATTTTCTATAACTAATTTAAGACGGCTGCCACTTTTTAATAACTAAAGGACGTGAATCCAGTGGGGTATTTTCTTAGGTAATTGATAGAACATCTTCATATTAATGACCATAAATTATGGCTCTGTCGCCCGGCCAAGCTGCTCAGCTCACACACCCAGCAGGCGCTGCACAGTGGTGCCAACTTCTCCTCGACGAAGCGCATGGCGCGGAGCCGACACAGTCCTCACCCGTAAGTTAGCGGGTCCGTCCCGTCGAGTCGAAACGCACTGGCCTTGGGCGGCTGCTTTGTTTGATGGTTTTCTGAAAGGTCAGCACAACCCAAGCTGGCGAAGGCGTCCTCTGGGCAGTGGAGCTGCACTGGGCTGGGAAGGGGAGGCCGTCGGCCACGTCATTTACCAAAAACAGCAAGCTCCCCGGTCTCCCTATTAGTAAGGAGAGAAATGAAACTCCTCAAAATTGCGTGGGCCTAAAGAATCTCCAGCCCCACCGTCTCATCTCTTGTCAGCGGCAGTGGTTCCAGAAAGGGCACCCAGACGTCACATCCGCGGATATCCGCCACGCGCCGTGGACGTCCGCCACACGCCGTGGACGTCCGCCACGCTAAGAGCGCCTGCCGCTGTGCTATGGACACCAGCATAAGACTGAAGTTCCAGAGGCCCGCCGAGGGGCGAATGGCTGATTCGGGCTCCTGCGCAGCTTGGCCTGCGCCTCAGCGTAACTCGGCAGGATTTGAGGATTACGGGGCTGCATGCTGATGCAAAGCGCCTCTGTGAGGAACGAGCCTGATTTTCTTCTTGTGGTTTGTGGAGGCTGAAGCGCTATCACACCTCGGCGAGAACACACAGGGCTCATGCGCCAAGTCCAGGCCGTCCCCGTCACAGGTTCATGGCCGCAGGGAACAGCGCTTGGTGCTGGAACAGAGATGGGTGTGCGTTTGAGTGGTAAGTCTCTAAGCTATCCACTGGCCGTGTCAAAATAAATTTATAGTAGTGAAAGCCCTTTGGGGGCACAATTATCAATGTCAACAATCTATTTTAAAGGTGTTTATGCTGCTACACAAAAGGCTCATCTGCAAGTTGTTCAAGAAAATGCTGAAGAGGTCAAAGGTGCAGTTTATTTAACTGAGACAGAAATGGTGGCCCAGGATTCAGACTTAACCAAGAGCACATGACTGTGACGAGGAACGAGGAGCCCGAGGTCACCTGGTTCAACCTCCTCGTTTACAGATCAGACCAAAGCCAAATTGCTTGTAAATAGGCTTGAAACTTGAATTAGACTCCTCCTCAAGAATCTTATGAAAAAAAGTTTCAGTAAAGATTAAGACAAGCATTGGTCTGAAAAACAAACCAAAAATTTAAGATGTCTCCCATCTTCAAAGGAAGTAGGTTAAACCTCGCTTTAACATTTTTTAAAAAAAAACTATTCCTTCTAATATTACTAGAAACAAAGAGATTCAGTGTCTTTATTGGAAAATGCCAACATTCAAATGATCCAAAAGCACGTATCAAAATTGTAATTGCACACCCAGGTTTTATTTGTTTTTGTTTTTGTTTTTGTTTTTGTTGGAATGACCAGCCCTGACTGCCAGGTGTGCTGTGTACCACTCCACAAGGCTTAAATCTGCTTTGATATGACAAAACATCACAACTATTTCCACACTTGAGGGATTCCACATGACACAAATATGCTGACTTGGACCCAGCAATGAGCACTTCCGTTCAGTGATTCTTGGAGTCACAATGTGGTTTGTTTTATCCACACCTGACACTGACTTCCCTAATCATAATCATATTCTCCAGACATGGCTCCCAATGATTTTTGGTTATTTCTAAACATCTGGCAAATGGCATATATTAAATCCCTCTGAAAATACTAAAAATGTGACACAGGTCCCAAAACTGGCCCCATTGTTAGAATAATTGTGTAGTCTACTCAAAGAAACAGCTTCAGAAAGGGAAGCATTTGTTGGACAAGTTTAAAAACGTTGGGTTTACAAGTCAGCTAGATACTTATATTTTAAACTGCAGATATCCGTGTACCCCAGTCCTGTTTCTGCAGTTTCACCTTCCACTCACAGCCTTTCCTCTGTGCTCCCACAGTTCACGGGAAGGGGCTTAACCCCTCCCGCCAGCTCCTGCCCCCGACTGGGCAGCCGAGGGCGGGCGACGGGCAGCACTGCCTGGAGGAGGAGCACTCGCCTTCCGGGCTGGCACTGCCAGGATTCCATTCCAATAAAAACTTCTGCATTTTATTCACTTTCTATAAAAATTAAACACATCAGAATTTGGAGTACCCAGTACCTGGATTTTGGAGGATTGAATCATGTGCCCCACAAAAGACATGGTAAAGTCCTAACCACTGGTCCTGTGGGCATGGACCCATCTGTGAATGGGCCCTGGAAGATGTTGGTATCAGTGACGGCTGGGCCATTTGTGAATGGAACTTGGAAGATGCTGGTATAGTGAAGACTGGGCCCATTTGTGAATGGAACCTGGAAGATGCTGGTACCAGTGAAGGCTGGGCCCATTTGTGAATGGAACCTGGAAGATGCTGTTATAGTGAAGGCTGGACCCATTTGTGAACGGACCCCAGAAGATGCTGTTATAGTGAAGGCTGGGCCATTTGTGAATGGAACCTGGAAGATGCTGTTATAGTGAAGGCTGGACCCATTTGTGAACGGACCCCAGAAGATGCTGTTATAGTGAAGGCTGGGCCATTTGTGAATGGAACCTGGAAGATGCTGTTATAGTGAAGGCTGGGCCATTTGTGAATGGAACCTGGAAGATGCTGTTATAGTGAAGGCTGGGCCATTTGTGAATGGAACCTGGAAGATGCTGTTATAGTGAAGACTGGGCCCATTTGTGAACAGGTCCTTCCAAGATCCTATCTAAATGAGGCCAAATCTAATCGTGGGGACGGGGGTGCTGAAACCCCAGGAAAGACCTTATAAGCAGAAGAAATGCAGGTGTGGTCATTCAGCAGAAGCCGGCTGTTGAAGAGGCCAGAGACACAGAGAGGCCACCTCGTCACTGGGACACAAGCTCCCTTCCAGCCGCCCAGTGTGTGTGTGTGTGTGTGTGTGTGTGTGTGGCAGCTGCCCCGACACACCAAGGCAATGGGTTCATGTGGACGATCCCTCTGCACTCGTTAGCTGCTTCCTCAACCATTAGCAGCGTTGAACTCAAAAGAGCAAAGCAGTGACAGCTACCAGTGCACGTGCATGCCTTTGTGCATGTATGGGTGTACAACTGTGCGTGCCTGTGTGCATGTGAATACAAGTGCATGCCTTGTGTGTGCACACCTGTGTGTATGTGAACACGTGTGCACATCTGCTTGTGTGCACACCTGTGCGTGCACGGAAACAGTGCACACCTTGTACAAGTGTGGGCATGCCTGTGTGTGCACACGTGTACGCATTGTGTGGCATTGCCTTCCACTTAACGTACACTGACGGTGTTTTAAGGATTGTGCTCAGGCAGGCAAAGGCCTCCACATGCACTGCGCACTGCAGTGGGAGCACGTTTAAATCACGCCATGCAAAGGAAAGAAGCAAGGGCTTTCAGAATCACCCTGATAACAGCCTCACTGTTTAAACAAACCACTGACTGCTGTTTGTTCTTCAAAGTTAAGTCGATCATGCTTCCTGTAAAATCCAGTGGAACAAGCTTGGCATTCCATTTTTGTTCCGTTCTGACAGTTTCTGCTACAGGGCCGCAAGGCAAAAATAAATGCGGCCACCCAGGAGTTGCTTCCGATCATAAGAACGCCGTAAGTGTACAGTAAGAAGCTCTAAAAGCAGAGAGCTGGATTCCAAACAAATTCCAACATGCTTCCGATCACCTCTTCACACACCTCCTCCGGGAATTGCTAAGTGTGGCGCCGGGTCTCCACCAGCCCGGGCAGCTCCCACGCCCCCTTCCCTAGCTAGCCGCCACGAGCTTGGCCCCCACAAGCGTGTCACCGGGCACCCCTCGCCAGTGTCAGCCCTGGCACCGTTGTGTATAAATAGGAAACTATTTCAGGGGAATGTGACATAATTAGAGGCTATTATTATGCAGCCCTCTGTGAGCCTAATTTGCATGTATCCAATAAAGTACACAGCTCACAGCACACACAGGCTGTCATTTTTTCAATACTGTAATTATTACTTGCAAGGCTTGAAAAATATCTCTATCAATTCCAGAAAAGGGTTTGAGAGAGATTACTGCAAGTGATGATGGGATAATTAACATTGCTTTCTGTTTTCCAAAAAGTTCCATCATGACAATATGCTGAAAATTTCATAAGTATATAAATCATGAACACAAATTTATATTATTAGGCATAAACTTCAGGAGTTTAGAACAAAAAGAACACCTAAGAGAGATCAAGAACAGATATCACAGTGAAAGATGATTTCATTATTTGGGGTTTGGCTTCTGTTTGTGTTGTCGATTAAGGCACCAGCTTTATTTTCTAAAGGAGAGGCAGAGGTGATTAAGTTAAATTATGTGCTTATCAGAAACGTTCTACACACAAGATACTAAAGCTCGACTCCAAGAAGAAGCTGCTTACATCCTCAGTTTTACCACAGGAAAAATATAGAGATACATCTATGTACAGCAAATATGTTTCATTCTGTTACATAAAAAAATCAAAGCGCAGGACCAAGTAAGTAGCTGGTTTTAAGGTTATGATAAAAGGCTACTATAAAATCTAATCGATCCATGTTTAATGGTTCTATTGCAGTCTAGATTTCTGTATAATTCCTTATGCATCCTCTTCTATTTATTACATGTATTTAAAATCTAATACATCATATCTATTATGTGTATCTAATACATAGTGTATATACTATGCGCATTATGTATATTTAATGCCTAATATATATGGATTGTGTTTACTCTGGTGGTTGAAGCTGTATGTATCCCCAGGAAAACATGATCGTAAACCCGGCCGTGTAAGCAGGGGCTTTTGACCAGGCAACGCCAGTTCAGGCGTGTCCACCTCCTCAGGAGGGGTGTGGTCCCCTAACTGGGGCCCTTTGTAAATGGAATGAATGCAGGAGAGGGAGGGGCCACACGCAAGCCCCCGGAGGGGACGGCCCGGAAGAGAAGGGAGAGCCCAGCAGATGCCGCCACGGGCCTTTCCACGTGGCAGAGGAGGCAGGGCCCCGGGGTGGTCTTGGGAGAGAAGCGTCACTTGTGATGCCCTGGTTTGGACTTCTCACGGCCTCAGTGGTAAGCTGATGGATTTCCATGTTTCAGGCAAACCTTTCCATAGTATTTGCTGAAGCAGCCTGGAAAACTAAACACCACGTGTGTCCAACATCTCGTGAGCATTTCATATTTATTATGTGAATTTACATTATTCTAAGTCAGCTCTGATCTTTCCTAGAAAAACAGTATTTTAGTAGAAGTACAGGCCTTTAGTGTACATGGGGAGCCTGAGCTCTGTGCAGCAGGACGGCGGTCGGCAGCCTCTGGCCTCAGTGCTATTGACTGAATTCCACGTTGGCCCATTTCTCTATGAGCATTAACCATCGCATCTCAAGAGCATGTGAGCTCCTTAAAGATGGAGGCTGCCCCAGTCCTGGGGCGATGTCTGTCGCTGACTGAGCACGGACGACACAGCTCTTAGTTGTGACTCTCGGGTGGCAGAGCCCTTTGCATTGCTGAGAACCAGGAGGGCTGGGGCACCCAGGGCCAGAACGGGCGCAGGCCCCGCCAGCCGAACACTCCGCCCTCGCGAAGCTCACGTTCTAGCAGGGGCAGGTGAATGGCCAGGACGGGATGTAAAAGGTGCAACTCGTTAGATGGAAGGGAGGGCAGGGGCTTCGAGTTTAAATTTAGTGACCAAAGAAGCCCTCCCTGAGAAAGCAACACTTAAGAAAACTCTGGAAAAGCATGAAAGAGTGAGACACGGTATCTGGGGAGGAGCCTCCCAGCAGGGGAGAGGCACGTGCAAAGGGCCTGAGGGCAGAGCATGCCTGGCAGGGCAGTGGCGGTAAGTGCCGACCCCAGAGCCGCATCACCTGGGCTTTGTCCAGACCGACTACCTCAGCAAAGGTGGGGTGGGGGTGTGCTACCTGTGACGTAACAGCCCCTGACCCCGTTATGCTTTTCTGACCCACACAAATCTTGAGAGCCCTGCCCTGCAGCCAGTGAGCAGGACACGGGGGCAGGAGATGAAGTCAGAAGCCGAGAGTCCTTGCAGGGCCTTTTTCTCTGAGTGAGGAAGGAAGTCACAGATGAGGATCACCAGACCCCAAATAAAGGAGAAGGAAAAGGAAAAGGAAAAGCAAAGCACGAAGCTGAACTGGTCCTACAGTGACCCAGCCTGGGACCCGGAGCTGATCAAGGAAGTGCGTTGCCCTCAGGCGCCCGCGGGCTCTCTGCACCCTGACGGGCACATCTGAACTTGCACCTGTTGTTTACGTAGATGGAAAAACTCGCACCTGCAGTCACGAGCAGGCCTCTCCTCCATATTTTGTGTTCTAACAAGCAATCATTTCGCTTAAGAAAATAATGACTCCTCACTACGTTCAAATACAGACACACATGTGGAGACTGCTTCCTACAAATGCCGCGGGCACACGGCTCCACACTGCACATCGACGCGGTGAAGCCGTGCTGCCCTTCGCTTTAAGCCGCGCCAGGAACCAGCTCTGTCTAGTGAGGAAGGTGACGTGCACGGAGAAGATCGGAGGAAGAATAAATTCATCCAAAGTCTGAGTGGCGATTTGAAACCACATGCACGCTGACGGCACTAAACAGGCCTGACGGAGGGAAACAGCCACGAGCTGCTGTGTGCCCAGCCCTGGAAGCACACGCCTGCAGGAGGCGAGCGCAGGATAGACAGCCACCTCCGGCTTCCTCACCTGAACTCTACGGCTACCAGCCGCCCCCTCGGCCCCTCGCTACCTAAACCTCAGGGCAGGGGTCTTTGAACTCAGCTCCAGGTGCCTCTCAGGCATTGGCAGCTACCTGAATACCTGGCCAGGTAAAGCAAGAAACTGCCTGAAATACTTCAGACTCAAGAACTGATTCAACGTTTGCTAATCAAGGACCCACAATATGCCATCTAGTCCTTCAGGCCCCCCGGAATTCCTCTGCATGTTTACAGTGATTTCGCTATGAGCAAAAATCATGCACTAACAGATACAACTTACCATCAACACTTGGTGACCAGAGAAGGTTTGAACCAAAGAGATGTACCTCAGGATGGCGGCAAGCTGAGGTTGTTAGTCCTGCTGAAGTTCAGCCAAGCTGGTGAGAAACTTCGACCTGAGGACTGGGTGTTCGAAGGATAACAACGAACTCGTGGCTTCTCAGTTAGCCCTGCTGTGGACTCTTTTAAATTTAAAAAACCATAATGTCATCATCTCACTTAAGAAGTTATTGATAATTTCTCAATATTTTAACATCACTGGCTATTAGGGAAATGCAAATAAAAACTACAGTGAAATATCATTTCGTCCTACTAGACTGGCTTCTATTTAAAAAAGAGAGGAGTACAAGTGTTGGAGAGGATATGGAGGGAAAGGAACCCACATCCACTGACAGTAGGGATGTAGAATGCTGTAGCCATTGTGGAGGGCAGTTTGATGATTCCTCAGGAAGATAAATATAAAATTGCCATATGTCCCAGCAAACCTGCTGCTGGGTTTACAACCAGAAGAAATGAAAGCAGGGGCACGAACAGATACATGCATACCAGTGTTCATAGTGCATTACTCCCAATTGCCCAAAAGTGGACAGATGAGTGGATAAACAAAATATGGTCTACACATATGACGGAATGTTACTCAGCTGTAAGAAGGAAGGAAGTGCTAACACTTGCAGCAATGTGGATGAACCTCGAGGACATTATGTTGAGTGAAGTAAGCCAGACACAAAAGGAAAATATTGCATGATTTGACTGATATGAATCATGGAGGTAGGGTCTGGAAGATAAGTTACTATGAGATAGAAGGGGAGTAGAGATTGGTGAGCTGATGCTTAATCTGTGCAGAATTTATAATTAGGTTGAGTGTAGCAGTTTAGGAATGGACAGAGGTGATGGTTGTGCAGCGATACAAATTTAATTAATGGCGCTGAAGTATGAGCATGAACGTGGTTGAAAGGGCTTCCCTTTCATGGTTTGGGTCATCCATGATGCTAGAAGGAAAACTGGAGGATAAAATGGGTGACTGTTTAACAATGAACTCTGAAATGGCCAAGTTTCCCATCCTGGAGAACTTTCTCAAATAAAATGGCAAAAGCCTCTGGAATATATGAGCCATGCCTAATAAAATCAAACAGGCCAATGTGCCAAGCCCTTAATCTTAATGCTTGTACTTATAAACCTTATTCTTATAAAAATGAAACAAAGCTTAGTTATAATTAATTGCCTAAGAGTTACCTTCTGAAAACCTCCTTCTTACTTAAATGTGTGCTTTCTCAAAGCTGAACTCAGCAAAGGAACTTACTACCTTCCCTCGACATGGGACATGACTCCCAGGAATTAGCCTCCCTGGCATCAGGGATTATTACCAAATGTTAACCAGTGACACATTTGGAAAAAGACCTTCAGTAAAAGGAAACATAAAATGAAAAGAGTTTTTAAGGCTAAAAGATTTCAAAGTGAACTGGGAGTTCATTCCAGAGGTTACACTTATGTACATCTCAGGTGGATCTCACTGACTACCACGGTAAACAAAGCCTCAAACAAGAGTGCTCCCCAAGGGCTCTAGGGACATTCTGACTCCAGAGGCAAGGCACACAGCTTCATGAAATCCACTCCCTCAGCAGGCCCTATTTGGGAATACATGATAATCTATTTCCCCAACAGGACATAGTTGTACTCATACATAATTCCCCTACTCATGACTCTTCTACTTCTTTTGTTTGAACATATAATTTTCAATATACCTGTTAAGTATATCCCTTGGAAATGTAAATCACTGGATTGTAGGGCCCTGAAACCCAGCAGAGCTACAGCCAACTCCTCTCCAGTTCTTTGGACTTAGCCTGGACTACTAACGAAAGGATGATGATGGACAAGCCCCATCCCCAAAACAAGGAGTACCCACAGCGAAAAGCACAGCAGCTCTTTCCCTCTGCCCCATGAGATCTAAGCCCCTGTCAGCCTGAGGCAGTCAGCACAGACATCACCCCAAACCCTCAAGGCTGAGGAAAGAACAAAAATGAGGGGGGAGAGGAGCCATGGACCAAAGGAGATTTATTGTTATCATAGTTACCTTGTGTTAACAAGAAAACCTGTAACATCATATAAAGATAGTAGTTGCCAGGGGTTCAGAAGGGAGGGTGGGGGATGAATACGTGGACGTGGGACATGGGGCATATTTAGGGCCATGAAATTGTACTATATGATACTGCAATGACAGACACATGACATTATATATTTGTCAAAGCCTATAAAATGTGCTTGTACAATGTAAAAGTATAAGGCATAATGTAAACTATAGACTGTGGTTAGTGGCAATCTTTCAATATTAGTTCATGAATTGTAGCAAATATACCACACTAATGGAAGACATTAATAATGGGAAAGTGTGTGTTTGTGGGGGGTGTTATACGGGAGTTCCCTAAACTTTCATGTAATTTTTCTGTAAATCTAAAGCTGCTCTAAAAATAGAAGTTTATTTTTATAGAAAAATGTATAATTGAGGTTCTAATTTCCCTACTGTCTTAAAATGTTTTGTTACAATTTAGTAAGGATTTGAATATGCTACATATGTCTCCTAGACTCTTATAATCTAGAGGCTTCCCCTTTTCTTATAAATCTTTCTTAAAGAAACCAGGTTATTTGTTTCAATTGATGTGATTTCCCACAAAATCTTGTGAACTCGATGAAAATCACTTCTCTCTGTAGAAACAATCCTACTTCCTCCTATGATTACAAAGATAATTTTCCACTTGTTACAATTTACAAAAATCATTTTTGCCCCAGTACCAGTAACTGTTTGAAGAGTATTTGTATTTATTTTTCTTACTGTGCCTCAGGCACTGTTGTAATTTCCTCGCAGACATCAGTCCGTTTAATCACAACAACCCGTCTTCCCTTTTACAATGAGGCTCTGAGGTGGCCTGGCCGTCCTGACTTGGGCAGGGGTGGAGGCTGACGGCTCTATTTGAGACCCAGGTTGGGGGACCCTGAACGCATCGACGCACCTCTCTGTGGCTGCGACGGGGAATGTGGCCTGATGTGACTTGCATCAGCTGCAGGACTCTGGCAGGGTCAGTCATGAGCCCACCCAGAGTCGCATTTCAAGGTTAACTGTGAAATCCCTTCAACTTTTTACCTCCTAATAAGACACTTCCACCAAGAAAAGAGGGCACAGACTTTATAAATCCAGATTCGTGGGTAGTATTTCTCTGGTGATCAGGCATATATATTGGTTTCAAATCAAAAAGACACAAGTCAGATTCTCAAGGTGAATTATTGCAGGGTGAGGTAATAAAAGGGATATCAATTGTTATCTGATGAAAATACATAAAACAGGGTACTAAGACAGTCAAAAGAAAAGTCAACACCAAAATCAGCTACACTCTTAAGTACTTCTTTGCTGCGAGTAAAATTAATGAACTTCAGAAATGAATTTTCTATTTAATATATTTAATAAAAACAATCTATAGTATGTAAACAATTGAGGAGTAAGTTAAATAGATTACATTAAAGCTAAATCCTGGCCCCAAATTCAGTCATAAACTCAATATTGATCTTATGGAGCTTGGGTATTAGCATTCCCAGAACAATACTCTCTAATAAATTGAATGGTGTGCTCAGATTACTTTCATAAACTGATTGATTGCCAAAATAATGGAATATATGATTCTCTTCAAAAAGCCCTTTAAATTTATTATTACATGAGTGCAATTTAGACACAATGGCTTCTTATATTAGATATATTCAAAAGCACTTTCCCAAATAAGAGAATACCCTGAAGTGATATTTTCTACTTAAGACAAGTCAAACTCGGCAAGCTTATCTGTTTATTTCTACTTCCTTTTTTTAGAAAATGGAAAATAAGAACTTAATCCCCTCTTCAAGAGGAAAACTGAGTTTTAGTTTATCATCTCTCCTTTCCAGAAGCCCGAGGTGTTTGGGGAGAGGCCGTGCCCAGGCCTTCGGGAGTGTGCGGCCGCTGCTCGGCGATGTCCAGCTCGCTCCGCTCAGGAGCCCACCTTCAGCCCACCTGAGCAGAGGAGCGTCCTCAGGGTCAGTCTCACGGCCTCCGCAGGTACGAGCGCGTGAGAGGAGCCCCAGGGCCCTTCTGGCTGCACTACCAGGAATAGCTTTTCCTTCGTTGTTCGTTTCTGCTTTCACAGGGTGATGGTTTTGTACATCACAGCGCTGCGCGGCCAGCAGGGAGAGCCCCGGGCCCCTCCCGGACCTGCGGGCATGTGCTCACTGCGGCGAGTCCCACGGCAGGTGACGGCTTCACCGCGACAGCAGCAGTGAAGAGCGTCCACGAGACAGCCGCCCCGCGACGGCACAGGAAGCACACTCACCCACACGCGCCCACATTCACGCTCATCCATCCACACACATTCATGGCCACTCGCACGCTCACGTTTGCACATTCGTGCTCACTCACACCCATGTGCGCACTCACACAGGCTCACACATTCACACTCATTCACCCACACACATTCATGGCCACTCGCACACTCACGTTTGCACATCCGTGCTCACTCACACCCATGTGCGCACTCGCACAGGCTCACACATTCACACTCATTCACCCACACACATTCATGGCCACTCGCACACTCACGTTTGCACATTCGTGCTCACTCACACCCATGTGCACACTCACACATGCTCACACATTCACACTCATTCACCCACACACATTCATGGCCACTCGCACACTCACGTTTGCACATCCGTGCTCACTCACACACACGTGCACACTCGCACACACTCAGTATGCGCAGGAGTGGGCTCTAGTTTAGAGGAGCGTAATAACACAATCTCCTGGACAGCTTCAAGGCAATGCCCACCTGCGGGCAGTGAGAGGGCTGGGCACCCGCTGGACACTTCACCTGGGAAGACCGACAAACACGCTGCACACTCGCAAGGCTTGCCAGCTCCGCCCACCGCGTGGTTTCCATCGGGCCCGGGTGTCGCGGCGCGCCCACCACACGGGGCCCACGAGGCGCGTGCCGCTCGTGTTTGCTCCTCGGTGACACGTGCTGAAGCAGACACGCCTCTGCCCAGCGCGCCCGAGAGTCAGCCACCAGGCGCTCCCGCCACGGCGGTCGCCGGCCTCCGAGGAGCAGCAGGAGGCTCTGCCCGGCACCTGGCCCAGGGCTTCTCGGGCTTCCTGAGCGAGGGCTCAAGGCCAGGAAGGAAAGCCCACCGGGCCTGTCCCGTGCAGCCTCAGGAGGAAACACGGCCTCCGCTTCTGTCAGTCCCTCTGATGAAACCCGCGAAGCAAGGTCCACCCAGGAGGAGGAAGGAGAGGAAGGGCCGCAGCTTTGGACACGACGTACCGGCCGACACCACCACAGCGGCCGCAGACGCACACTTAATTAAAGGCCAGGTCCCTTCCAGCTGCTGTGAATCATCTCCTTACGCTGGAATCCCCCCACGGGGGAGCTAATTCCACTGGAATTCAGATCCAAGATAAACAAGGAGATGTGGTGGGAAGGGAACTCAAACACAGGCTAAAGCCAACTTGATCGGGTGATTCCCAGTCTCTCTCTGGGAGTTTTTTTAAAATACCCATGCCTGCATCCCACTCGAGACAGAGATTTTGGGGGAAAGCCAGCCGATTTTGGGGGTAAAAGTCAGCAGCTATAGAACCTCTATTCTAGAACTACTTATTTTAAAACAGTAGCAAAGCACATGGTGAAGGAATAGGTCATTTAAAATAAGACAAATCATGCAATTAATGTAAATACTTTTAATTAATGCAAATAATGGATGATGTAACTAACTTAAAATTATATGAATTGTTTAAAATACCGTATCTAAAATAAAGTACGTAACGAATTAATGCAAATAATTTGGGTTGCAAAACACCTTCCCGTCTATTTGCTCAGCAAGACAACCATTTCTTCCTACTTTCAGGAAAGAGAAAAAGTCCTAGAAAACCTGGCCTCTGGCCCAGGAGGCTTATCCAGAGTGTACCAAGTCGGCCGCTACCAAACCTCAGCCCTCAGGCCTGGGCAGCCACAGCGAGCCCTGATGTGTGCGTGACACGCCTGAGCCGTGCTGCCGGGACGACCCGACGCCCTGCCCGGGCTCGGTGGACCCGGACCCGCGCCCGTCACCTCCATGGCCCTGCCCCGCCGCCAGCTGAACGGCTTCTCTTCAGCCCCCAGGGCTGGGCAGACCTGGCATGAGCCAGGTGCTCCTGGCAGGTGCAGCCTGGCGGCGTGACGGGGCCTCCCTCGGCTGACTCGGGGTCTGCTGGGGATGTGGGGGACACCGGGAGGGTGACTTAGAACAAAGAAATGTGTCACTGCTCCTTCCTGGAGACCTCGTGCCCAACATCGGGGCCGCGGTGGCCGCGCTGGGGAGCAGCGGCTTCGGGGCGCTGCAGCTGCATCCTCCCCATCATTTGTAACATCTTCTGCCGTCCTCTTTTCAAAAGGGTCAGCCACAAGGCCGGGGTCACGCCTGCACGTGTTTTGGGGCCAGACCCAAACGCCAGTTACGGCCCCGGCCTTGGACATGCTCAGAGCTGATTCCTTAGCGCAGGTGGCCAGTGACGCGCTTGCGCTGCGCCCTTGAGGCACGGCTGCGCCTGCTGTTCGGCCGCATCCCCCCTCTCTCCTTAGCTTGCCCCCGCTTCCTTTCTCCAGGCTCTCCTTTTCTCTCTGTGTCCTGGCTTGTCCACAAAACAAATGTTCACGCAATACACGGGTGAAGTTCCAAGGCAGGGCCGGGGCAGGTGGGTTGGGGAAATTGGGTTTTCAGCCCACGGGTCACCAGCCAAACTCTAGTTCCAACCCCCCTGTTTTCCTTCCAAACCACAGCTTGTGGGTACTCTGAACACTCTTTCCAAGATTACACTCAATTTAAAATTCCAGCTCTAAGGACATTTACCAAAACAAGGAACTTAAATTCCTCACTGTCCAAAGCAAAGGAACTTTTTTCTATTTAGATGCTTTTAATGCAAACATCACCTCCAGAATTCTGGCAACACAACAGACTGTGAGGCGAAACTGCTGCCGAGAAAAGCTATGCGCTCACAGCAGTCATCCTGCTGGAGCTCAGGTTAGCGGTGACGGAAGTCACAGCTCCAATAAACAGCACGCAAACTGCTTTGAAGAGCGCAGCATAATAATACCTGGAGCATAAAAGGAGGAAATGAAGTTTAATTAAGTGTCACCCAGTGAAATCACACTGGGAAGTACGACGAACGGGGACTGGAGAAAGGCTCAGCCTCCAAGATGGGACAGACGTGCTGCCCTGAATGAGAGACTGAGAAAGCAGTATGTGTGTGCATGTGTGTACACACGTGTGTGTGTGCACACACCTACATGCATGTGTTCATGTGCACTGTGTATGAATGCACACATGTGGATGCATTTGTGTGTGTTCGTGTGTACACGAGCATGCATATGTATGCATGTGTGCATGCACTGTATGTATATGTGCAGGTGTGTAATGTGTGTGCATGCATGTGTAAGCATGTATGCACAAATACTTAACTGTAGATTATACCAAGATGCATGTGTACTACATAATATACTATAACATATTTTATAAAGTTATATATATATGTATTCCTAAGTTAACCTGACCACAAATCAACTGTCTCTTTCTATTGATTCCTCTGTATATTTTTCAGCAACACTATGGTACATAGTATTCATAGAAAGGAATTGACCCCAAATAGGACTGGTGCATATTTTACTTTTACCATGACTAAATAGAAACATCTTCAGACACATCTGGTGTTTACTCGTCACTAATACAAACCCTTACCAGCCCCCGAAGGCTCCAGCAGGCTCTCCTGGGAACGGACCATCTCGCTGTCTCCAAGCGAGACGTGGCCACATCCAGCCACTTACCAACAGGCCGCAGACAAATATGATGGAGAAAGAACAACGAGGCGGCGAGGAGAAATCCACTGGGAGTTAAGTGCTAACATGCATGCCTAAAAATGAGTTTTGAATGTCATAAGTTTGGACTCCTTCATGTACAAGATGTGAAAAATGCAGGCTCCTGCTGGAAACAGCGCGTGGGCCAAGCTCCTTTGGCTCTATGTGCCAAAGCTCTCGGGCTCTAAATGCCCAGCTGGTGTGTTTATGTATCGAACCGGCATGTGCTTGCACCCACACAAGCTGTGCTAACTCTGGGTTACTCCACAGTTAGTAGCTGTCCAACGAAAAGCAGTTATGTAACTTAGGTGTCCTACGGCAAGACTTTCTGTCATTTACAAAATTTTGGATCAAATTAAGGAGGTAACTGGGTGAAATCCTCAGTCAATATCTCAAATGAAGAAATCAAGGCATGTATCTCTGTATTATTAAAACGACACCAATAATGGCAGCAAACACATGACGCTTACTGTGTGCCCACCATGCCCTGAGCACCTGCGGGGTCTCGGCACATCCGCTCTGCACAGCCTTCCCGCTGGGCCGCTGGCGGTACTGCCCCATGTGACCGAGGAGGCAGAGGTCTCTGGGCGTGAAGCCGCGGCCTGAAGCTGGTGCTTTGCCTGCCGGACGTGGGCGCGGTGCGGGGAGGGGTCCGGGCACCTGGGATCACACTCCCCTCGCAGCCGCCCGGTGAGACAGTGCTGCTCCTGTGCTTTCCAGACGGGATGGGAGGCCTCACAAGACCTTCTGCCTCATCGAGGGCCTCCCTGAACAAAGGAAAGCAGGTGAGAGCGTTTGGGGCTACCAGCAAACACCGTAAAGGGTGACCCACGGAACCACCCCCCAGGTGGAAGAGAACAAGCGGGTCCGTAAAAAATCTGAAACTTCTTAAACCCCACACTCTTCGGTTTCTTGTGCCAGGGACTGAACCGGGACTTGTACGTGTGAAGCAGGCACTCAACCACTGAACCGCAGCCGCTCCCCAGCCCCTGAGTTCGAGGGAACTCCTGCCACCACCTTCAGCCACATTAGCACTTTGAGCTCCCACTCGGGGCCCACCTGCCCACCCCGATGGCTAGTCCTTTCTCCTTGCCTGGCGTATGAACGGCCACAGTTCCGATTCATCAGAAGTACTTCAGGCTTTTAGGTGAGTTCTCCAACTACTGAAGCTGTAACAGATTCCAATGAGTAGAAACAGAACCCAGGCACCACCTCACACGCAAAAACAGTTATTTCTATTTAGCAAACTGCAGTTCCAGAAACGGCTGATAACATCCGTGCATTGTACAAGCTCTTTGACAACTTAATACCATGGAATCAAACAAATGTTAATTAGTGCCTGGTAGTTGCTATTCATAGAGACGGGCATCATGTGTTAATTATCAGACAATAACAGAGTATTGATCGACGCTTGTCAACCTGGAGATAATTGAAACAGTAAAGAGCAGGGTCCGTGGTGAACAACAGGCTTTCACTGCACAAGAGCTTGGCCGCCTCCTCCACGGTACGCTCGGCCTTTCATCAATAAATGCTTCTCTTAGCGTTGTCTCTCTCCATTGTGCTTGTTTCTTACAACAAAAGTCTGATGTTTGGTGAGACCACATTAGGCCTCGGTCACACTAATCGGGATGGACCCAAGGAGCCCGCTCCCCGCGGAGTCGGAGTCCAGGCTCGCTGTCTCCTGTGCTGGAGGCCCCGAGGGCCCTCCCACTGCCCGCCCGCTAGAACACGGTTCCTGAGTGCCAGGACGTGCCCTCCGGGCGAGGCTGAACGACCAGGGACTCGCGTCTGTGTCCTAACACAGTGTTGATGCCCAACACAAAGGCACAAAGGCAGCCGCCTTTCAGGGAGAGGCGGGAAGAGCGCCTCGCCACGGGCTGCTGGCCAAGCTGAAGGAAGAGGGCGCCCACCTCAGCCGACACTCCTCCTGCAGGGCCGATCCTCAGGAAGGCCGTGAGGCCTGCGCAGGACCCCCAGGCATGAAGCCTTTTACAGGAGGGGCCTGGACCATGCCCACCCTCACACAAACAACCACGGAGGCCTGAGCCCTGCTCTTACCCAGCAGGAATGTTTTGTGTCAAGGGAAAAAATGCATTTTAGCTGTAAATATAAGTTAAGATAGGAATGCCTCGTTTTATCTAATTTCTGATCCTCTCCATTTTTGCACAGAACGGACAGGAAGAGGTAAGTGTGAAATCTGAGGAGCTGGGGGTGGGCGCACCTTCACGCATGTAACGCGGCCCAAGGGAAGAGCCTTCGCTCCCACAG
Organism: Dasypus novemcinctus; assembly: GCF_030445035.2. Classification (NCBI taxonomy): domain Eukaryota; kingdom Metazoa; phylum Chordata; class Mammalia; order Cingulata; family Dasypodidae; genus Dasypus; species Dasypus novemcinctus. The sequence goes on along the minus strand of NC_080683.1, from coordinate 126,394,696 downwards.
GGCTTTAGCTCGGCCGAGCGTCCGCAGCTCACCTCAAACTGGCTTTAACACAGCTTTTCTGTGACAACCATCTGTGCCTACTTCTGCCTAAAGAATTTCCATAATTTTAAATCTCAGGAAAACATGACTCACAATGGAAAATTTGACTTGGATGAAGGATAGAAGAAGGCAATCGACATTCGACCTGGGGCGCTGGATGCCACAGGTCATCCTCGACTTTCCACCCGAGACTGCCCTTGGGCCCCAGCGCCGACTGGGGAGCTGGAATCCACCCGCCACGGAGGAGAGGGTGCACGGTGGCAGCGGGTGGACTGGGCCACGCGTTCTGAGCTCTGCCCCAATCCCAAAGCCACGGGAGCAAGGGCTCTGCAAACAGTGCCCGTGACAAACCCTTCCAGGAAAGCGTAGAAAACAAACCAATATCGATGAAATACAAATCACCAAATGCAAAACACTTTCGGCTATCCAATCACCGGTGTCCTTTCAGACTCTGCACTAATATTCATGCTTTTGTAACAGCCTGCTGAATGTTCATCCATTGAAAGGGTAGATTCGTTCAAGTGTTTAAACAAAACACACTTTCAATTTCAAGTGAATTCATTTCCACTGTGAAAGAAAGAAAATCTAGAAATATCAATATGTCAGCAGCCTGACAGACCCAACTATGAACGGAAGGGAGTCAGCTGACATGCAAAGGAAAACACAAAATGCTTAAGGCCCCTCTTCAGCAAATGAGCTAAGAGACCTAGCATGTTTCTAGAAAAATGCCCTGTTAAATCACAAATTACAGCCAGCTCTGTGTCTCGCTTAGAATGAATAATTCATTTGCACCTTAAATTCTTTCTCTCTAGCAGATTTAAAACTCTGCCTCCAACAACAGGTGTTTATCCATCTAAATTACTCTCCTGATTCTGTCGGAGAACAGCTGATGACTAGGAGGGGAAAAGGGAAAAATGTTTGCCATTTGTGTCAGAGCCAGAGCCTGGAACAAGGCTCCAGAAACAAATACCCTCACAAAGAGACAGTTTCCACAGGGCGGACAAGACCCTCTCGAGGTAAACCTGGCCTTAGCAGGCGCAGCCGTTGGTTTTGCAAGGTGGACGCTGGGACGGCGCTGCTTCGTTCTCACCTGCCGGCGCCCTGACAGCACCGTGTCTGCCGCGGGACCCCTGCAGAGCCCAAGCTTTGCCGAAAGCAACAATTAAGCCCACAGTTCCCATGGTCTTCAGCGAACATTATGGGGCTCCCCTATTTTGACTTCCACATTTGATTTGATTTAATTAGATTAGAGAATTATTAGCAAACCTGGAACACTAACTCATAGCAATGTGAGATAAATCGCAAAGCCAGTCAGCACGGCCCACCTCTGAGCAGGAGTCTCAAGTATTGCTCCACACAAGCCGCCTGATTAGGAGGCTGTGATTGCAATCACTAATTCTTTTCTCAAGGGTCACGCGATTGCTAAGACAGCCCAGCTCGCAATTGCAAAGCAGGTTGAAGAATGCTGGCTGATGGTCCTTTTCTGAAATCCAGTCCTCCTTCAAAGTGCACCGCATTCCGATAATGGCTTTTCATCAGTTCTCCACTTAAGAGTAATATTTTATGATTTTGCATTTTTGTTGAAAAATCTCATTAGTCCACAAAGGAGTTGCCTCACATGAGTCTTCACGTCATTAAAAGTCTTGTTTCCCAGTCCCAGCCTCAGGATTTCTCAGGTTTCAGACACACTGCGACCAGCTCCCTCCCCCAGCTCCGTGCTGACTGGCAAGTGTGAGCTTGTAGTGCTTCCCCGCTCAGCACCCCACGGTAATTCTTTACCTGTGACAGCCTTTGCGCACAATTGGCGATAGTGGATGAATGACAACAAACCGTCTGAGCCTGTGGCCGCTGTGTCACAGCAGCCAAAAACAATGAGAGGAAGATGGGATGGATGTGTGGATGAGGGAACGAGGGAATAAGCTGCTCCGTGGGCACTGCTGGGGCGGCTGCAGGAAGACAGGGGACAGCTATGCCGTAGCCAGTCATTCCGACTGTGGGCTATTTGCCGGGCACCTGGCTGAGGAGAGAGAGCCCAGGCAGGTGGGGGGGCCAGAAAGCAGCGAGCACAGCCGCCAGGCCTGGGGCAGCGTCGCCCGGCCCAGCAGCAGCAGTGAAATGACAGCAGCCCCTCCTGGCCGCACCTGAGCTCCGAGGCCATCGGCACCCAGCGACGTCCTCACACACGGCCACCCTTGGGAACGCCCGTGTCCCAGGCGCTCCTGTTGGCAGAGTCAGGCTGGGATTCCCGCACTCGACAGCGGCGCCGGCCTCATGTAAGAGCCTGGTTTAAACGTACACGTACAGTGCGGAGGGGCGCAGGCTTCGGGCGCCGGGCTGCGCTGCTCCCGGCCAGGGGTGCAGCGGGTGGGTCGCTGCCCTCCAGCCACCGCTTCTCCTCGTGGGGGGGAGTTGGGTGGGGGCTCAGAGGAGCCCTCCTGGCTCGGCTCAGTATGACTTACCTACCCTGATGCTACAATTCTAGAGAGTCGGCACGCTCAGCCAGCCAAAGGCCCCTGAAGTCGTGGACACGCACGACCCTGCCTGTTGCGCCCACGTCCACGTTGTGTCCCTGCTTTCGCTCCCCTTCCCTCGCGCCCACCCCACCTGAAGCTGCCCACGACCCTGGCCGCAGGCCTCACATCTGTGCTCAGCCACGACGCCCCTCGTGAGCTCCCCTGCCCTCTGCGCTCCCTCTGCTCCCCCTGGCACGGCTGTCCTGGGGCTCAGTACAGCCTCCCTCCTTTCTGTGTCCAGGTGGCCTCGCGGGTTTAACGTCACCCACGTGCTGGTGTTTCTCACCTGAACTCAAAGCTGGACCAGCCAATCCATGAGCTCCAAACTGCCCCAGTCAGGAGGTGGCCTCACCTGCTCGCCTTGGGCTGCCCCAAACCTCGCAGTGCCCTCGATTTCCCCATGGGAGCGCAGCGCGACAACTCCTGGGTCTGAGCGGGTGGCCTCCTTGGCTCAGCCTCCTGGCGCTCACCCAGGTTCCTGAGAACCTGCTCCACCTGCGTCCCACCCCCGGACTGCACCCTCAGCCCCCCAGCTGCTTGGCACATGGGAAAGGGACCCCCGCCTCCCGCCGGGCCTCAGGGCCTCCCCGTCCTGCCTACAGGAGGAGCACGAGTGCCTGTCCCGATGCCGGTCCCCTCTGCCGCCGCTGCCACTGCCTGTTCTGCTGGGCAGGCCTCCCCAGGCCCTGACCCCCACCCTGCACCCCGCAGGCTCCTCCCTCCGCACCCCTCCCCAGGCCCTGACCTGCACCCCGCACAGGCTCCTCCCTCCACAGCCTCCCGGGGCCCTGACCTGCACCCCGCACAGGCTCCTCCCTCCACACCCCTCCCCAGGCCCTGACCCACACCCCGCACCCCCACACAGGCTCCTCCCTCCACAGCCTCCCGGGGCCCTGACCCCCACCCCGCAGGCTCCTGGCACCTCCGCACATGCCTGCCTCCTCCCTTCCTTCAGCCCTTTACCAGACGCGTCCTCTCGCCCCCCTCTCTGCCCCACACCTGGGCATCTCCTCCTCCTCGTGGGCACTTGGCACTTCCTAAAATGCACATTATTATTATTGATCCTGTGGCTTCTTCATCTCCCCGCTGGATTCCAAGATCCAGGAAGACAGGAATTCCGTTTTGCTCCTGGTGCTTCCCAGCACCTGGCACGGTTCTTGGCACACGTGCGGTCGACCTATGAGAGCTGAGTGATTTTCTGCTCAGCACTTTACAGTGTCCCTCTGGACCGGTGTCATCGTGGACAGCAGCCACACCAGCTAAAGGGAGGCAGGCCCTGAACGAGCATTTTTAAAAACACTTATTATACTTACTGTAACATGAAATGCAGATCCAGGAAACCACACGAAGCAAACGCAGCACCTGATGAGTTTACTCCCACAGCAGACCCTGGTAAGCACCCAGGAGAGGAGTGACACTGCTCCAGCCTCGCCGAAGCCCCCGAGCCCACCTGAACCGCAGCCCCCGCCCACAGCTGACTGGTGTATAAATCTCTTTCTTGTGCTGCTCTGTAGTCTTCTCTCCAGATGCTCGTTTGGGCGTGCCCACTCTAAAACGACAGCTCTCTAGGAGCCCTTTGGTCTACAGGGCCCCCGCCTTCTGCTTTACCACGATCCGTGGGAGCACCTGGCCGTGTCTCCAGAGGAGCCCCACGAGGAAGGGCTGGCTCCTGCACAGCCAGCGCCTCTCCGCGCCCCCACAAGCCCACTGCGGGCGCCGCAGCTCGCTCAGGTTGATGGCCCTGGGGCCAGGACACGCCGTGGTTCTGAGCTTTCCTTTTTTCTTCAGGATAACTGGCCGCCTCTCTCTTTCTGGTGTTACAACTCTTGACACTCAAGGCCTGGACCCATTAGCTCATTGGGGGTGTGAAGTGGTGATATTCTCACCCCATCGTTTGCTTTTCACGCACGGATGGCAGTGGCTGGTGAAGAGGTACTTCCAGTCCTCTCCCGGTGACCACCTGGTGGTGCGGTTCATAGAGTAAAAGGAGGAGGAAGTTTGGTTCTCCCCTCTGGTCACCAGTTTCCAGACACCTGGTTCCCTTGGCGTCTGAACGAGTCCAGTGTCTTGTGTTCTCACGTCTCGTCGGCTGCCTGGGCCAGGAAGGCTGCTTCTCCAGGCTGCGCGCCGCCCGATGCCCAGGCCATGGCCACGCAGACGACACCTCCCTCAGTCGAGGAGGTCAGAGGAGCATGATCCCCTGGGAGCTCGGGCGGCCTCCCGCAGACAGACTGGAAAGAGTGGTCTGGGGGCCAAATCGCTAGTGCCGAGCTTAAGACTCATCCCAGGAGGACGGCTCTCCAGGGAGCCGTGAAGCTGCACCAGCCGGTTAGGGCCCTCTCGCAGCCTCGTGCTGCGGGGAGCTGGAGCTGCGCGCTGGAGCCTGGGCACCAGGGGGAGCGGGGAGCCGCGGCCGCCGGGGGCAGCAGCCTGGCAGGTGGCAGGGGCGGCCAGGGTCTCACCCCACACCAGGGGGCTGTTAGGAGGCACGGGTGGGACCGCCTCAGAGCTCCAGGAGGGGACGGAGCATCTGCAGGTGGTGGGGGTCCAGGAAAGACTCCCATGAGAGGGGACGCTGTGCCACCTTGAGGAGTGGGCAAGGGTTGCCAGGCCAACGAGGAGGGTCACGGAGCAGCTCGGCGGGTGGGAAAGGCCAGGCGTGAGGACAAGCAGGGAGCACCAAGCGGGGCAGGGGCAGGTCACGGCGCTTTGGGCTCGAGCCAGGAGGCTGAGGCTTTGGGCGGGGAGCGGCATGAGCGGTTCTGAGCTCTGGAACTACGGCTTGGCAGCGACACGGAGGAAATGCGGGAAGATGGGGAGGCCGAGTAAGAGGGCAGACGAGGGGCGACGGGAGGCAGCGTTGGGAATCCTCGCACGCAGGAATCAGCCGGATCTCGGAGCGCTCGCATTGCCGCGGCAAGTGGCAGGAGCTGTCCTGCGCTCCCTGCACTTCCTGGGGAACCCGATGGCACCTGTGCGTCACCCGTGGGTGGCGCAGCCTCAGGCAGGAAGGGGCCAACCGAGGCATGGCCACTCAGACTCTACTACGGCAGGGTCCTTGCTCTCACCATGGCGCCAGGCAAGGCGGGCGGGGCCTGCCACGGAGCAGGAAGGCGTGGCGTGGGCATGGCCTAGACCCCACGGGACGTGGGGCATGCATAGACAGCCCCATCGTAAGCAGTCTTAACATTGGGACTGGGCAGGATTATCACAAGGAGAGAAATAACACGTAAATTGGATGTACAGCCTCTGGCACAGAAACACTCGGTTAGTAGGCTATTACTGCGATTATTCAAAAATATTCCCTCTCTCCTCCACCTAGGGGCATTGAACAAGGAGAATAAATGTGCGTGGGAGGTATTCAGGGGCAGAATATGATAATTTCAGGTTTTTGTTCCTTTTGTGGAAAGACTTTGTGAGCCTGGAACAAGATTTTATTTCTGGCATATTTTCCAGCAAATGGTAGCTAATCAAATACGTGTTGTAGGATTGTAAATTTAACTCACAATACAACACTAGTATGCAGGGGGAAACGGTAATTTATTTTATCTATGGCCAATCTGTATTCCTCACAAGCTCCCTTCCACTGGTTAAAAGTGGAAAAAACAGTGTATTCGTACCAAGTTTAGAGATGAGCTGATCCAATAGGCGAAATAAATCATTAAGATCATCCTGAGTTACTTGCTAAGAAAAGAGGCAATTTCAGCCGTGGGCATTCTCCCTGTTCCTCCTGCTTGCCTCCTCTCTCTACGAGCATGGCAGATGGATGAGGGAGAAAGTCACCGACATGTCCAGGAAGCTGGAGTCCTGCTGGATGACGTCCCTCACCCCACATCAAAGATGGATTTACACGGGGCTCCTTACCCCAAGGTACAGAGACAGTGTGTTACTCAGGGTTCTCTAGGGAAACAGAATCAACAGGAGATATCTGTCAATAGTAAGAGATTTCATGGGGATGCACAAGTCCAGGTTCCACAGGCAGGCTGCAGCCAGGGGCTCCAATGAAAATCCAATGAAGGTTCTTGACGAGTTCTGGGAGATGCTGGCTGTCCAAAGACGAGCTGGGAAATTCTCTCTCAATGCTGGAATCACTTCCCCTTTTAAGGCATTCAACTGATTGGGTTAAATATCACTCATTGCATATGGCAATCTCCCTGACTGATGTAATTATACCCAGCTATCCATGATTTACCACTGCAGTAAAGTCAATGGTGACTAAAGTCCATAAATGCCCTTGTATTACAGTTAGCCCAGTGCTTGCTTGACCAAACAACTGGGCACAGTTACCTGGCCGAGTTCACACAGTAGACTGACCATCACAGATGGATTCACATGGGGCTCCTCACCCCACATTTGAAGGTGGATTCACATGGGACTCCTCACTCCACAGTCCCATATGGATTCACACGGGGCTCCTCACCCCACACCCCAAGAGAGAGTCCCAGCCCGTTCCCTGCCCAGCCCACTACGTGGTGCCATTAACCTCAGGCGCTGGGTGGAAATGTGCTCCTCATTAGCCCTCAACACTATTCTGGAGGTTGTGCACTGCATAAGCTGCACTTCAAATATGCCAAATCCTGTTGTAATTTATCATAGAAATATGGAAACAATTTATCCATAGGACTAAGAGCAAAATTGAATAGAAAATGAACCAAAAGGGAGCAAGTCATAAGTCATGATGAGAAAGGTGACTTATTTGGAGGTTTCTGGCACTGTATTCTGATGTATGTATTCACAGTAAAACTTTCTCCATGAAACTCTTGTAAGTAGTTCTTTCCTTGAAGTAGAACTATATGCACATTTGTCTGATATTAACAATAAACTCCAAATCATCAAACTCTTAGGTTTGGGGTCTAACATTTATAGGATATGGAAAGTCTTTAAGAAACACTTTGTTTCTAAGTCAGTCTTTTCCTTGGTCGTTTTCTTCTCTGAAGATGAAAATTGATTTTTCTCAGCAGTACAAATAGGCTGTCCTTGCAAATCTGACGAGCCCTGGAGCACAGAGAGGACAAGAGCCCCTTCCTGGCCCAGCCCTCGACTCTCCCCTCTCAGCATGACCTTCACAGAGGAGCAGGATAAGGTGACTTTTCAATGTTGCACATTTTGAAAGAGTTCTTCTTTTATTATGGACAAGAACCTTAATAAATGGTGCTTTGTTACAAGCTATCATAGTTATTTTACCTAAATTTTTGTTTTGGGCAATGAGTGAAAGGATTGGCTCAGCTCTGCCTTAAGAAGCACCTGGAGTGTTTATTTGTGCTCATTTCTCTGTGAGAACTGAAGGAATAATAGTCATTAAATTTGAAATTGGTTGCTATTTAATGTATAAGCCTCTGTAGAAAGAGTCAAGCCAGGAGGATAAACAGCATCTCTCAGTGCAAGCTCGTTCTCATTGGAGAAGTCAGGAGGAAACGGGAAAGGGGACGCTGAGGCATACCACCTCATTTGGTACGTGGATTTATGATGGGAAAAAGTGGGACTCGATACAGTTTATGGGGTGCTTCCTACATCACAGATGGCTGGAAGTGGCAGGTACAAGGTAATTAAACTGGGGAAGTTCCACTTCTACTTGGGACATAGAAAGCCAAGGGGAACACTCTTTCCCTGGAAATGAGAAAAAGCCAGGTAATCTATATAATCATATCTCTTCTGGGACTCATCTTAGAGCTGAAGTCACAGGGCAACCCAGGAACCAAATTCCAAAGTGGGACAAACCCCACCGGGAAGAGATAGGATACATGACGACGAGGAAAGAAGGTTATTTCTGTGAACTCTTAAAGCCTGAATGTAGGCTAGCATGACAGACTGACTGGGAGCCCCCGCCCACGGAGACCCATGCCCACTTGTGAGTTCTTTTCCATGTGTCTCCACTGTGGTGGTGGGGGATCATGAGCAGGACCAAGGGAAGGTCAGAAGGCAAAAGTGCTACAGGTGTGCCAGGGTGACTGGCCACCATTGAGGGACAAAAGTCCATCCACTTCCCAGACCTTTCTCTTAGAAGAAGCAAAAGCCTTAAGCTGCTGGGGAAAGGGTCAGAAATCCTCTTGCCCCATGATAGAGGCAAAAATCCTTTGCTTTTGGGGGAGAGTAGAAGCAAAAGCCCCTGGCTGTGGGGAGGTGCAGGAAACACGCTTGGGCACCAAATCCTGCACAGACACAAAGCATATGTCTGCTACTGCTTGGAGAGGGGAAGGAAACTCTCTCCTATCACAGGGGTGGGGGTGGCAGTGGTGGGATCCCAGGCCCAGGCTCCCAGGACCTGCCTTAGACTGCGGTTGGAGGACAAGAACTGTCAATCCCCCTGTGCCTCTCAGCGGCCCCACCACCAACCTAGCAATGAGTAACAAGCAACCACAGTCCCCTGCTGGGGGCAGGACAAGAATGTAGAGGAAACCCACGTGGGGCCCAGGGGAGAGGGAATGCTGAGAGCTGGGGATGTGGCAGGAACACGGAGAAAAGCCTTTCAGCACCTCCTAACCCACCCTGACAGCAGGGAAGAGCAGCCCAGCTGGAAGCACTAGAAGTCCATGTGCACTGAAGGGGGAGGCAGCAACGGCCAAACCCAGACCCATCTCCAGTGGAGACAAGACCAGCCCCGCCCACACCGATGAGCGACAGACCAGGAGACATGTCCATTCCCAGGTGTGATACTATCTGCTCCAGTCTCCTCTGCTCAGCTGCACATGATGTCTGACACTCAGTCAAAAATAACAGGGCATGTAACAAAGCAAAAAGGATGACAAACAAGCCATTTTCAAATTATGTTCCGGCTTAGAAGAGAGATCTATTTTCCAATAGTTAAAGTGGAGTATAATAAAGAGCTGTATTAGAAATATTTTGAAGTATATTAGAAACATTATATAGTTGAGATTGAATAATTCTTTCCACCTGGCAGAGCTGCCAGGGAAAGCAAATAAGAGACCTTAAGAGGGAGTTTACCACAAGAGCAAGAAGAAAAAGCATTTCTGTAGAGAAACGTCCTTGTTCAAAGGTGTAGATGGATAAAGAGAACATGAAATATTGGCAAATTCTAAGTTAGGCCAACAAAGCCTCAGGGAAAAGTTTTACCTTGCTTGGTGCTTCCCCATAGTGACTGTGAAGTATACAACACTAACTGTCCTTTTTTTTTAATTTTTAAAAATTTTAGTAAATTGTCTTTTCTTTTAAAGATATATAGATCTCAAAAAATGTTACATTAAGAAATATAAGAGGTTTCCACCTACCTCCCCACACACCTCCCACATCAACAACCTCTTTTATCAGTGTGGCACATTCATTGCATTTTTAGAGCACTGCTGCACCGCATGGATTATAGTTTACATTGTAGTTTACACTCTCCCCCAGTACATTCAGTGGGTTATGGCAGGGGGCATTTTCGGGACTTGGAGTTGTCCTAAATGATATTGTAGGGACAGAATGCTGGACATTATATATCCTACTAACTTCCTTTGAAACCAGGAAAACTGGTCGTCTCTAGGCTGGGCAAAGGAACTCCCTGCAGTTACCCTGGAGGCAGGATTCTCCAGGGCCCTAGGCTCCTTCAGAAGCTCAAATATGCAAGGAGTTGTCTTCTTGCTGCTGTTGATTGCTGGTGCTTAAGTTAAAAAGTACTCTTAAATGGAAACACCTGTAGTCTCTGGACCCTACTGAGCACCCCAAAGACAGCATATCAACCCAAAGACGGGCATGTTGGCATAAATCTGAATAAATCCCCTGTGATCATCTACTCACAGGAAATGATGCCAAGCATTTCCCTTTTCTTTTCTTTCTTATTGGAGAGTTGAATTAGAACTGTATGATTTGTAGCACTTCACATTAATGGTAATTAGTCTCTATGCGAACATCATAAACACTCACATGTGTATTTTAGAGGATATAAAAATTATAACCTTTTGGAAATCACCCAAAGCCAAGCTAAGCTAAGAGAGCTGCTGGCTATAAAGAATATTGAGGAAATAGTGTGATTATACAAAACTTTCCATACAAATTGGCTTCAAATGATTTTCATTTATGAAAATTTAAACCCTCTTTGACAGCGCACTTGTTTTAGGCTGCCACTGAGTAATTCAGAAGCTGCACCAATGCTTGTGCTTCATTTCATGCCCCCCCCCCCTTTCTCTGGGAGGGGCTGACTCCCTGGCTAGCTTCCACCCAGGCAGGGACAGTGGGCCAGTCCCCGGGGGCCAAGGTCGCGTCCCCTGGGCACCCCAGATCTTCTCCCATCTTCCCAGCAGGGAGGCAGCTTCTCTGCGCATTCCTGCCTCTTGGGGCAGGTGTGAAGCATCTCCTGAGTCCCTAATTTCCGTCAAATATTCTTGCAGAAAGCATTATCTTTTCTCACTAATTTATTTGAGAAATTGTGAGTTAACAAAACAACCATGCATGCCATACAGGGTTCCCAACCGTCACCCCCACCACTTACTGTTGTGACACATTTAGCACAGCTGATAAAAGAATATTGTCACAATACTGCTGCTGCGTGTAGCCTGCAGCTTGTGTTGGGTGGGTTTTACCCACAAACCACCCTATTATTAACACCACACATTAGTATTGTATATTGGTTACAGTTCACGAGAGAATGTTCTCACGTTTGTCTTGTTACCCACAGCCCATCCCTTGCCACGGGGCTCACTGTTTTTTGCCCCTGCCTTGGACAATCCATCCTTCCATCAGTGGTTCTCAATCTCGTCACAGAGCTGTGCTGCCATCACCTCAGCCCATTTCAGAACGTTTTCATTACTCCAAAAGGAAGAGTCCTACACCCATGTATACCCGCCATTGATCGCCACCAGCACTGATGTAAAACATTACACCATTTCACTGTTAACTCCAGTCCAGGCTTTACATTAGTTGTATTTTTCCTGAGCACATCCATATTTTTAACACCTTGTAATAGAGGAACATCCTTGTATTTGTTCTACTAACCACAGTCATCATCCCACCAAAATCACTGTTACACAATCTCTTGATCATCCTCCAGCTTTCTTTCGGCTGACGTTAACCTCCCTGGACCACAACCACAACCACATTTATAAATTAGTAGAGTTGGTGACTTTGTTAGGAAGGTGAAAAGGCAGTGTACTCATTGGGAGAAAATTTTCAGAAACCGCATATCTGGAAAGGGTTTGATCTCCATGTTATATAAAGAAATCATACAACTCAATGATAAAAAAACAAGCAATTCAATTTAAAAATGGGCAAAAGACTTGAACAAAAATTTTTCCAAAGGAGAAAGACAAATGGCCAAAATGCACATGATAAATGTTCAACATCATTAGCTATTAGGGAAATGCTGATGAAAAATACAATGAAATATAATTTCACACCTTACAGAATGGTCATTATTAAAAAAAAAACAAAACAGAAAACTACAAGTGCTGGAGAGGATGTGGAGCAATGGCCTGAAAATCTGCTCTGGGCACCGGTCGCTGTGCTGCGCTCTGGGCTCCTGAGCCCTTGAGGCCTGGAGGGAGACGCTCCCACTGGCCTGGACCGTCCCTGCTCATCTCCCTGGGCTGCCTGTGTCCCTCCGGCCACCTGCGCTCGAGCATCTGGGGCCTTGGGAACAAACAAGAGACAACGAATGGCACCACGGCGCAAGGGGCTCCGTGCCAGGCCCAGCTCTGCCCGCAGGAGGTAGACCAGGCACCCGCCTGATTGTAGCTGCTGGAGCCGCACCTGGCAGCACTGCTGCGGCTGGACCAGATGGCCCCTCAGGCTTCTATTTCCTCAGGGCCCATCTGCTCAGCCCAGAGGAGCGCTGTGCTTCTCTGACACCAGTGAATTTAACCTTGAGGCAAAAATTCTTGTGCAGGTAAAGACAGACTCACTCAGGAGCCCTGCAGGGCCCTGGGCCGAGCCAGTGCAGAGCTCAGAAGGCAGGAGGCCACAGGACGCTGTGGGAGCACGGCCTGGAGCACGCTGCAGGAGCACGCTGCAGGAGCACGCTGCAGAAGCACGCCGCAGAGACGCTGTAAGAGCACATCCTGGGAGCATGCCCTGGGAGTACACCCTGGGAGCACATTCTGGGAGCACGGCCTGGGAGCACACAGCAGGAACATGGCCTGGGAGCATGCAGCGGGAGCACGCAGCGGGAGCACCTGGCCCAGTGCGAGGCCTGCTCTGGCCGCTTCCCAAGCACGTGCCGCAGGGCTGGCACCAGGCACGACGTCCTCCCGTAAACAATAAACAAACACTCGAGAGGAAATTACCTCTTCCAATGCACTAAACGATGCCCCAGCGCCCTGTGAGAGGCGATTTCCATCACCGTGAAAATTAATTCACCTCGTGGAGTACGCAGTCTACTCTCGGAGAGTGATTTGGTAGTAGGACCAAAGCCAGGGCCTTCAAAAGGGGGGATTTCCCTGGTGAACGACACCACGAGCAGGAACGGAAGCAGCAGGAGCTTCCTCTTTCACTCCAGACACTATTTAGAGAAGGACAGTCACCGTCTCACGTCCCCCAGTGCTTGATGGAAAGGAGGCCGTGCCCGTCCCGGTGGCCCGGCACGTCTGCCGCACTTTCTCCCCGTGGAGAACGCGTGTTGGAGGGCCGGGTGGGGCGGCCGAGCCTGCAGTGCCGGCTCAGGACGGCGGCACGAGCTGGCGGACCAACGAGCAGCGCAGGAGCTGCGTCCAATGGTGGTGGGAGGGACAGCCCTAGGCCGCGGGGCGGAGACAGGATAAAAATTTAAATTTAAATCACCCACAGTACGCACAACACGGGCCCCAAGTTTAACTAGGGATGAGAGTCCAAGGCACAAACACAAAAACGTCTGTCCTCAATGTAACAGACTCCACATCGGGGCACAGGGGCACTGGGCGGCGCCTGGAGTCCAGGGTTTACCCAGGACGGCTCTGTCACCCCACGACCTCCCAAGAGAAGGAAGGCAAAGGGGCCGCAGCTCCACCCTCGGATGCCCGGGCCTGGGGACAACGGCCAGCGTCCAGCACCCACGCCCAGAGTCCAGCGCCACGGCCCGCGTCCAGCACGCATGGCCAGCGTCTAGCACCCACGCCCAGAGTCCAGCTCCCACGCCCCGTGTCCAGCCCCCATACCCTGCATCCAGCCCCCACGCCCTGCGTCCAGCCCCCACGCCCCGCGTCCGGCAGCCATGCCCAGAGTCCAGCACCCACATACCTCTGCCCTGTCCTCTCACCCAGCGCAGGGCTGCTGGATTTCAGCGCCCTCCACGCGTCACAGCTGCATGGGGAGGGCCCGGCCCGGGAGCCCAGTGTGAGCCCCAGGCTGGCGCGGGCCCTAGCTGGAAAGATCTGAAGTAGGTTCCGTAAGGGGACTCGGCCGGCTCGCCCACAGGCTCTCTGGGAGGGGTGCTGCTCCTGTCTCATTACTTGCCCGGCCACAGGACACGCTGAGCATCCACCTGTGCCAGGAGCTGCTGGGCCGTGGGGCCTGCGTGGGAGGCCTGCTCCTCGGGCAGGCAGGGTGCACAGGTCTGGGCCAGGGAGCGGGGCGTGCGGCCTCCCTTTCGGATCCTGCGCAGGGGACGTGCTGGCGGGTGAGTGGAGCGGGCAGGAGCTGGGGGCCATGGTTCAGCGGGGGTGCAAGGCCCTGGGGCAGCGCCCTCCCGCCGCCAGCTCGGCTGCGCCCTCCAGACTGGACGTGGGCGCCCGCTCTCCTGGACACCCTGCCCTGTGCTGGCTGCCCCCCACGCCCCACACCAGGCCACGGCTGAGGAGGCCAGCAGCAGCCCTGGCCAGAACCCGCCGTTCCGACCTCTGCACTGGGCACGCAGCGGCACGCAGCGGCCCACAGCGGCGGCTGTGACTCCAACGGGCCCCGGGGGGCCGACGCTGCCGCAGCATCTAAAGCACATTCCGTGTGGTCGCCTGAGCCGCCTGAGTTTTAAACAGAGGCAACACGCTCGACAAGTGCTTAGGGAAAAACAGGCTTGTTTCAGACAACGAGAGAAGCACCCATTCTGCATGTTCAGCACGTGATTTTCAGACCTCTAAGAAAGTTCCCTGGGAGGGAGGAAGGACCCTCAGACCAGCTGTGCCTCAGGGTGTCTTACTAGCCTAGAGGTGGCGGGGAGGAAGCTGCAGAGAGAAGGAAGTCAGAGAAAGGGAGAGAGGCACAGAGAGAGATGCAGAGAGAGAGAGACAGAGGGAGAAACAAATGGAGAGAGCAATGGAGATGGTGAGGCAGAGAGACAGCGAGGCAGAGAGAGACAACGATGGAGAGAGACAGTGAGGCAGAGAGACAGCAAGGCAGAGAAAGACAACGATGGAAAGAGACAGCAAGGCAGAGAGAGACAACGATGGAGACAGACAGCGAGACAGAGAGCGTGATGGAGACGGATGGCGAGGCAGGGGGGCCGACCCAACGCGGCGGCTGTTCCGTCGTCCTCAGGGCTCACGGGCTGGGCTGTGCGGGCGCCCGCGCTGGGTACCTGGGTATAGGGTGGAGGGGGGCAGGTCCTCCGGTCACTCCGCCCTGCGGTGTGGACCCCCGTGAGGTGCCTTCCTGAGGCCCCCGGCGCGTGTGGCCTCCTCAGCACCCGTCTTAGTGCCCTCATGGGACCCCTGAGGAGAGGCCAGCCCTCGGGAGGGGGAGGAAGCCACAGAGGCAGGAGGGTGGGCCTCAGCAGGACTCGGAGGAGAAGGGGCGCAGGAGGGGCCGCCCGGCACACGGGGCCGAGGACGCGGCAGCCCCGGAAGGCCAGGCCTCGAGAAGAGAGAACGCCTTGAGGTGCACTTCTCCCAGCCTCAAACCGCGAGCAAATGAATTCCCATGGGTCAGGCCAAAGCCCTGCGTGGCACCAGCCTGAGCGGCCGAGAAACGAAGCATCACTTTCCTGCTCAGCCCCCCGGGGCACCGTTAGCAGCCACCGAACACCCTTGGGCCTCAGTTTACCCAGGCGCCCTACTGGACTTCTGCTGGCCCCTGCGGGTTGACATCCGGGCCCTTATTCTCTCTGAACACAGCCGGACTTTCACATGCTGAGTTTTTTCACATTAAGAAATCCATGGGGGCGCGGACTTGGCCCAGTGGATAGGGCGTCCGTCTACCACATGGGAGGTCCGCGGTTCAAGCCCCGGGCCTCCCGGACCCATGTGGAGCTGGAACTTGCGCAGTGCTGATGCGCGCAAGGAGTGCCCTGCCACGCAGGGGTGTCCCCCACATAGGGGAGCCCCACGTGCAAGGAGTGTGCCCCGTAAGGAGAGCCGCCCAGCGTGAACAAAATGAAACCTGCCCAGGAATGGTGTCGCACACACGGAGAGCTGACACAGCAAGATGATGCAACAAAAAGAAATACAGATTCCCATGCCGCTGACAACAACAGAAACGGACAAAGACGACGCAGCAAATGGATACAGAGAACAGACAACCGGGGCGGGGGGGGCGGGGAGGAGGAGATAGAAATAAATAAATAAATAAATCTTTTTTAAAAAAAAAGAAAGAAATCCACGGCTGCTCCAAGGACAGCAACCAGAGTCTGAGAAACACAGTCAGTGAGTAGATGTTGCTAAACAGTTCCAGTACCAAGCGCAAGCCTTCCACCAAGAGGCAAGAGGCGGCCGGGGCCACTCGCAACACGCTTCAGAAAGCTGGACTTCATCTTTACCCTCGATTTACTGCTCAGCCTTTGGAATGGTGCTTGGCATTTCTGGTTTCTGGATTATCACTTATTAAAATTAATCACCTTACTTTGCAATCTGTGCTCCTGAGTGTGATGGAGTTGGACCCAGATGTGACCTCTCTACACATGCCTCTTGTCACTTTTACTGAACCTGTGTGGCCCTGGAGTTGGTGTATGCTCAGGAGACCTGAATCTCTGGACTGTCCATGTGCCAGCTGGGCCCTGAGCCTCAGCAGACTTGCAACTCCTACCCTCTGGTTTATTGGACTTGCCCCACTCAACTAACGTGGAGCTGAAGAAGATCAACCACCACACCAGGGAGCCAAGAGTGCCTACAACTGAAAGCAGGAGAATTGCATCCAGCATCCATATGGAATCTAAGCCCCCTCCAATATAGAGGTGGAGTGGACATCACCATCCCAGGGTCCACAGGGTGGAGGAATAGAGTGGACTTACTGATATTGTACTATGGAAATATTGTGATTAGTAATGGAAGAAATTGTAGTACTGATGTGGAGAAAGTGGCCACAGTAGCTGATGAGAGTAGGGAGAGGAAGAAGAGATGTGATGTGGGGGCATTTTCAGGACTTGGAGTTGTCCTGCGTGGTACAGCAGGGACAGATGCTGGACATTGTGTGTCCTGCCATGGCCCACTGGGTGGACGGGGGGAGAGTGTAGACTACAATGTAAACTATAATCCATGCAGTGCAGCAGTGCTCCAAGATGTATTCACCAAATGCAGTGAATGAGCCATGATGTTGAAAGAGGTTGTTGATGTGGGAAGACTGGGGTAAGGGGATGGGGGGATATATGGGAACCTCATACTTTTTTGAATGTAACATTAAATGAAATACAGAAAAAAATAAAGAAAAAACAAATCACAACAGTCTACCGGCACCAAGGGTCTCCGCCTCCCACCCCGTACCTCGAGCAGAGTGCGGGGAAACGAGCTGAGTCGGCGGTGTGGTCCTCGGGGTGGGCGGCCTGGGCTTCAGTTCTCACCTGTAAAGTCGGGACCCCTGAAGAGGGCTCCCTTCATACCCAATTCTGTTTTGAAATTCTAGGACACCAGCACCACCCCAGCAAAATTAATCAGTTATTCTCCTGCATCTATTTGATGCTAGCATGTTTGGATGTCGTGTCGGGGCAGGGATGGGAAATTAACTTTGTAAAGGAGTTGCTTTCAAAACATAATTAAGTTGATTGGCCGAAACCTTCCATCGAATCCAAGAACATTCAGTAGGAGTAAGAAGCAAAGACAGTATTATGCTTTAGTTAGATGTAATGGCCAAGAAATGCTATTGCACATTGCAGTAACTAGCCATGTAAACTTTCTAACTGACCAGGAGAGAAGTTTCCTAGAGCTTGTGGTCAGCACCGCGGTGCCCTGGACCCCTGTCTGGGAACCCTCCTTCTTTGCCCGGTGGATACACGCAGCCTGAGCAGAAGATGCCCCGGAGCTTGTGGGAGCCGGTCCTTGGCACTTTTATGAGGTCATCCACCATGCATTTCCTTGGCTCTGGAGAACAAACCTAACTGCAGCTGGAATTCATCACAGTCTGATGATGGTGTCTACACGGACTCAGGCGAGGAATGCAAACTGCTAGTTTTCCAAGAAATGTAGCTTGTCGTCCCTGGTCTTTCCTTTACCCAATGCAGTATTTTCTACATGCTCAGTTAAATGAACCTGCTCTGCCAGCCCCTAATTACAGTGATTCACAACAACAGGCCAGCACATTTGTCTTGCACTCGTTTCTATTTCAGTCCAAAGCACAGGAAGTCTCGGGCAATGTGCAGCAGCTGGGAGTTAGACTTGCTGTTGACCGCGGCGGCCGCGAGGCAGTTACAGGACAGCCTTCTGGGGACTGTGGGGGCACAGCCTGGCATCAGCAGGTGTGCGTTCAGACCCAGCTCCACAGCTCACCAGCTGGGAGGCCTCAGAGGCTGAGCCCCCGAGACCCCATTCCTCATCAGTAATTAGAGACGATGACTCGGCCTCAAGGGCTGTCATGAAGACACAAGGAGACAGGTTTTATGTCAAGAGGCTGGTGGAGAGATGATAAGTGCACTAGGAAAGCCCAGTGCCCTCTCCACACCCCCTCCCTGCTTTCCACTGCCTCCCCCTCCTCCCTCCCTCCCCTCAATTTTTTCTCATCACACATGTCCTTACCTGTGTTAGACTCTGGGCAGGCCCTGTGTACACAGTAGGCACAAACCCTGTTCCTGCCTCAAAGAAACTACTATCTAGTGCGAGAGTGAGTCAGAAGTACTCTTGGTATCAACAAGGTGAGGAGTGGGCAGCTAGGGGAGGGGTCTCAAGCAAGGGGCACCTCAGCCAGTCAGGGAGATGAGAACTCTCCAGAGAAGAGAAACCTAGGCTGCACTGATGGTGAGCAGACAGGTGGCCAGGTGAAGGAGTATGGGGGCCAGAGAGTGGCCAGAGAGCACCCCAGCAGGTAAAGAGCACAGATGGCCAGAGAGCACTCACAGCATGTAGGGAGCACGAATGGCCAGAGAGCACTCACAGCATGTAGGGAGCACGGATGGCCAGAGAGCACCCACAGCATGTAGGGAGCACAGCTGGCCAGAGAGCACCCACAGCATGTAGGGAGCACAGCTGGCCAGAGAGCACCCACAGCATGTAGGGAGCACAGCTGGCCAGAGAGCACCCACAGCATGTAAGGAGCATGGATGGCCAGAGAGCACCCACAGCAGATAAAGGAGCACAGCTGGCTGGAGGGCACCCGAGCAGGTAAAGGAGGCTGGCCAGAGAGTACCCACAGCAGGTAGGGAGCATGGCCGGCCGGGAGCACCCCAGCAGGAGCATCATGAAAATGTCCCTGGGAAAGTGCAGGGTGTCTGCAAATATCCCGTCTGGCATAAAAAAGTGGTTGCAGGAAGTGATTCTGGATGTGAACAGGGCAGCTCTTTTTTCGTTTTTAAAGATTTATTTATTTCTCTCCCCTCCCCCCCACCCCGGTTGTCTGTTTTATTTATTGCGTCTTCTTTGTCCACTTCTGTTGTTGTCAGCGGCACGGGAATCTGTGTTTCTTTTTGTTGCGTCATCTTGTTGTGTCAGCTCTCCGTGTGTGCGGTGCCATTCCTGGGCAGGCTGCACTTTCTTTCGTGTTGGGCGGCTCTCCTTACGGGGCACACTCCTTGCGCGTGGGACTCCCCTACGTGGGGGACACCCCTGTGTGGCACGGCACTCCTTGCGTACATCAGCACTGCACATGGGCCAGCTCCACACGGGTCAGGAGGCCCGGGGTCTGAACCGCGGAACCTCCCATGTGGTAGGCGGACGCCCTAATCACTGGGCCAGGCCAGCTCTTGGAGCACTGCGCAGATTGTGCTGAGGGTTTAGCCCTCTTCTGGGGCAACCGGAAGCAGTGCCGGGTTTCAGCCCAGAAGAGGTAGAGAGCAACCTGCATTCTAGAGCGGTGAAGGAAGAACACGCGCCAGGTCAAGACGGTGAGAGCCCAGGGCCGGCCTCGCGTCCTGGCGGCCAGAGCCAGCGCAGCTGGCGTTCTACGGCTTGTTCTGAAACCGAGGAGCCCTGAGAAGCAACAGGTGGTCGCTGGGGGGGGCAGTTGACACGCACGAGTCCCTGCTGTTATCACGTAGGAAGTCCTTTCTGACTCACCGCCATTAGGTCGAATTTAAGGTCCGACTGGGGCTGCGCGGCGGGGGCCAACGTCCCGTTTCCCTGCAGGAGGCCTTCTTTACGCAGTCGCCTCTTAACGCAACAAAATTCTCCTCCCAAAGACTCTGCGCAATTGCGGTTTACGTGTGCGTGGAGGGAGGCGCTTCCCTGGCTGAGGGCCTTCTCCACTACACGCGAATTAAAACACTGACCGAGCACAGCGGAAGGAGGCGCAGCCTTCCGACCTCTTGAGACCCTCGTGGAAAATCCCGTCATTTCAGAGGCAACGGCTCTGCATTCCAGCTCTACCAAAGTTGAGATTGGGAGGAATTACTCTTTGGAGATACAAAAATAAGAAGAAAGACACTTACGCTTGTTCATCTTGAAAGGGAGCTTGCAAATAAAAGAGGAACTCCTTTAAAGTTAAAATGGGCCGCAGAGCACGCAGAGCTCGTGGTCACTGTCCCTGGAGCCACAGAAACAGGCGGCGTGCTGGCTATTCCGAGAGCCTGAGCGATTCTAACACGGCAGGTTTTTAGTCGATTCGGGCTCACGGTATCCCTTTGCCAGAAAGCAATGGAGTGAGGCCAGTCCCAGGAAAGTGGAATGACCTGAGGGCCCCTGACGCGTTTCTACCACACGTCCCACACGCACGTCGGACCTCTGTGGTTTGAGGGGGTAAATCTTAGTGGGATTCTCATTTGTTAATACCTGGGCTCGTCTGTCATGCCTAAGGCAACTGAAAAAGAAAAGACGATGGAATTCAGGCGACCCAGGACCGCTGGCTCTTCTGCACAGGGCCTGGTGTGAGCTCGAGAAACCCTGCAGCTGCTCACCCAGCCAGCCTTCCCGTCCCAGGCTGGGAGGGAATCATTTCTAAAAGAATGTCCCCTTCTGCTCCCTTCTGGCCGTTTGACTCAGCTCCTGCTCCAGCGCCTGTGCACACCATTCCCCAGGCCACCCTGATGTGCAGGGCCTCATCTCATCATCCCAGGTGCTGGGCACATGCTCCCATCTCACAGGGAGGAGATTTGCTTGGGAAGTCCAAGGCCACATCAAGTCCCAGGGATCATTCCCGGGTCTGTGATTCTTACCCACCCCCCTAAACTCTCCCCAACAGCCCCCGAGGGAGCGGTACAGGAAGGACCTCATCCACAGGAACAGGAGATGTACACAGGGCACCGAGCGCCGGGCTCCCTGTCTGCTCTGCAGGGGCTGCAGGTCTTAGAAACAGAACCTACGAGTGCAAGGCCCCGGGCTGCATCTGTGCGGACCGTTAAACGCTGACCTGGTGCCCGGGCCACCAGCCCGAGGAAGGACCAAGCCAGCAGGCCGGAACGCGGCCAGCGGCGCTCCCATCGCCATGGGCGGGCAGAGGGCGCCTGACCCTCACCCACTGGGAGGCCTTCCAGGGCCTCAGAAAACAGCCTCCTTGCTTTCCCCGCTGGGATGTTGAACCCAGTTTGTTTTTAAGTATTCCCCATGCTCAGCGTCAGCGATGTGCTGCCTGCACATTTTGCAAACATGGTTCTGAACAAGGGGCTGGATGAACCGAGCATTTAAAGCCCTGCGGTCATCCCTGAAGTCAGCGGCAGCCTTAGGAAAGTCCGGTCCTACCCTCGAGCACGAGGCTTAGCTGGAGAGACGCCTGGCTAAGCTTTACAGACCTCTGAGCACAGTCCGGGCCTCGGCCCATCCCCGGGCACGCGGGCACCTGGACTGCCCGCCCTCCTCGCCAGGGACTCCTGCCCCGCAGGCCGCGTTGCCTCAGCCTCAGCTTTCTGGCTGACGTTGGCATTAAAGGAAGTCTGTACGCAATCAGGTGTTGGCCCCTAATTACAGCTGGAGTTAACCTGGGCAATATGAAAAGCTGACGGCAAACTTTAATGTCAGGGAAGAATGGCGCTCCTCGCCTCTTAGCAACGTCCCAGTGAGTTCCTCACATGCAAAACCTTAATTTTAGCTTCCATATTTAGAGGTCAGGAATCTGAAGTCTTCCCTTTCCTTTAGAAAAGGAAAGCACCGTGGGTCCAAGCATTGCCAGATAGTAAACATTTCTTTCCAAGGAAGCACATGCACGCACACCAACACACGCATGCATACACACGCACACACACGGATGCATGCACACGGACGCATGCACACACATGCACATGTATGCACACACGTGCGCACATTTTAATGCATCCAAGCCTAGGAACTGGCTTCCTGCTCAGGTGAGTAAAGGACTATGAAACACAAATATGGATGGAAAAGCAAAAAATACCAAAACACGTGCAGGAGCCGCCATCCCTGTGCTCCAGGGGCTGCACCCGCAGAAAACGCCCTGCAGCACAAGACAAACAACTCACCCTTGTCTCCAGAAACCAGTGTTGTCCCAGACAAAAATGCATTTTCTCCAGGTTGCCTGGTCCCACTACAAACCCCAGTGACACAATTCCAAGGCAGATGGAAATAACTGCTAAGTAGCTGAGAGTTAAGCCCAAATCAATAGCAGGACGGATAGGTCACTATGTCACAACCCAGCAGTTCAGGGAAAGCCCCGGAATATTCTCGGCTGTTGAAGTGACTATTGCTGTTATTTTTGCACTCTGATTGCTTAATACACAATGCACCTTGGCATGTTTCTATCTGGAATGCAAAATGCTGGTAACACTGAGAAGACAGGTGAAGTCTCCTACTACTTCTTAATGAAATTCTGCTTTAATCTTTCAGAAATGCAGCAGAAATATCAAGTTCTGTTGGTACCTTTAAAAAGACTTTTTGCCAATAATCTAAAAGTAACAGTCAACACTAGGATTACCATTTAAATTGTTAGAAGCATCAGGAATTTTCTAGCGAATTGGGGAGTGGGGAGCAACTCCAGGCAATGAGTAAATCTGATGCCATGACCGGCCCGGCCACCGTAGGGACTTGGCTACGCGCTCGCACAGCCTCTCCTCGGATGCTGGACACCGCTGACCGACCAAGGGTAAAGCGAACGAGAAAGACCCAGGATGTGCAACTCAAGGCAACATCCTAACGCCAACCGCGCTGACCTCACTTGGAAGAGGGGTCTCTGAAGAAGCAATCGGTGACAGTGCCAGGCTGCGTGAGGCTGGGCCGGGGTCCAGCACGACTGGAGAAGGATCTGGAAACAGACACACGGTGGACACCAGCGCTGCAGGAGGCCGAGGGAGCTGCCCTGCCATGGACTGACCCGGCTCCTGGCCTGCAGTGTCGGCCTTTCCAGGCCCCACGCTCTGCTTGGCTAGGTGGCCCGGACCCTGGCAGCCTGTCCCTGGACAGCAGGAGCCCAGGCCACGCCCCCTTCTGCCTCGGGGCCTCGCTCAGGCACCAGGTCCCACGCCAGCTCGCCCCCCCTGGTGGCAGCCCTTGCCCCCCCCACCTGGGAAACGGGGTGCATGCTCCAGGGTCCCCGGTGCTTTCTCTGATTTCTGACACAGGCTTCTTGGTCTGCTGGCTACTGCTGGACATCACGTGAAAATCCAGAGCCAGCCGCGGCCCTTGAGGCCTCTCTCTCCTGGGAGCCAAGGGGGTGGTCCAGGCACCTTCTCCCAGGGCCATCATCCATCAAGAAAATGTGATTTCCTCCCTCCAACCTACCCCACCCCTCCCCAGCAAACTTAATCCACAACTGTTCTCAAGCAAACTTCTGGGGGTGCATCGTTTCCATTCACCCCAGGATTTAAAAGTGATGTTTTCATGAAGAGATGAGTAAGCATTTAACGGACTTGTGCCTCATTCAACAAAAAAGGCTTGGACAGTAATTAGAAGTCAGAAAATCAAGTGCTTGAGTCTCGTGTGACTTTTACGTGGGCAAGACCCTCTGCTGTGCTGCCTGGTGATTCCTCTTGCAAAATCCTAAAGCACTTGTTTCTGAAGAGTCGAAAGCAGCTCAGTCTCCACGTCTGGCATGGGGCTTTCGGGGTAGATTTAGGCCCTTTCCCCCCTGCCCCCTCCAGGGGTCCCCTGCCCCCTCCATCCTCAGCAGCCTCTCCCAGGACCCCGCTGGCTCGCCTGGGGTCCGTATGTGCCCCTAAACTCATTTCCTAGGGGTTTCTTCCACAGCCTCTGCTGCGAGGCAGGACGTCATGATTTTGACTTTTAGCTCAAATCCCGTCCAAGTCTCCCCAAGAAAACAAACACTGGCGACTGCGGGGCCAAAGGCGTGCCCGAGCGCTCGCTGCTCCCGGAAGGCTCCGCGGCACCAGGGCAGGCGGTCAGTCCTCGGGCCAGAGGGTCCAGCCAGCGCGACAAAGGCAGGGACACGGCGTGGGGACACACTGGGGTGGAACACGCGCGGCCCGAGGCGGGAAGAGCGAGCTGCGAGACCTGCGGGCACACGCGTGCGCCCGCACTTGCGCACACGGGCGCGCCCAGGACCGAGGGCGGCTCTGCGGCTCCGTCGAGGGCCACGAGGCAGAACTGGGACCGTGGGGGGCTGGGCACCGGCCTCGTGGGGCGCACGCTGCCCAGCAACCCGGCGGCGCCCGCTCTGCACGCCCGCGCTCCCGCTCCCCGCGCTAACCTCGGCCGCGCGTTCGACAGCGCGCCCCGCCTCCAACGCCACGGAAGACCCTCTTAGCCAGACGCACCCCCCGCCCTTCTCCACACGCCAAACGCACGCCGCCCCGTGTGCACCTGGCGGCCGGGGCTTCCCACGGGGCCTTCAGAACCCCACGTACCCCCCTTGCCGGGCTCGCCCTTCCCGTGCCACAGCCAGACGCCCAAGTCCACGCGAAATCTAAAAGCAAGCCTCTGTGGATCGCTCCCCTTTATTCCTCTATTTACTTTCCCCCTTTTCATCTTTTCAACAAGTGTCTATTTCTCCCTTCAAGCTCTGCTTTCTCCAAGGCCAGCAGAGAGGGTCAGCTTGGTCTTGGTAAGCCTGTACAGTGGCTTCTTAATTTGATTACCTAAAAATCTTCAATTACAGCAAGTGATTATAACCTACAGGAAATAAACCCTTCTATTTTAATACATATATTCGTCACTCAATTTTTAAAAATATTTTCCTTCTCTTATATTACTGTTTTATCTAATATGTTCATACATGCACACATATAATTTTGGTATCTGTCATATGTTATGCTTTCATCAGCACTTATAATTACAGATGGCACTTACAGATATCAAATGTAAGAATGTACACAAAGTTACTTTTCTTTCATCTTTAGTGAAGATGTTGGGATCAGTATCTGGGTTCCCTCTAATGAGGGTTTCATATTTATTATTATAACAGCTTTATAATTATGATTATTATGCAGCCTCTACCTTCGCCCACAGAAGCCCCAGAGACAAGTTTCGGCGGAGCTGAGACGGGAACCAGCGCCTTTAGTTCAGCTGGACGCCAGCTGGACGCCGCTGATGACCCGGCTCCGGCGAGGCAATGCTCCCACCTAATCAGACCCCTAGCCCTACCGAAGGGCTCAGGGCACGCGCTGCCCGCTCGGGTCGGTCCTGCTGGCTTTATCTGGGAGAAACGTAATTTAGCGGTGGGTGTAGCCCCGCAGGCCCCACCTCCGTCCTCCCCGCCCAGGGCTGTCCATGCGGCCCTCTGCGCGGGGCAGCTGCCCCCACCCCCCTGCAGCCCTGCTGCCCCTTCCCGTACCCCCTCGGCCCGGCGTTGGCTGGACGCACCTCTGTGGGCTCCCCACACCCCGGCTCCAGTTACAACGCCTGGGAAGGAGGCCCCACCATGCCCGGTGCCCGCGGTTCTCCCCGCCGAGCCGGCGCCGGGCGGCCGCGCGTCCAGGGCCTGGCACCCAGCAGGACGAGCAGCAGGGCTCGTGGGGGATTTCACCCCGGAGAAATCTTCCGCTTTAGTAATTCAGGCCAAGGAAAGAGAAGGCTGAGGAGCTTTCGCCTGGGCAGGGGATTTTTTGGGGCCCGATCCCAGCAGACCCCGTGACCCAGGCACCCTCCAGGCCCGCGGGTGGAGCCCCCCTCCAGGGAGGCGGCCGCAGTGCCCGCCCGGGGCCGGCTGGGGCAGGGCCTGCCCCCGAGGGGCCGCGTGTTCACAGCCACAGGGCCCTCGGCTGTTTAAGAATAAGATCTCGTTCACTATGGACTGGAGGACACGGCCACCTGCCCAGACCCCGGCCGGCCCGACAGCCCGCAGGCCGCTGAGCCAGCCCCCTCCTCTCCAATCCCTCAAATCCTGTCCTGAGCGATGGGGACTGCCGTAAGAGCTGGCTAAGGAGATGTACCCTGTCTATTCTAGAACACTCCTCACAGCTCCAGGCCAGCCTCCCGTGAAGAAAACGTTTCACACTCAAATATTTAATGTTTAAAGATCAGGATGGTTAGTTAAATGAGTTAATCTGGTGTGAAAAAAATTTGCATTTTTAACATCCTCAATTCCTTTCACCCCAGCTGTTGAGTTCGTGTGATTGAAATTAGAAAAGGGGGGCTGCTCCGTGCTCACTGGGCTCCCGAGTCCCTGAAGATGCCCTGGAGGGCCGACCTGGGCGCTCAGGGCACCGGCGTCCCCGGCCGGGCCCCTGCTGGCCACCTGGGCTGGCCACTGACAGCTGCCACTGCAGAGCCGAGGAGTAGGGCCAGGCCCGAAAGGGAGGCGGGACCCGAGCCGCGGCCGCCAGCGTCCAGGGTCTCCTTCCGCCACCCCGCGCCGGCCACGCTGACCTGGCCCCCTGGCCCGGCCGAGGCCCCGCCCAGTGCCTGCTTCCTGCCTGGGGGCCAGCGGCCATGGTCCACCACCCTGCCTCCCATGCCCTCAGCACCACAGGGCACGAGCGGGGGCCGGGCCGGGGCTGCAGGACAGAGAACTCACGCCACAACCGAGGGTGGGGGGCGGGGGGAGGACAGGGTGCTGGTCTGGGGGGATTCCAGAAGACTGAGCCTGGAAAACCCTCTGTGCAAAGCTGAGAAGACAAGGGCGGATTCTAGAAGGACGGAGGGAGGGGGCCTGGACATGGGCGTCCATCCACCGAGTGCAGAGTGTGGCAGCGGCAGGCTCTGGCGCAGCGTCTCGCCGTGTCCAGCACAGAGTATGGCAGCGGCAGGCTCTGGCACAGCGTCTCGCCGTGTCCGGCACAGAGTATGGCAGCGACAGGCTCTGGCACAGCATCTTGCCATGTCCGGCACAGAGTATGGCAGCGGCAGGCTGCGGGCGCAGACTGTGCCAGCAGCAGGCTCTGGCACAGCGTCTCACCGTGTCCGGCACAGAGTATGGCAGTGGCAGGCTCTGGTGCAGCGTCTCGCCGTGTCCGGCACAGAGTATGGCAGCAGCAGGCTGCGGGCACAGAGTGTGGCAGCAGCAGGCTGTGGCTACAATGTCTCGCCATGTCCGGCACAGAGTGTGGCAGCGGCAGGCTGCGGGTGCAGAGTGTGGCAGCGGCAGGCTCTGGCGCAGCATCTCGCCGTATCCAGTGGCGCCTGGCTCCAGCGGAGACGCCCACAGCAGCGAGGGGACAGCAAGGCCGAGGGGCCAGCAAGGCCGAGGGGCCAGCAAGGCCGAGGGGCCAGCAGGACGCACTCCCTCCTAAGGCCACGTCCAAGCTCCCCGCTGGCTTCCGGGGGAGGCTGGCCAGCCTGGGGCCCCGGCTTGAGGTCGCCTCGCTCGACACATGCCTCCTTCTCCCCCTGCCCAGATTTCAGGTTCAAGGCCCCCCCAGCCCGGCGTGGCTGCGCCCCTGGCCCGGGGCTTGGCACGTGAGCCTGGCTTTGGGGCACAGTTCTGAGAGGAGGATGCCCCTGGCCGGGCAGCTGGCGGTGCCGGGCAATGCCCAGGGCAGCTGGAGAAGGGTGGGATGGAAGCAGCGGAGCCCCACGACCACCTCGGGATCCTCCAAAACAGGCCACTGGCCTGAGAACAAGGCACTTCCATTTCAGAGGCTTCGTGGTGAACAAAACCATAGCGACGCAAAGGAAAACTCTAAGAATCACAGGAAGTCCCCAAGGGGCATCCGTCTCCAGGAAAGGGCCATCGAGTCATGGTGGTTTCCACTCATCCTGAGGGAAGGAAGGGGCAGCCTTCCTTTTTTAAATGCCTGGGGTCAGTGGAAGTGATGGAGGAGGCCTGTGTGGAGAGGTCACACCTGAGTCCAGCTGCATCACACTCAGGAGCACAAGTTCCAAAGTGGGGCTCCCTGGCAAGAGACTGACCTCCAGAGCCACCTGCCTTGACTGTAGGAGCTGGGGGGCTCCGTAGCTCAGGAGCACCAGTACCTGGGATCTAAGCCCCCTCTTGATACAGAGATGGAGAGGACATTGTGAGCCAAGGGTCCACAGGATGGAGGAATAAAATATGGATTAGAGTGGACTTACTGATGTTCTGCTGTGGAACTATTGTGACTAGTAATGGAAGAAACTGTAGCACTGATGTGGAGACAGTGGCCACGGTAGTTGCTGGGGCCAGGAAGAGGGAAGAAGAGATGAGATGTGGGGGCATTTTCGGGACTTGGAGTTGTTCTAAATGATATTGCAGGGACAGATGCAGGACATTATATATCCTGCCATAACCCACTGAATGGACTGGGGGAGAGTGTAGACTACAATGTAGACCACTGTCCATGTGGTGCAGCAGTGCTCCAAAATGTATTCACCAGGTGCAGTGGATGTGCCACGATGATGAAGGAGGCTGCTGATGTGGGAGGAGTGGGGGGATGGGGTGTGCGGTGTGTGGGAACCTTATATTTTTTAATGTAACATTATGTGTCATCTTTTTTTTAATAAATAAACGCCTGGGGTACCTGACGGTGGTTCTCGGGGCGGGAAGGGCCCGGGGAGCTGAGGTTTCCCTGGGCCCCTAAAGCCCCAGGGCAGACGTGGGCTGTGCCCACCTCGCCCACAGGCTGTTAGGTGCAGGTGCCGGTTCCTGCCTTTTGAACTGAGTTTCCAGATTATCGACTATAAACCTCTTGCCTCAAAATAGGTTTTAATGGCTGTTACTGATCCCAAGATTTCAGAATTCCCACGACATCACCGCCCTGACCATAGAGACTGCCACTGACTCTCTCTCCTCTTGCTAACCCAGCACATGCTACCTGAATGTATCCACCACAGTGGTATTTTTGCTACTTGATGGTAGTGTGATGAAGAATTCTGGCAGGCACACTGACCTGTGCCTAGCAGTCCATAAACGAAACCATAAATATTGGGGAAAATAAACTGCCGCAAATTTGTGACATCATAAAAGTCGGGAGGGAATGCTGCACAAGGCGCTCATGGGAAAGCTTTCCTCTTCAGCACCCTCCGTGATGAATTCATCTGGAAAGTTGAAAGGGCAATCACAGGTTAATTAGCCACTGCACTCGCCGGCTCTCCTAAGCAAACTGCCTCCAGCGAACAAAGAGGGCTAATTTGCAGAGAACTGGCTCCACTCTGCAGCAGCATCCTTTCTTGTTGTCTCCTAGTAATGAGCTGTCACATGGCTTGCTTTGGTTTAAAAGGTAACAAAAAGCTCCTGGTATGAAAAGACCCCACGTGGGCAAACTCGTCCCTTCCTCTCGGGGAGGGGTCTGCGATTTTGGGGCTCAGGTCACTTGGAGCTCAACCTCAAAATCCACATTCAATCCCGGAGCTGCGCCGCGCCAACGGAAGCAGGAGCGGGCGCCCGGGCGCGCCTTCGCCGACCGCCCCGCGCCCCCTCCCCGCGCGCCCGTGAGGGTGCAGGGCGGCCGCGAGGTCCGAGCTGCCTGGGCGAGAGGCCGCGGTGAAAATTAAAGCAGGAGCCGGCGCGGGGCCAGCCCCGCCCGGCCGCAGCTACTGCGGGAGCAGAGCGCTCTCAGGCTGATTTTAATTGAGATCAATTTTCAGAGGAGCACCTTCTGCCAAGTCCTTCAGTTGATTGGAAGCCCGACGGAGCTTAGTAAGTGGCGGCAGGTTTTTCCGTTGTCTTCCCTCCACTCCCTCCCCAGCACCACGGTTTTCCAAATCTTTGGAGTCTGTGTTGAAAAAAAGCAGCATTTATTCGGGGCCAGTTCCTGTAGGTATATCTAGAAATAATTATTTGAGCTGCCTTCTGTGACCCCAACCCTAACTTACGACCTCGTCTTGGCAGCAAACATTCCCCGAGGGTCCACAAGGCCCCAGAACCCCGACTGGTGAGCAGCCTCTCCTGGGACCGCCCGGCGCCCCCAGGCATCAGGTCGGGGGTGGGGGGCTTGGACACCCCTGGGACCCAGCGGGCGCCGCGGTCCTGCGGACTGGGTGTTGGGCTCCCAGGCAGAGGCCTGCCCAGCCCAGAGGCACCGGGCGGCCATGTGGACCCGGCTCCAGGGACGGACACGGAGGCCTGCCAAGAGGAGGCCCATCGAACGGCTTGCGGCGTAGACAGGCTTTGGGCGGCGCTGGATGTCGTTCGATGCATCACAAGGACTGCGTTAAACTGCGCAGAAGAGGCTCGTCTCAGCGTCGGGCAGGTTCAGGATGCACAACCACCGGGGCGGTCAGCGGCTTCCTCCAGGGCACTCCGCCGACAGCCAGGGGACAGGGACGCTGGCTGCGCTCTGGAGCAGGGAAAGCTCCCCTCCAGACCAGGGCACGAGAATTTCCATTTCTCAGTGAGTTACCACCCCTTTAAAATCGCTCAGTGGTTACCGCAGGGGTGGAGGGGGCATGTGGGAAGAGCCTGAGGTTCGGTGCCTGGCACACAGTGGGCGGGGGCGAGTGTGAAACGTAAATATTCCCCGCACCCCATGTGCAGGCAGCCCGTTTATTCCAACACGCTGCAGTTGTTCAAATTGCAATTGTTTTGGATTCCCCGTGAATTATGTTCAGAGCCTGCAGCACGTTGTCTTTAGCAAGATTTATATAGCACTTGCTCTCTGCAAAGAACAATCTCGGAGACCGGAAAACATCCTGCGAGGGTGGCCTTGATTTTTGGACAGTGCTGTCAATCAGAAGCGAGAGTAATAAAAGACTCAAACAAGCCAAAAAAGATCACGTGGGGTCAGAACTGAGATGCGTGCTGTAAAGCCAGGGTGGCTTTATGTGGAAGCCCGAGTCAGCTCCGAGGAGGAGGCGCGAGCGTGTGACGGCGCGTCGCAGAGGACGTGCGAAGCCCGGCAGCCACGCCCCGGCCTGGCTTCCCTGCGGCGTTCTTGACGGTGGGACAGGAGCTCTCCGTGGAGCTGAGCCTCGAGAGCTGCCTTCTGGGAAATGGAGGCACCCCTCATTCGCTAGTGAGAGCACAAAACCAAGAAGCAGTAGAGCTGGAGTGGCTGAGTTCCAGCGGGGAATCGACTTAAACCTTTCCTTGAGCCGCAGCACTGAGAGCTGGAAGGAGCCGCGCGGGCCCCCGGAGCTCGGGGCGCTGCTTTAGGAGAAGAAACAGCAGACCAGGAGAGGAGAGAAAAACTGCGCCCCCTTCCCATCCCAGGTTCAGGGTTCTTCCCTCTAGACCCTGCTGTGCCAGTACAGGATTTAAGTCATCAAATTCAGAAAAAAGTTCCACTAATGTTTGCACAGCCCATTGTCACCTGAACCCCCCTCGAACACCGTCAGTGCGACTCCAAGGCAAGAGGCAGTGACCCGCAGGCAGGGGGCTGCGGTGGGGGCCCCGGGCCCAGGCCCTCCCAGAGCCCCCCCCCGGGGAGTGGACCGCGGGCCCAGACCCTCCCAGAGCCCCCCCCCGGGGAGTGGACCCCAGGCCCAGACCCTCCCAGAGCCCCCCCCCCGGGGAGTGGACCCCAGGCCCAGACCCTCCCAGAGCCCCCCCCCGGGGAGTGGACCCCAGGCCCAGACCCTCCCAGAGCCCCCCCCCCCCGGGGAGTGGACCCCAGGCCCAGACCCTCCCAGAGCCCCCCCCCCCGGGGAGTGGACCCCGGGCCCAGACCCTCCCAGAGCCCGTCCCCCCAAGAATGGACCTCGGGCCTCAGACCCTCCTAGAACCCATCTCCCCCGGGGAGTGGACCCCAGGCCCAGGCCCTCCCAGAGCCCCCCCCCGGGGAGTGGACCCCAGGCCCAGACCCTCCCAGAGCCCCCCCCCGGGGAGTGGACCCCAGGCCCAGACCCTCCCAGAGCCCCCCCCCCCGGGGAGTGGACCCCAGGCCCAGACCCTCCCAGAGCCCCCCCCCAAGAATGGACCTCGGGCCTCAGACCCTCCTAGAACCCATCCCCCCAGGAGTGGACGTCAGGCCTCAGACCACCCCAGAGCCCGTCCCCACCCCAGGAGAGGACCCCAGCCTCAGACCCTCCCCGAGACCGTCCCCCACCCTCACTCTACATCTCCAGGTCTGAGCATCTGGCTCCCGGGACCTTCTCACGGGTGAGAGCCTTCCACGAGACTGTTCCACTCAGCAGTGTTATTTCTTACAATAAATGTAGAATTGTCATTTTGGGTTGCTCAGAAAAAGTACCTTTATTCATCAATTGCCAAAACAAGTTTCAATTTTTTCATATAAGAACTGCATCAAAAAGTTTCTACACCAGGGAAGCGGACTTGGCCGTGTTTAGGGCGTCCGTCTACCACATGGGAGGTCCGCGGTTCAAACCCCGGGCCTCCCTGACCCGTGTGGAGCTGTCCCATGGGCAGTGCTGACGCATGCAAGGAGTGCCGTGCCACGCAGGGGTGGCCCCGCGTAGGGGAGCCCCACGCGCAAGGAGTGCGCCCCATATGGAGAGCCACCCAGAACACACACAGAGAGCTGACACAACAAGATGACGCAACAAAAAGAGACACAGATTCCCATACCGCTGACAACAACACAAGCGGACAAAGAAGACGCAGCAAATAGACACAGAGAACAGACAACCAGGGTGGGGGGAGGGGGGAAGGGGAGAGAAATAAATAAATAAATCTTTAAAAAAAAAATTCTACACCAAAAATACATACACTTGTTCCCTTCAAGCCTGAAAGAACTATTTATAAACCTGTTCACTCTTTAAAAAATTTTTGTGCCTTTGATTAAGTATAGGTCAACACTTACTTGCAGATAACTAAATAAACAGCTAAAGTTGATGATTTCTTTTAAAATGTTAATAAATGCACCAAGACTTCAAAAGATAGGTTAATCCCAATTTTACTTGTAATCAAATTATGCAATTTATTATCACATACAAATAGATAATTTATTTTAATATGTACCCAATAACATTTTAAATTAAAAGGTGCATTGTTCATGTATTTCTTATGTTGGAATGGGTCTTCTCAATTTTTTAACAAAATTATAATTGGTCTGGCTTAATTCATTTTCCTAACAGAGAAATTTTTTCAAAGAAAAAAGGAGGTTGAATGGTTGGGTGCAACATCACTTGCATCTCCCTATAAATCTGATGCATCCCACCACACTGAGTTACAATTTAATATGGAGTCGAGTTATTTGCCATATCTCTTTCCTCAGGAAATGAAATTGTTACTGGCACAAAAGTACTGCTCCCCTAAAGCGCCAACAGCTTCTGCCTTTCCAAAACTGTATTATTGCCTTTTGGGTTTTTTCCCAGCCCTCATCCTATCTCCTAGTAACCTGTACTCTAGGTTTCAACTCGATGTGTTTATTCTTCGTATTTAGTTCATATTAGTGAGACCAGGCAATATTTGACCTTCCGTGTCTGGCCTATTTCACTCAGCTTCATGTCTTCAAGGTTCATTCTTGTAATCTCACATGTGTCCCAATTTCACTTCTTCCTACAGCTGAATAGTTTTCCATCATAGGTCCACACCACACCTCGCTTACCCACTCAGCGGTTGCCCGACACTTGGGTTGTTTCCGTCTTTTGGCAATCGTGGATAATGCCACTATGAACATCCATGTGTAAATGGCTGTTCAAGTCATATTTTTCAGTTCTTCTGGATATATTCCTAATAGAGGAATTGCTGGATCATATGGCAGTTCTATGTTTAGCTTCCTGAGGAACCGCCAAGCTGTCTTCCACAGAGGCTGCTCCATTTTACAATCCCACCAACGGGGAAGGAGTGCTCCCATTTCTCCACATCCTCTCCAGGTTTCTGTTTTTTTAAGTAATGGCTATTCTGTGAGGTGTGAGATGATACCTCACTCTTGTTTTGATTTGCATTTTCCTAATTGCTAGTAATATTGAACATTTGTTCACGTGTTTTTTTTACCATTTGTATTTCCTCTTGGGAGAAATGTTTAAGTCTTTTGCCCATTTTTTAATTGTATTGCTCGTTCTTTCATTGCTGAGTTGTATGATCTCTTTCTATAACATGGAGGTCAAACCCTTATCAGGTATGTGGTTTCCAAATATTTTCTCCCATTGAGTGGGCTGCCTCTTGCCCCTCATGACCAAATTCTTTGAGCCCATTATTCCGGTTTTTTGTGTTTTTTCCCCTCTCTTTATTTTTTTTTTAATGTTACATTCAAAAATTTAAGAAGCCCCCATGTAGCTCCCACCTATCTCACCCACTCCTCCCTCATCAACAACCTCTTCTGTCATCGTGGCGCATTCGTGGCATTTGGTGAATACATCTTGGAGCACTGCTGCACTGCATGGATTATAGTTTACATTGTAGTTTACACTCGCCCCCAGTCCACCCAGTGGGCCATGGCAGGACACACAATGCCCAGCATCTGTCCCAGCAGCACCACCCAGGACAGCTCCAGGTTCTGAAAACGCCCCCACATCACATCTCCTCTTCCTCTCCCTGCCCTCCGCAGCTACCGTGGCCACTTTTGATGCCATCATAAAAGTGCACTCCAAGGACATCTGACCACCCAGTCGGTACCCGTGGTGCCTCTTCCCTTCCACGGAAGCTGACGGGGACAGAAAAGGGGTTCACGGGGACCAGCACCTGGCAGCCCCCATGCCTTACGGCGCGTCCCAATTCACTGCTGGCAGAGCAAGAGCAATTCGTTCTACCATTCGATTCAGGACGCACCCCACAGAGCTGAACTCAGTCGTCCCAGGCTAAGGAGCTGGTATGTCTTGGGGCTGGGCCGCCTCCTACCATTTCAGGACCAAACTAGTGGAGTCAGCATTCAGCCTCCAGCACCTGCCACGGCAGATGCCCTCCCCCGGCTGCCGCGCCCCCTGCCTGCCACGTCCCCTGCCTGCCGCGTCCCCTGCCTGCCGCACTCTGGCCCACGTCCCCTGCCTGCCACGTCCCCTGCCTGCCGTGCTCTGTCCTGTGTCCCCTGCCTGCCACGTCCCCTGCCTGCCGCGTCCCCTGCCTGCCGCGCTCTGGCCCACGTCCCCTGCCTGCCGCGTCCCCTGCCTGCCACGTCTCCTGCCTGCCATGCTCTGGGCCACGTCCCCTGCCTGCCGCGTCCCCTGCCTGCCGCGCTCTGGCCCACGTCCCCTGCCTGCCGCGTCCCCTGCCTGCCGCGTCCCCTGCCTGCCACGTCCCCTGCCTGCTGTGTCCCCTGCCTGCCATGCTCTGTCCTGTGTCCCCTGCCTGCCACGTCCCCTGCCTGCCGCGTCCCCTGCCTGCCGCGTCCCCTGCCTGCCACGTCTCCTGCCTGCCACGTCCCCTGCCTGCCGCGTTCCCTGCCTGCCATGCTCTGGGCCACGTCCCCTGCCTGCCACGTCCCCTGCCTGCCGTGCTCTGTCCTGTGTCCCCTGCCTGCCACGTCCCCTGCCTGCCGCGTCCCCTGCCTGCCGCGCTCTGGCCCACGTCCCCTGCCTGCTGTGTCCCCTGCCTGCCACGTCCCCTGCCTGCCGTGCTCTGGCCCATGTCCCCTGCCTGCCGCGTCCCCTGCCTGCCGCGTCCCCCGGCTGCCGTGCTCTGGGCGTGTCCCCGCTGCTGGCGCTGTGCTCTCAGCCTAGCACAGGGATGGGATCCGCCCAGCCTCTTCCCTCCTGAAGGAGGGGCAGGACCTGGAGGGCTGCAGGGTATACTAAGGGAACCCAGAAATCAAGCCAGGGCCTCCTGCCAGCGGGACGCCTGCCCCAGAGCCTTGAGCTCCCTCCTCCAAGTCGCCAAGATGACATCCTGAGCAAGCAGGGCTTTGGGCCTCACGCACTCAACGCACGGCCTTCTCTCCAAAGAGCAGAGCCAAGAGCTCCGCTTCTGTGCTGCTGGACCAGCTTCTCACACTCCACTAGCCCACTTGGGACAATCTGAAAAGCAGAAACAAAAAAACATCAAACCTGTTTTAAGTCCTGGGAGTGTCTGAGGCACCAAAGACTGAAGAAAAGAGACTATTAGTCAGCAAAGGGTGCTGAGGCAGAATACCAGAGACCAGTTGGCTTTTATAAAGGGTATTTATTTGGGGTAGGAGCTTATAGATAACAGGCCATAAGGCCTAAGTTACTTCCCTCACCAAAGTCTATTTCCACCTGTTGGAGCAAGATGGCTGCCGACGTCTGTGAGGGTTCAGGCTTCCTGGGCTCCTCTCTTCCAGGGTCTTGCTTCTCTTTCCTCTGGGAGCTTACTTCCTGGGGCTCCAGCTTAAGTCTTCAACATCAAACTCCAACATCAAAACTCCAACATCAGAAACCCTCCCCTCTGTCCTTTGCCACGCCTTTTATCTGAGAGTCCCCACCCACCAAGGGGTAGGGACTAAACAGCCTACGGACGTGGCCCAATCAAAGCCCTATAAATAACTCAATCAGGCCCAGGTACAGACCAGGTCACAAATATAATCCAGTATCTATTTTTGGAATTCATAACCATATCAAACTGCCACAGAGAATACCTTCATAGCCTGGCCCTGGGCAAAACCGAAGCCCTATTAAGAAACATGTGATAAGCTGGGGTGCATTTCATTGAAAGATACAATAAAGGACTGAAAAGACAAGCCAGAGCCAGAGAACACGTGCAACCCACGGCCAAAACAGGGCGAATTCCCAGAATACATAAAGAACCCCTATAAATGGGTGAGAAAAGCAAATTTGCCATTTTAGAAAAGGGCAAAGATATGGACAGACACTCACTAAAGTGGGTCTCCATATGACCAAGGAATAGAGGCAGCCGCCGGGGCACAGAGCTCCAGCCTGCACAGCAACGCACACTGCCCCGGCAGGAACCGAGAGGAATCACTGTAAAGTGAAAACTGCACAGCCAGCTCTCGTGCCCACACGTGGCCATATGCACACCATGATCAGCGAACAATCACAGCCCTCCTTTCAGGACCTGGCTGTGATTGGTTGCTGCCAGCTGTCACTCACCACAGACAGCAAAGCCTGTAGTTGTGTTGCCTCCTTATCTCCCAGGGATAAACCCAGATGACAGTTCACAAAAATGGGTCAACAAAAGAGGAACCAGCCAACAAAGAGGAAATTGCAGCAAAAAAGCAGAGTGGTAATGCTGGTAGGAAACTAGAATCTGCCGTCTGTGACACTACGCGGGAAACGGCAACCCTGGAGTGTGCATGCTGCCCTCAGAGAGAGGCTGGCTGTGCGGTCAGCAGGCAGCTGAGGCAGAGGAGGAGGGCCCCAGGGGCGGCCAAGGGGCTCCCCTGAAAGGCGCAGGTGCAAAGCATGAACTGCTGCACGCTGAGCCCGAGCTCGAGGGGAGCGGACCCTTCCCCAAGGCACAGAGAAGATGCTGGCGAGGCGAGGCGAGTTTCATAGTGAGAAAGCAGCTAGCACAGCTCACACAGACTGAAGGAAGAGGCAGGCACGAAGGACCCCCCTGTGGATTCCGGTTTTGTGTCTGACAACAGGAAGAATCAGTCTGGGCCTTTGTCCTAAGGAAATGATGCCTTCTGGGGAGGGCGGAGGCCCCTTCTGGGCGGGTCACCGCCTGTTTCAGGAGCTGGGGGTGGTTCTTTACTTTGTAACCACTTGTCAAGCTGATGCTTATGATTTGTCCACTTTCATGAATGAATGTTATGCTTTAGTAAAAGCATGAAAAATGTTATTAAAATGAAAATAAACAATATTATTTTAAATATATGGTATAAATACTTGTTTTTCACCAAAATATTAGCCCACGAGTGTTTTCCAGGGGCCTGGAAAGCCCTGAAGTTCCTAGAAACCTTCTCACAGGATCCATGAGGTCAAAACCTATTTTAAACCAACACTAAGACATCATGTGCTTCCTTTTTTACCATGTTGTCATTTGCTCTCATGTAAAACTGTGAACTTGGCATGAATTGAAGAGGTGGCTCCAAACTGCCGGTTGTCATCGTGTGCTTCGCTGCCATGCACTAACAGGCAGTAAAAAAAAAAAAATTAAAGTCAGGTTCACTTAAGAATGTCCTTGATGAAGCAGTGAAAAATTAGGAGATCAGGTGTTTGTTATTATTTTCAAATGAATTAAAAATATTTAAAATAGCTCTCGGTTTTAATTTCTAACAGAATAAATTTCAATAGACATAAGTGACAGAAACAAAAACCCTTTGGAGTCAATAATTTTCAGAGGAGAAAAGGTCCTGAGACCTAAAATGTTGAGAACTGCTAAATATTAGACAACACAGGTGTCTGACCCCTTCACCACTGTAACACAATGTGTAGCCAGCCTCTCCACAAGTTGTCACCTCCACCTTCCAAAGTAAAGCGTTCTTCCTGCCATCAGTCATGCCAGTTTATTTGCACACAGACTCCTTCCTGCAGGACACCTCAGCACCCAGAGTTAAAGCACAGAGTGGTTTAACTTCCCAATGAGAAGGCAGAAGAACAGGGTGAGATTGCCTCCAAAATGCTTAATTGATAAACAAAAATATGACTTTAGAGAACAGAGGCAAGAAGAGCAGACACCTCTCATCCAAAAATAAATATCTTTGAGCACCGTTTAATTTCACTGAAGACAATATTCCACCCCCACTCCTACTTCCAGTATATATTTTTCATTAGATATTTACACATAAATTTAAAGAAGAGATATTATGTAAAGAAAGGTATAACTCTCCGAAATGCTGATTAAACAAGAATGGGTTCATTGTCTCAAAATATGTAACAACAGAGGCATATCAACATCACACCAATTCTTTAAGAACTGGTAAGAAAATATAACATAAAAAGATGAGGTTAAGAAATGTACATGGTGGCGGACTTGACCCAGTGGTAGGGCATCTGTCTACCACATGGGAGGTCCGCGGTTCAAACCCCAGGCCTCCTTGACCCATGTGGTGAGCTGGCCTATGCACAGTACTGATGTGTGCAAGGAGTGCCCTGCCACGCAGGGGTGTCCCCTGTGTAGGGGAGCCCCACATGCAAGGAGTGCACCCCGTAAGGAGAGCTGCCCAGCGCGAAAGAAAGTGCAGCCTGCCCAGGAATGGTGCCGCACACAAGGAGAGCTGACACAGGAAGATGATGCAACAAAAAGAAATACAGATTCCCATGCCGCTGACAACAACAGAAGCGGACAAAGAAGAAGACACAGCAAATAGACGCAGAGAACAGACAACTGGGGTGGGCAGGGAAGGGGTGAGAAATAAATAAATAAATCTTAGGGGGGAAAAAAAAAAGAAATGTACAGACTGTCACTGTCACCTTTTAATTTAGAATCAATCACTTGATTAATTTTGAGGATTAGAGTTTTTTAAACTTAATATTAAGCCAGGCCTCAATTCTGATTTTTTTCAATTTTTTAAAATTAATTGTCTATTTTTTTAAATATACAAGATCACAAAAAATGTTACATTAAGAAATATAAGAGGTTCCCATATACCCCACACCCCATCCCCCCACTCCTCCCACATCAACAACTTCTTTCATCACTGTGGAACATTCATTGCATTTGGTGAATACATTTTGGAGCATTGCTGCACTGCATGGATTATAGCTATATTGTAGTGTACACTCTCCCCCAGTCCATTCAGTGGGTTATGGCAAGATATATAATGTCAAGCATCTGTCCCTGCAATACCATTTAGGACAACTCCCAAGTCCTGAAAATGCCCCCACATCTCATCTCCTCTTCCCTCTCTCTTTCCCTAGCAACTACCATGGCCTCTTTCTCCACATTGATGCTACAGTTTCTTCCATTACTAGTCACAATAGTTCTGTAGTAGAATACCAGTAGGCCCACTCTAATCCATATTTTATTCCTCCCTCCTGTGGACCCTGGGTTGGTATGTTCACTCCACCTCTATATCGAGAGGGGCCTTAAAATATGTGCCTTCATTAAAAAAGAAGTTACATAGCCTGGGTGTTGTCGTGGCTTGGCGCTTTGAACCCCAATAAAACATGCTCATAAACTTGGTCCACTCCTGGGGGGTGAACTCTTGTAAGGAGGACCTTTTGATGAGGTGAGTTTGGCTAAAGAGCAACCTAGCCCGGTCAGGACAGGTCTTAATCTTATCAGTGAGGGCCTCACAGAGAAGGTCACAGAGAAAGAGAAGCTACCGGGAACAGCCAGAAGCTGGAAGCTGGAACCCAGGAGAGAAAGCAGAAGAAGCCACCACGTGCATGGCCATGTGACAGAAAGCTGAGGCCAAGGTCGCTGGCAGCCAGCCCGAGAGTGCCAGTCTTCTGGGAGAAAGCTTGGCCTTGATGCCACCTTGACTTGGACTTCTCCTAGACTCAAACCATAAGCCAGTAAATGCCCATTGTTTAAGCTAAACCATTGCATAGCATTTGTTGTAGCAGCCAGGGAACTAAA
The DNA here is from genome assembly GCF_030445035.2 of Dasypus novemcinctus. NCBI lineage: Eukaryota > Metazoa > Chordata > Mammalia > Cingulata > Dasypodidae > Dasypus > Dasypus novemcinctus. The sequence continues at coordinate 126,354,479 of NC_080683.1, read as the reverse complement.
ACAGTTGTCCTCAGGTGTAAACTGGAAATGAAAGCATTGGCCTCTTTGCTACATGGAGAGTTACTGGTCAAGGGGGGCATGGAGCCCTTTGGGAGCTGGGGTGACCAAGACTGCGAGTGACCAGAAGAAGGTCTCTGGACAACAAGGGCCCAGGCAGACTTCCCATTCTAGTCAAAACAGATCAACAGGAACCAAATGTGCCTCCTGCCAGAAGCAAGTAAATACGGAAAAAGCGTGTGAAGCAATGGTTTTCAAATTCACCATTTTAACACCCTGAAAAAGGAAAACCATGTGATCATCATAATAGAGCAAGAAAAGGCACCTGACAAAAATCCAATATACATTTGTAATTAAAACCTCAGTAAACTGGCAATAGAAGAGAATGTCTGCAATCTGATAAACGGCATCTACAAAAACCTGCAGCCTCTTGCATAAGGCTTGGGAAGAAGATGAGTTTGAAGATGTCTGCCCCTGCCACATGTATTCCACACGTACTGCAGGTTACAGCCAGTGCAGTAAGCAAAAGAAATAAAAGGCATCCAAATTGGAAAGGAAGAAGTAAAACTCACTTGCAGACAACATGTTCCTCTATGTGTAAAATCCTACAAAATAATAACAAATCTACGAGAACTAATTTGTGCATTTTGCACCTTTTCAGAAGGCAAGATCAATATTAAAAAATCCATTTTATTTCTATTTACTAACAATGAACAATTGGAAATGGAAATTTTTTAAAATGCCATCTATGATAACATCAAAAATATGGTATTTTAGAGATGAGCCTGACAAAAGATGGGCAAGATTTGCCCACTTAAAACCATCATATATTGATGAATGACATTAAAGAATTGATGAAAAAGAGAAATCCACCATGTTTATGAATTGGAAGACTCGATATTGTTAAGAAAGTAATTCATGCCAAATTGTTCTACAGGTCTCTGCAACTTCAAGTAAAATTTATTTGGAAATGCAAGGGGCTTAGACAATCCAAAACTACTTTGGAAAAGGAGAATACCATTGGAGTTATCCTACCTGATTCAAGACTTTTATTAAGCTACAGTAATGCAGACAGTGTTATATTGGCCTCAAGACAGAAAAATTAATGGAGCAGGAGAGAGTCCAGAAGTAGACCCACGGACTATAGTCAACTGATTTTCAACCAATGTTCAATGGGAATTCAGCAGAGAAAGTATAGTCTTTTCAAAAAATTGTGCTGGGACAACTGTATATCCATGTGCAAAAACAAACAAAATAATAATTTCCATCCAGTCACCCCTTACTTGAAATTAAAAACTTAATTCAAAACAAAACCTCCAGGAGGAAGCAGGAAAAAAATCTATGTGACCCTGGATTGGGAGAAGATTTCTTAACCATGGCACCAAAAGCATGGCCAATAAAAGAAAAACAGTGATAAATCAGACTTCATCAAAACTAAGAACTGCTGCTCAGAGAAACCCATTATTAAGAGAATATGAAGACAAACCACAGATTGAGGAAAATATTAGTAAATCACATTTCAGATAAAGGATTTGTACCCAGAATATATAAATAACTCTCAAACCTCAACAAGATGAAAACATGGACAACATATTTGAGCAGACACTTCCTCAAAGAGGATATACAAATGCAAACAAGCCCATGAAAAATGCTCCACATCATCGGTCATTGAGGAACTAAAATGTCAAGCAATAACAGGATTCTACTACAAACCATGTGAGTTTCTGAAATGAAAAAGTGTGAGCATGCCAAGCGTGGGCTATGATATGAAGCAACAGGAACTCTCCTATGGCAAGTGGGAACATCAGAAGCACACAACCACTTTTGAAAACATTCCAGCAGTTTCTATACATATACTACAAACTGATCCAGCCACTTCCCAGAGAAAGAAAAGAATATGACTTTACAAAGACTTGCACATGAATGTGCATAGCAGCTTTATTTGTAATAGTGCAAACTGAAAACAACACAAATGTTCATCAACAGGTGAAAGATGGACAAATTTTGGCATGTACAGCCATACAACAACAATGCTGAATACTGTTATAACATTATCTTAGTAACATTCAGCAATAAAAGTGAATTAACTGGTAAATGACATACGCTGTGGCCTCGATGACTTGGCGTTTGCTCCCCCAGCTCTCCCAGTTCCTTCCCCTGCGGTCACAGCAGCATTCCACTTCTAAGTAGTGAAAAGGCAAGCCTCCCGACATGGCCGTTTGCTAACTCGTCACTGAGCCTTAGCCTTGCTCCAGCAACGCCTGCCCTCCTCTCCTGGAAACCTGTAGGCCTATCTGTTCGTTGATTACATTCTTATCGACAGTCCTTCCACATGGTTTCAGTGAACACCTAACTTCTGCTCTACTGAAAAACCTTGGGAAGCTTCTCTGCCTGAACACTGCGTTCTCTACAAGCCCTGCTGCCCCTCGCGTGCCCTCCCCACATGCACAAAGACGTGCGCCATAAAAGAGCCCCTCGTTTGCAGTGAGCGCAGACGACCGAGCTCGGAACTGTTGTCTCTCCTCTGCCACCGGGGACGAAGCCCCACGTGAGCCCCAGGAAGTGCTCTCTGCTCGCCAAGCCGGACCTGCCCAGGGCTGTCTTTGGTCTGATCGGCGGGCAGCTGTCGTTTTACACAACTCCTCGCCGTCTCCTCAGTCGACATGGCACAGTCAGCTGTCCAGGTGACACGTTCATGGTCTGCCTTCACTGAGGTGATGCTTTCATGATGTGTCAGAATGTGTAACATTGTACCTTTGAGGCATCGCGGCTCTCTGTATCAAGTGGACCTCGCTAGAGTGAAAACAAATAGGCTGGTGCTCACAGGCACGAGAGCCCCTTCCCCTTCCCACATGCAGCGTTTCTCAGGCTGCTCTTCTGGCCCTCTCCCCGCCCAGGACATCCATAAGTCCAGGTTATCTTTATGCATTTGGATTGGAGTTAAAATGCGGATGGGGCGGGGAACACGTACCCGAGTGGATCCCCGGTCTTTTCGCCCTCAAGGGGAGAGAGCCCGGATAAGCTATAAACAAAAACAAAAAAACAAACCCTATAAAGGAGGGAAACAACCCTGATTTATTGCTTATGTTACAGCAAGCGATCTGGCAGGAATCAAAACCAGCAGTTAACCTGCCAGGCAGAAAGAATGCAACCCCTTTGCTGGCTGTTACAAAACATTGGGCTGTTTTATAGAGGGAGTCTATCAAAGTCAAAACGTTTTACATGATCGCAAATTCCTTAAAATGTGAAGATGCCGTAATGGTGTAATAATGAGGGACTGTGGACTTTACAACGCCAAAATGTGTTGTTCTTCGTAAATTCTGCCATTTTATTTTTTAATAGTAACAAGACACAGAATGCTATCAGTGTAATCTTAACATAACGAAGGTTCCTGAATGGCCTCGCCTTCCCTGGAAAGTGCAAGTCAGGCCCATAAGGTAAGAGAGAAAACCCACCTGCAAACACCTGTGCTCATTTATGTACACGCACCTGCAAACACCTGTGCTCATTTACATAAAGGAGAGCTCCCTTGCCCTCCACCCTCAGGGAGACACAGGGCAGGACAGGCAGGGCCAGCTCCACCTTTCCCACAGCGCTAAAGGGCGTTGCTCGAGGCACGTAGGAGAGCACCTGGCAGCAGGTGTGTGCCAACACCTAGGGAACAGCGTGCCAGAGGGGGCTCGCTTGCCCACAGTTTGGGGGACACCAGGGGGAGTCTCGGGACCCCCTCCCAGCTGCTCTGCATGGCCGACATCACCATGGCCCACGCTGACTGCACACTGAGTGCCCTGCCTCCCGGGCCACCCTCTCCTCTCCTGAGCCTCCCTCCCAAACGCCCGTGCTCCGGTTTCCCCGACAACCGCAGGTTGGCGCCGTGTTCCGCATTCTTGCATCAAATGCAAACTTCCTCCTGCTCTCTCTCCAGCACCAGGGACGGGGCCAGAGGGTGGGGGGCCGGAGGGTGGGCAGCCTCCTCAAGCTGCTGCCCGCTGGCTGGCCCCCTCCTCCTGGTGGTCTCGGCCTCTGCTGAGCCCCGCGCGCTGCTGCGGCTGCGGGCTGCGTCCAGCTCGGAGCCCACCCTGGCCCAGGGTCAAGGCCCCTCTAGCCCCCTGCCGCCACTGCCCCTGCCTGCCTCATTCCCAGATGGCAGCACACCATTGCCAGCGCTTCAGGACTCAGTTTACCTGCTCAAACACAGCTGCCACCTTCAAAAGGAAAAGCCTCCTGGGGCCACCGTCAGCTTCTGGTCCTCAAGGCCCTTCAACCCCCTGCCCCGGACGTCCTTCCTTTCAGACTCCTACCCGTCTCCCCCAGCCCTGCAGCTCCAGCTCTGCCCCCAGCCCCCCATCCTGCACACCCCTCACACAAGGCTTTGCTCTTAGGGACCTCTCTCCATGCTCGCTGCACCTGCCCCCTCTCAGGACCACCCAGCCCCACCCACGCCGAGTTCTGGGAGCCAGGGTTTCCCCCGGGAACAGAGCTGAAAAGTGCCATCCTCGTGGAAGGTAACAGCCAACACGCAGAAGCAGGTGGAGGGCTGGGCTGTGCTTGCGAGGGGCATTCTGTCCTCACCACTGCCTCGGCCCAGGCGGAGGGGAAAGGGCGCCAGGCGGGGGGCAGCCCGGAAACACGGGGTCCAGGGAGGCCCCGCTGAGCGCAGCCAGGCAAACCCCAGCCTGCAGGTCCTCGCCATGTGCTGGACAGGGGAACCCTGGCCGTGGCCTGGAGAGGCAGAGGCCACCTGTTCCCCAGGACAGCTTCCGGCACACCGCAGGGTAAGATGCACTAAGGCGCGGTGGTCTCCACCGACTGCGCACCCTGCTTGCCCGGCTGCACGCTCTGCGACTCCTTCCCAGTGGCCACGGAGCTCCAGGCCGCCGCGCACACAGGACCGCCCTTTCCCGATTCTGTCCAGGTCTCCTGAAGACCGCGTCGTCCCCCCTCCTGGGCCCTGCCCTCCACTTTCCCTGTGGACACACTGTCCCTGCGGACACCCGCCCCGCCCTTTACGTCGACCCACTCAAGTGCCGAGACATGGGCGAGCAAAGCAGTCCCAGCACGAGCCCGGGGGTGACGCTTTCTGCCCTTCCCTTAATTTTGCTTTTCAATGATTCAGTAGAAAAGTAAGTCTCTTGGTTAAGGTCTTGGTAGAAAAAGATCCCTCTACATGTGAGTTATTAAAAATAAAACAGCATTTGTAATTTAAAGGACCTTCCAAAGGACTATGCTAAAAATGCCATTGGTTTTTATTTTCAAAATCTCTGAGTAGGGATCCTCTTAAAAGCAGACTTCCAACCCGCTCTCAGTAATAGGACATTTCCATACGAGTTGGGACAGGACAGCTAGCCAGCGCCACTGTCACTATGCAAGGCTAGTCTAGAACGCCCAGCCGGGAAGGAGAGGAAGGTGATTGCCACATAGTTACAGGAGAAGCAGCAAAATCATCTTCACCTAGAAAATCCAAGACAAAAAGTCACAGAGCACTACTTGCTCCAGCAATGAAAAAATTTTAAATACTTATAACAATGTAAATACTGACTATGGGCTTAAAAAGAAAACTGTCATCTATATTACTTTGGAAAAAATGAGGAAGTAAAAGAGTAAAAAAAGCCAGTCTTCACTGAGGAAATCAATAGAAGTTGATAAGAAAGAGCAGTTTCATGAGAACATTCAGAAATATGAAAACCAGCAAAAACCATTCCTAGCGGTGGGCTCAGGGGAGGAGGCACGAGGGAGGGAAGGTCAGTGAGAGGGAAAATGATTCTTTGCGTCAGAAGTTTTTTAATGTTATTTGTTTATTGGTTTTTTAAGGATGAGCAAATGTATTTCTTGAAGAAAAATAAATCATAATTATCCATACAATAAAATGATACACAGTTTTTCAAAGAAATAGGGTACATTTACATATACTAGCTTTAAAATAAATCTAACACATAGTAAGTGAAAAAAATTTGATGTTGCAGAACTATTTAAAAGTGATGTGGGAACACTTTGCCTTTCATATTTTAAAAAACTTAGACTTTAAAGATTTTGTCACAACATGTAACTTTATAATTAGAAAATAAGAAAATTCTAACCCAAGAAAACATAAGCATCTGCTAAGAATAATGAAAGTATACCATAAAGTCTCTAGAATAAGGTTAACAAAAACCCATAACTGGCCTATACATTTTTAAGAGTCGATTAGAAATAGATAATGGGATGTTTCCCATTCACAGTGGTGACAAGAAGTATAAAATACTACAAAGGTCAAGTAACAAATGTACACAAACAATAGCAGTTCACAGAAAGCCTCAAACAAAACCTGTAAGTAGAGAGACTAACCCTGTCCCTGGTTGGGAAACTCAAGATTGTAAAGATGTAAGTGTGTCTAAAATTAATTTATAGATTCAATGCAGACTATACAACTTGTCGAGTTAATCCCAATATCTATGTGGGAGAGTAAATGGCAATTGGTGAAGGAATCCTGAAAAAAAAAAAGTGAAGAGTGGCTTGCTCCACCAGACAAAACACATACTGTGAATTTCCAGAAACTAGAACAGGAATAACCAAGATCAGTGGAACTGGGGAAATAAAAAAGCAAGCAAAATGCATAGTGGGCACAGGAAAAGATGCCCAGTGTCTCTAATAACAGGAGAATCAACACTTAAAAAACAAACTATCTGATGCACAATTCACTGGAAATACTAAGAAAAAACAAAGCATGCCAAATGCTGGAAGAGACATGGGAAACCACGTGGCATGAGCAACTTGCTTCTGCCATTCTGGAGACAGTTTTGCAGGGAAACTACATTTTAAATGTGCATGAGCCTTGACCCAGGAATCCCACTTCTGGAAATCTGTCCTAGAGATATTTATTGATACCTGTGCAAAAAAGATACATACACAACTCCCATGGCCACCATCTCCACATCAATGATACAATTTCTTCAATTGCTAGAGTCACAAGAGTTCTGTAGTAGAATACCAGCAAGTCCACTCAAATCCATTATATTCCTCCCTCCTGTGGATCCTGGGATGGCTATGTCCACTCCACCTGCAAATTGAGAGGGGACTTAGATCCCACATGGCTGATGGATGTGATTCTCCTGTTTGCAGTTATAGGTACTCTCAGTTCCCTGATGTGGTGATATGGTGGTTGATCATTCTCACCAACCCGTCAGCTGACCTGGGCAAGTCCAACAAACCAGAAAGTAGGTGTTGCAACTCTGCTGAGGTTCAGGGCCCAGCTGGCACATGGACAGTCCAGAGATTCAAGTCTCCTGAGCATATGAAAACCCCAGTACGAATCACAGGTTCAGTAAAAGTGACAGAAGATGCATGTGTAGAGAAGTCATATCTGAGTCCAACTCCATCACAATCAGTAACACAAATTCCAAAGTAGGACCCACTGAGAAGGCACTGAACTCCAGAGTCATGTGTTATGACAGTAGCCCTCAGGAGCACCAGTACCTGGGACTGTATCTACTTTGGCTGCCTCTGGGACCCTGCTTAGACATGCATAAGCACAACCCCTCTGATGACCTCTTGAATCATTTTGAAGTCTCTCAGCCATATAAACTCATTTGTCTTTACCATTTGCCCTTTTTATTCAAGGTCATTTTCTATTTGCATCACCTGCTGGAGCTTGGTAGCAATCCCTTGGTGCCAGGGAAGCTTATCCCTGGGAGTCATGTCCCACACTAGGGGGAAGGTAATGCATTTACATACTGAGTTTGGCTTAGAGAATGGCTATATTTCAGCAACATGGAGGCTCTCAGGAGGTAACTCTTAGGCACCCTGCAGCTCTAGGCCTAGTTGAAATTTCAAGCACACAGGCTCATAAGCATAGTAAGGGCTCGTATCAAGGGCTCGTCACTGGACCATCTTTCTTCACTGGTCTTTGTCCTTGCACTTGGGGGATTGTTGCTGTTCCACTGGGGAATGCAACAGAGCTCCCCAGAATGGGTACACAGCACTCCCTCAGTAGTCATGTGTAACTCTATCCACTATGACAATACCCAATGAACATCCGAACATATCTATATACCCTCTATGCGTGCCCTGGAGAACTCCCTCTCACCCATGCATCCCCCATCAACGACACCCCACACCAGTGCTCCTCCCCTGCCATAGTTGAATCCCTCTGTGATCTAAAACTTTTTCAAAAATGGAGCCTAATATATTGCTAAATTAAATTAGTAGGAAAATGAAATAGTATTGACAGGTTTGAAGCTTAGGAACAGAACTTATACTAATTTTTTTAAAAAAAACTAAAATAAAGTAAAAAATAAATTGGGGTATTAAAAAATGAAAAATATCATAAAACTTTGTTTTTGATGTTTTGCCTTTCATCACAGCAATAGGTGTTGCCTTGCATGTACAGTGAGTGGCAAGGCAATCTCCTCCATTCCTTTCTCAGGGTCTATACCCCTTTTTTTTTTTTTTAATTTTTAGTTTTGTCTTCTAAAAAGTTTCGATCACAGTAAAGTCACATATACAATGTAGGGGACTCCCATATACCCAACATCAAACCCTTTTCCCACTTCCCCAACAATGATCTTTTACATGAGCTACAATGTAAACTATGCTCCATGAGGTATGGCAGTGCTCCAGGCTGTATTCACCAAATGCAATGCATGTGCCTCACTGATGAGAGGGGATGTTGAAGTGGGAGGAGCGGGGGTGGGGGGAAGGGGGGTGTATGGGAACCTCTCATGTTTTTTAACAATGTTTTGTGTGATCTATTTATCTTTTTTAGAAAAAGACAATAAAAAAATAAAGGAAAAAAAAAAGATACATATAAAATATTTCCTGCCAAAAAAAAAATGGAAATCATCCAAGTGTCAGCCACAGGGGTAAGATTATAAACCAGGCAGCCCAAACACCACCAGGAAGAGCTCTTAGGGCAAGGCGGAAAGTTCTTGGCAGGAACGCTGAGGGTGGAGGAGCAGCGTGAGCTCTCAGCGCCATGCGTGGGATCTCACGCTCGACCTCCCTGTCCCTCCACCTCCGCGTGGTGGGAAGCGCCCACAGCCTTCACGGCCCTCCGTCATAAAACGCAGGCAGGGTTGGAGGGGGCCGTGGGCTGCAGGAGCGCCCTCATCCAGCCCCCCTGGATTCTGTCATGACCGCGCCCCTGCGCAGTGCCCTGCAGGCTTCCTTGCGTTGGACGCCAACGCTTTGCTTGCTGTAAAACTGCAAATCCTACACAAGTTGTTAGCCGTAACTATTACCAATGCTGCAAGTCACTGCTCAGTGCCTTCCTCCTTTCTCTAACCACCTCTGCACCATAAAAATAAACAAAGGCTGGGAATTCGAATTAAAAAGCACCACCTTTCCAGGTCCCGATGTGTGCCAAACGGAGCCGTAAATCTTGGGCCTGCTGGCCCCAGATGGCCTTCGTCACGGGGGAGGCCAGGGAGGCAGGGAGCCCCGCCCGGTGGCTCTGGGGGGGTCCCAAAAGGGACACCTGGCGGGGGCGGGGGCTCGGCAGGGGCCAGGTGGGGCAAGGTGCCAGCGGGCGCGGTCCGGCAGGCAGCAGAGCCCCTCCCATTGCTCTATTTCTTGGTCGGAGCAGCCACCTGGCAGAGCAGCCCGGGTCCCACGTGTCACTAGCTTCAGCGTTTTGACTCAACGCCCTTCATTTCTAGTCTGATCACAGAAAGCGAGTCACCCCCTCAGCCAGAGAGGACGGCCCACCTGACGGAGGTGTGTGAAGGTGTCCAAAAGCTCGTCGGGGCCGATGGAAGACGCACCCTTGAGCCATGAACGACATTAAACTGCCACTTAAAAAAAATTTTTTTTCAGGACAATAAGAAATTTAATTAAACAAGAAAAGAAAATTAACCATAAATTTTAAACCATTTACATCCATATGTGCAAGTCTATCTTATTCACTCTTTTTTTAATAAAACTTTTTAAATTAAAGTTAACAGATCACATAGAATGTTACATTAGAAGAACATAAGAGGTTCCCATATAACCCACACCCCACTCCCCCATCCCCATCATTTTTTTAAATTGTATATTTTTGAAGATACATACATCACAAAAAAGGCTACATTATAAAAAAACATAGGAGGTTCCCATATATCCCCCATCCCCCTACCCCACTCCTCCCACACCAACAACCTCCCCCATCATTGTGGCACACTCATCGCACTTGGTGAACACATTTTGGAGCACTGCTGCACCACATGGATAACAGTTTACTCTGTAGTTCACACTCTCGTCCCATACATTCAGTGGGTTATGGCAGGATAGATAAAGTCCATATATAAAACCCTACACTATGATTTAGGACAACTCAAAATTCCAAAAATGTCCCCACATCACATATCTTCTTCCCTTTCCCTGGCCTCAGCAACTTCTGTGGCCACTTTCTCCCCATCAATGATACAATTTCTTCCATTACTAATCACAAAAGTTTTGTGGTAGAATATCAGTAAGTCCACTCTAGTCCATATTTTATTCCTCCATTCTGTGGGCCCTGGGATGGTGATGTCCACTCCACCTCTAAACTGAGAGGGGGCTATGATCCCACATGGCTGATGGAAGGGATTCTCTTGCTTGCAGGTGTAGACTCTCTTGGTTCCCTGGTGTGGTGGTTGACCATCTTCACCTCCCTGTTAGCTGACCTGGGTAAGTCCAACGAACCAGAGAGTAGGAGTTGCAACTCTGCCGAGGCTCAGAGCCCAGCTGGCACATGGACAGTCCAGAGATTCAGGGCTCCTGGGCATACACCAACCCCAGCACCAACCACAGGTTCAGGTAAAGTGACAGAAGAGGCATGCATAGAGAGGTCACATCTGAGTCCAGCTCCATCACACTCAGGAGCACAAACTCCAAAGTGGGGCCCCCTGGCAAGGCAATGAAGTCCAGAGCCATCTGCCAAGACCGTAGGACCTGTGGGTCTCTGCAGCCCTCAGGAGAACCGGTACCTGGGGATGCATCTGCTTCAGCTGTTTCTGGGGTCTGCCTGAGGAGTGTATAAGAGCAACCCCTCTGATGACCTCCTGACTTTTTTGAAGACTCTCAGCCATATAAACTCATTTGACTTTGCCATTTCCCCCTTTTATTCAAGGTCAAAAAGCAGTTTTTAATACATGATCCCTCATGTGGGCTGAGATAATCTGCTGGTCTGAGTTTTATTAATATATAAATTATATAAATTTTATCTCCAAATGAAATAAAGGCAACACAGTAAAAAACACAAGGCTAAGAACCAGGTCCGGGGCCCACAGACCAGGCGCAGGACATGTCTGAGCTGAGCAAAGCTGGGTGACCTTGGGAGCCGCGGGCCGAGGGCCACCCACGAGGCTGAAGTTCACATGGCTGAGACCGGAGGGCAAGCAGCCGCGGCTCGGGGCCGTCGTCAGCAGGTACCGCTCAGCGCTACCAGATCTGCCTGTTGTAGGACTGAGGAATTTATTTTTAATTGCCAAAAATAACCCCAATAGCCTACAACTTATATGCTCCAGGCTTTCGATATATCTATATCAAATTATATATATTAAATTTTCAATCATGCAAATATTTCTTTCAGTCATGAAAAATTCCAGTTAAGTTTTCATCTGGCATTAACTACCTCTGGATTTGTGTTTTTATTTATTTTCACTTTTTTATGGAGACCTTTGGTGACTATGAGCACTGGTTTTCATTTAGAGAAGGGATCTCAAATCAGCACAACGGTGTCAACGTGCAGCACGCCAGAAACGGCTGTGGCAGCTCTCTGACGCCAGCGAGACGCCAGCTGACCGAGCAGGCTTTCTGCAGAGTGCCTGGACCTCGGGAGCGGCCGGCCGGCGGGGTTGCTGGGGAGACACACACCGTGCGCCACCCTCCACTACCGCCCTGCAGCACAGCCACCCTCGGCAGGCCTGCCCCCTCCACGGCACGGCCGACGCTGCTGAGAGCAAACGACAGCAACGTCAGGCCGCTGCGTTTTAGGGCCTAAAAGGGCAGCGGCAACGGGCCAGGGGGTCCTCTCAATTGTTCTAGTCTGTCAGGGACACTCGGTACCTGGAAACTCAAGCAGGGTTGGTGCAGACTGAGTGGAGTCAAACCCTGCTGGGAGCTGCTGACCTTCTGGAAGATTCTCCCAGCCATCACAAAACCAACAAGTTGTGTCACAGCTTAATCTGTAAGAACTAAAATTGTGATGTTTCACTGCAAATCTTCAAGTGCGCAAATCCTTAAAACAAGTAAATTCCATATGTAAAAAGTGCAGAGAAATGGATTCTTGTGAGAATTAAAGGATCCTATATCAAGTTTTGGAGATTCTTGAATTAGGGGCTCAGAGTTTCAGAGGTAGAGGCAGCTACGTGCTTTCAAGGTACTGGAGAACGCTCAGCCTCACGGGGTTCCACTATTAACGGCCCTACTCCTGTGTTCCTGGAGCTTTGCACCGACGCCCTGGCAGCCGGCCCCGTTCCCCTACAGCCGTCACTGCGTGGAGGTGTGGCCACGTGGTGACCACAGGCCTCGGGCCCTTCCGCTCACAGAACACCCTCCGAGGCGCTTACTGGCGCTGTGAGACAGGGGTAACTGCCACCCATCGCACTCGTCCCCGTGGGCTCGCGTGCCCGTCACCGCTTCCTGTCTCTCCCGCACTTTGCCTTCAGAACTGGGGGTCAGGCTGCGTCTCTGTCATATGACAGGGTGCACAATCACACACTGCGCCAGAGCAGGGCACGCGACTGAGCTCACGGATGGGGGGTGGGCGGGCGGGGGCCCCCGGGACTGTGGCCACACGCCAGCCTGGGCCTTCTGGCCGGCCGTGCACCCCGCATCCCAGGCAGAGAGCCCAGCGAGCGGCCCGAGCGCCCAGTCACCAGCGGGTGCTGCCCCGAGGCGGTCCCGTGCTTTACACGACGGGACTGTGACTTCTTGCACCGTTCAGGGACCAGTCCCCAGGATTCACATCTACTTCTGAATCCTTCACTAAACAAAACGTTCTCTTACAGAGCAGAATGGAAATTTGCCGCTTTCCTTTGTTTCCAAGACTTCACTCCTAGTTCATTTCCAGTTTTTAAAATGGCCAGAGAGGCAGTGGCTGGGGGAGGAGGCGCCCTCGTCCACGGTGGCGAGCCCAGGGCCCGTCTGAAGGAGCTGTGGGCCACCCCTCATTCCCTGTCCCCAAAGTCTGGCCCATTCCAACGGGATGGCCTTCCACCGTGCCATCGAGAAGGGGGGTACGCGCATAAACACCAGACCCCGTGCTGCTCCCGTCACCACCACCCCTGGAAACATGCTGCTTATTGTGCCCCCCCACACACGGACCCTCCCCGGAGACCCCCGGCCCAGCCCAGGAGCAGGCGGCACGCCCGCCCTGCCCGGGAAGACACCCCCCGCGGTGCCCCAGGCGCCCAGCTGTGGCTGGGGCGTCCCTACCGCCGCCCTAAGGCAGAGCCGCAGGCTGCGCCCCCAGCGGAGCACCCCCAGCGGAGCAGCCCAGCGGAGCGTGTGTCCAGCGGCGTGCCCCCAGTGGAGCACCCCCCGTGGAGCACCCCCAGCGGCGCGCCCCCAGCAGAGCGCCCCCAGTGGAGTGCCCCCAGCAGAGCGTGTGTCCAGGCCCAGGCGGTGGTGGCACGGGTGGCGCCACGAGCATCTGCACACTTGCGTCTTCCCCGTGGAGACTTTCCATTTTCATTTCACGTTTTCAAGCTACACATTCACCAAATGTTCTGGGCATGAGGCTCAGACCTAAACGCCCTGCTGGGGCCGGTGCATACTCAGGGGACTTGAATCTCTGGACTGGCCGTGAGCCAGCTGGGCCCTGAGCCGCAGCAGAGTGGCAACTCCTACTCTGGTTCGTTGTACTTACCCAGGTCAGCTAGAGGGAGGTGAGGATGGTCAACCACCACGCCAGGGAACCAAGAGGGTCTACAACTGCAAGCAGAGGAATTGCATCCATCATCCGTGTGGAATCTAAGCCCCCTCTTGATCTAGAGGTGGAGTGGACATCACCATCCCAGGGTCCACAGGATGGAGGAATAAAATATGGACTAATGTGGACTTACTGATATTCTACTATAGAACTATTGTGACTAGTAATAAAAGAAATTTTAGCATTGAGGTGGAGAAAGAGGCCACAGTAGTTGCTGAGGGCAGGAGAGGGAAGAAGAGATGTGATGTGGGGGCGTTTTTGGGATTTTGAGTTGTCCTTAATGATATTGCAGAGTCAGATGCTGGACTTTATTATCCTGCCATAACCCACTGAATGTACTGGGGGAGAGTGTGAACTACAGGGTAAACTACTATCCATGTGGTGCAGCAGTGCTCCCAAGTGTGTCCACCGAGTGTGATGAGTGTGCCACAATGATGGGGGAGGTTGTTGGTGTGGGGGGAGTGGGGTAGAGGGGTGGGGGGTATATGGGAACCTCATTTTTTAATGTAACATTTTTTTGTGGTGTATATATCTTCAAAAAAATACAATTTACAAAAATGATGTGGTAGGGGGTGGGGAGTGGGTTGTATGGGAACCCCTTACTTTTTTTTGGTTTTTTAATGTAACACTCCTTGTGATCTATTAACTTAATTTAAAAAAATAAAATATTAAAAAAAAATTTTTAAAAAACAACCTCAGTGCCCCTACAGGGGCTCTTCCGAGCCTGTGTTCTCAGGGGTGATCCTCAGGGAAGCTCCCAGGAAAAGGCAGAGCGAGGAGACAAGCCAGCGCTGCTGCAGAGGGGAACACGCCACGCCTGCAGCCAGCTGGGCTCTGCCCCTCTGCTCCTTACCCCAGGACAATTCAGGGCCGGGGTCCCAGCAGGGGCCTGGGGTTGACCGCGGCCTGACTTCAAGCTCACCCTCTGTGAAGTCCCGAGGGCCCAACAGTGAGCTGGACCTGAGCCCTGGGCACAGCCATCAGCGTGCCAGCTGAGGAAGGGGGAGCAGGTGGCCAAGGGCCAGAGCCGGGGCCGCAGTCACCCCAGCCCTGCTTCCCGGGGGCACCGTCCCCCCCCAGCCAGCAGTAGGAGCTGTGGGGAGGAGCAGCCCTCGGGGTGCCCAGCGCAGGCGCTCGAGGACAGACGGACGCCTGCGGGGCGCTGGGCCCGCCGGCCACGTGGTGGCCAGCTCGGCGCTTCCTGAGGACGAGGCTGAGGCAAAGTCCGGCGGGTGGCCTGGCCGGGAGGCGCTGACAGGCCGTGAGTGCCGAGAGAGGAGGCCGCAGGGACCGGGCCCAGGGACCCCGCCCGCCCTTCTCTGCCCTGCAAGCTGAGCCTCAAACGGGAGGACGGCAAGCGCGCCCTGGCGCCAGGTGGCTCCTCGGGGCCACGCTCACCGTGCCGCACACGCCCGCTGCCTCATTTCTGCTTAAGGAAAGCAACTTACCAGGAATTCCCGAGTGGAGCCGCTCACTCCTCCGCATTTAGAGAACCTCCTTCCTGTGCGCCCGAGCCCCCGAGCCACCCCGGCTGACCAGCAGAAGCGCAGGCAGGACGCACTGAGGCTGCCACCACGACATGCGCAAACACACACGAACACTCCCGTCTTCCTGCCCCGCCTCCGCCTGGTTACGTGACCCTTCGGAGAAGCTTCCAGGCCGTCACTGGTAAGCTTCCTGACAGCAAAGTAATGCAGGTAAGGAGCTCTCGGAGCCAAGGCCGTAGAAAAGCTGCGTTCCCAAACACGTACCCTGGCCCGCTCTGGGGAAGTTACATAAAAGAAACATTCTTAGAAGGTATTTTCACCAGTCCTACTTGACTATTAAACTCATTTCCCCAGAGAAGAGCTGTTGACCTGCTAACAGCCGGCCCTGTCACCTCCCAGTGAGCCGCGTGGTCCCAAAGGCCCGTTGCAGGCTCACTCTCGGTGTTTTGAGAAGGTGACTTTCAAGCTCGCTCTTCTATCGCTCCATAAAACGTCCTTCATCTGCAAGCCCCGTTTGTTTTAGCAGCTCAGGCTCTGGCGTCGTCACCAGCCAACACCTGAGCAAACCGTATCCCGTGCCTCAGTTTCCTCACCTGTGAAACGCGGGCAGTGACGGAGCCTGGCCCGCCTTGTGGTGAGGACTGAGGCGGCTGTTCCGTGTGAGGCTTTGGCACCGCACGCTCCCAAGCCCCAGTAAGTGCTCGCCCCTGACTGAGCGTCACTGAGAGTCTCGGGAGCCTGGGGCCACCTCACAGAAAGCACGGGGCCCCCCGCTCAGGCCAAGTCCTGCCTTCCTTCGGGAGCTTGACGAATGCCCCTCGCACACCCTGATGTGAAGTGGCACACGGCCGGCTCCAGAGCCACCGACGGCCGCTTCGTTCTTCAGAGCATCCCCTTCATCGCAGTTCGTCACTCGTCTCCAAGGTCTCCAGGGGAGTCCTGCGGGGTCCCCTGGCTGAGGCACACGCCTGCGCTGGCTCCTTAGCAGGGGCTGCTTCCCCAGAGCCGCGCCAGCGGGAGTCATCCTGCTGTCAGTTTTTGCCAATCTGGGCGGGAGAAGTGGTTTCAGAGTTTACACTTGCATTTATCTTTTTATGTGTGTTTGTCAGCCAAAGGAGCACCGGAACGGGTGGCTTTTATAAAGGGTGTTAATTTGGGGTAGAAGCTGACAGTTCCAGGCCGTTACGTGTACGTTACTTCCCTCACCAAAGTCTACGGCTGTTGCTGTGGCGAGATGGCTGCCGACGTCTGCCGGGCTCAGCTTCCTCTTCCTCTCCAGGCTCCGTGGTCCCAGCTTCTCCCCGTATCAGCTGCAGGCTGGGCTAGGGCTCGTCTCTTCCCCGGGGCTCATTTCTCTCCAGGCTCAGCTGCTCTGCTCTCCCCACAAGGCCAGCTGTAGACCATCAGGTGAACGGCTCGTCTCTCTTCCTGGGGCCTCCGCTGTTTCCCCTGGAGCCCTCTCTCCTTCCTCACGTGTCCACTTCTCCTATGTGTTTACTTCCCGGGGCTGCAGCTCAAAGCTCCGACTCTCACCTCAGTCATGTAGTTTTCTCTGTGAGTCCCTACCACCCAAAGTCCTATTGATGTGGCCGAATCAAAGCCCTGATAATAATTTAATCAAGTGAAAGTGAAACCTTTGAAGTTAATACAGTCTAACACAGCCAGAGGAACAGACCAGTTCACAAACATCATCCAATATCTATTTCAGAATTCATAAACAATGCCAAACTGCTACAGTGAGTATGCTGAACATCTTTTCATGCTTTCTCCTCTTTTGAATTGTTTGTTCATGTCTTTTGCCCATTTTTTCTATAAAAATTTTGCTCATATTTTCCCTTAATTTGTAAAGAGTATTCAAATTAGGAATATTAGCCCTTTGTGATAAATGCCATGCAAAGATTTTATTTTTATGCAGCTAAACACTTCTTTTATTGCACTAGGATTTTTCATCATGACTAGAGGGCCTTTCTGGTACATGTGCATTTTGTTTCTTCACATTTAGATGTCTGATGTATTAGGAATTTATTCTCATGTGAGGTAAGGGGAGTGGATCTGGCTTCACCTTGTTCAAAATGGCTATCGAGTTGACCCAAAGCCATTTACTTATTAAACGACCTTCTTGATCCCAGTGTTTTGACATGCCTTGACTTTATACTAGACTGCTAACTGAAGTTGGCCTGTTTCTGGATTTCTCGCTACTACGCTGGTTTCTATTTTGAGCAGGTGGTATTTGGTGCCAGCTAGTCACTGTCAGGTCTTTGTTGTAGAAGGGCTCCTGCAGCTTTAAGCATTCTTTCCTGCTTCAAAGCTTTCTGCTTTAAGCCCACCCTTCCTGGAAACTGTAATTTTTCCTTACATGATTTTAAACATCACCCTCATCGTGCTCTGTGATTATCACATTTTGTGGCCCCAGCTCAGCTTTTCCTGGAGAATGAGAAGGAAGGTGCTGGCTCTGTGCTGTGGCGCTCACAGCTCTTGTGTGCGCCCGCCTGGCGCTCCAGAGGCTCAGGCAGACGCAGCAGTTACGACAACATTTTCCAAGTGCTCGTCTACCCGTGAGCTTGTGATGCCACTGGGAGCCACGAGAGCTGATTTTGTCCCACAAAGTGCAATTAGTGAAGTCACCCTGAAGGTCGTGGTGGCGGGACTTATGTTTCTGTCCATTCAGCAAGTTTCTAGTGTGAGAAGCTTAAAGATGAGAGAAATGATTGTTTCAGAGAGAAGCATCAACGCCGCTAAAGATGAGTGAACTTCTACTCTGGACGAGATGCCCACAGGCACAGGGGCTGCACAAGGCCAGCACGAGCAGGCTGCTCAGCCCCGGGGCAGCACCCAGATGCTGCGGCCACGCGGGCCCATGTGCTGCTGGCCACGCGCTCCTCTCGCTCACCTGCCGGGTCTGATTCTGTGTACATCAGAGTGCCTTCTGTGTGCCAAGTCTCTTTCTGCGCACGTCAGAGCACCTTCTGTGTGCAGAGTCTCTTTCTGCGCATGTCAGAGCACCTTGTGTGTGCCGAGTCTGTTTCTGCACACGTGTCAGAGCACCTCCTGTGTACCAAAACAAATGTATGTGGCACACGCACTCGTTTTTATCTTACTTTTCACAGCCTATTAAAATGAGAAATGAAACATGAAAGAGCAGCAACCTCCTCCTTAGGGGAAGACGTGGGAGGGGAAAGGAAAGACAGTGAGGAAGCGCGTACAAGGGCGGCGCTGCCGGAAGGAGAACGGCCTGATGCCCGCTGTAGCCTCAGCGCAGCGCGGGGGTGCGGTGGGCGCGTGGTCCTGCGCCGTTGTCCTGGTCGATCCCGTGGGACGTGGCTGCCACCGACCCCCCGCTGCCACAAGGGTGTTAGGGAGGGATTTGGGGCTCCTGTTGGCTTGGGCTTGAGTTTACACACACACTCACACACTCACACACATTCACACGCACTCACACATTCTACACACTCACACACTTACACTCACACTCACACACTCACACACATTCACACGCACTCACACATTCTACACACTCACACACTTACACTCACACACACACTCACACACTCACACACATTCACACGCACTCACACATTCTACACACACACTTATACTCACACACACTCACACTCACACACTCACACACACACATTTCTAGCCATCAAACCAGCCAGGCAGGAGGACGTTCTATCGTAGCTGCTAAGTCACGGGGAAACCTCGCCGGCATGCCGCTGCGCGCTGCTGACTGTGGCGCTGGCATGGCGCTGGCGTGGTGCTGGCGTGGCACTGGCGTGGCGCTGGCGTCAGCAGAATGCAGAGGCCTGTCGGAAGGCAGGGCCCAGTGCCCTGGGGGGGCGCCTTGTGACCCAGTCATCAGCATTAGGGGATTTAAACTCCCCGGGGCCCCCGCTGTCTCCCCCAGTTCCGAAGCCCGTCACCTCCAGGCAAGCCCTGCGCAGCGCTAAGCCCAGGGCAGGGCAAACCCACGTCTGTGGAGAGGAGGGGCGAAGGTGCGTGCATGTGCAAGGGGGGAGGAACCTGCCGCAATCCCTGTTTTCCAGGGGAAATTCTAAGAGGCTGAGCCCCACCCCGTGCGGCTGAACGCCTTCCGGAAAAAAAACGGGGGCTGCTCCTCATGCTTGGAGAACCGCGCTGCAGAGGTCAGTGTCGCTCCTGAAGGCCGACGGGACGGGCGGCCTGCAGGAGGAAGCCTGCGAGTAGAAGTCAGAACACTCTCGCCAAGCGGAAGAAGAGCCCCAAGGCTCAGGGCAGAGTCCTGGGGACCCAGAGACCCCAGGCCACGAGGAGGGCGGAATCCTCCCCGCCTTGGACAGGAACGGAGGGCACGAATGCTCAGAGGCAGCAGCTCCGCCCTCAGGCAGCTCGGGGTTCACCAGGCAGCCCCCGCCCCAGGCAGGCACTGGGGCGTTTCCTACCAAAGCAGAAGGCAGCCCTGCATCAGCAGATGGCTCAGAAACGCTCAGAACATCGGGAGGTAACGAAAAGCAATGGATTTAAACACAGGCTCTGTGCATATCAGAGAGTGTTTTTTCCAGATAAATAACTCTGGGAGGGCAATTTCATACACACGGTGCATTTAAATGATCCCACGGAATCCATTTTGCCGGGTCTTTCTGCCTGATTACGAGTCTTTCAAGCAGACAGCTCTGCTGAAGGGTCAGTCCCACGCTGCAGAGCGTGGGTACAGCATCAGGAGGGGATGCCCGGGCGCCGTGGAGGACACGGTGTGGACACGCGCAGACACGCGACCCTCGTCACACGCACAGACACTCCAGCACCACCTGTGTCCCCGGCTGCCGCTGTTCAAATGGAAATGGAATTAAATAATAATATGATGAAATGAGGCTTTAGATGATTTTCTTATTTAAAGCTTTGAGCACAGGGCAAATCTATTTAACCATACCTGAGAGTAGTTGTTTCTGGAAATTCCAAAACTGCCCTACTTCCTCTTTAGATCAAACTTTGGTGTGTTTCTAGGAAACATGGGCTTTCACATGTGGTATAGTTTTTGCAACTTGCTTCTCCTTTTGTAATGATAAATCAAAACGGCAAGACGTGAACCTCAGATGGTGACTCACCCTCCTCAGGTGGGCTGACAGGTGTGGCCAGGTGTGCCCACTGCAGGCCTTACCTGCAGACTGAGGACCTCCACCTGGCAGGTGGTCCGAGGTCAGGGCGGCCTCCAGGACCAGGGAGAAGAAGAGCAACGTGCCCAGACTGACCACTGGGCTGACCACAGGGCTGACCACCCGGGCTGACCACTGGGCTGGCCACTGGGCTGGAGCACAGGTAGCCGGCATTGGAGCGAGGGGTAAAGGCGGCCCCACACAGGTGCCAAGAAGGGGCTCCTCCCCACCCCTGTGGCCAGCGGAGTCCCCTGGCCAGGACTCTCTCACCTGGGGAGCTTGTGGTCAGCCGCATTCCAGAAAATAACCGGGAAAAAATAACAGGACATCAGAATCTCCACTTTGCTTTCCTGGTTTCAAAATTCACTTTACAAAAAGGCATGGCCAAACCTTTACTTGCTAAAATAAAGGCAACATTTGGCCCTCGTGATGAAATTCAATGGCCTTTAGTGCAATTAAATGAGGGGCAGTAACCGGAAAGCTAACACCCTGTCAATTTGCAATTATGGAGAAAAATGCAAGGACAAGAAATAGGAAAGGCTCTTTGTTGCCTGTCATTTCCTGTCCCTGCATGATGAACAGTGGAGATGCAGCTATTAAACGCATTCATTAAAAACGCCACTTATTTTGAAACAGCAATAACTTCTAAATGGCTGGATAGCAAACAAGCTGACCAGTTCTCTCCAAAGGCTGGGAGGTCACTGGGCAGTGCAGGTGGCCTCAGGGACGGCTGTCCTGAGCCGCTCAGGCCTCGGTGTCCACGTTCACAAAGGAGCCCAAAGGGTGAAGAGTCCCAGTGCCTCACCGCTCCCACGCTCGGAGCTCGCGCCTCATTAGTGTTGACCTCCACGCACAAGCTGAAGACGAGCAGTCAGAGGCAGCGCGCTGTTGCACGCCGCGCGTGGAGGAAGGTGGACATGTGACCAGGCGTCCCAGGACCGCCGGGTTCCCAAGAGCTTACTGTCACCTGTTATTTTAACCAGGGCACATTGATTACTTTGCTTTATTAGGAAACAGAAAGAACAGTGATTTTCTAAATTTAACTTTTGGCTAAAATCTCCACCAATTTCTTTGGACAATAAATTCTGAATAGTTGTATTTTATAAATCCCAGACAAATGTTTTTCATAAAACTGAGTGGGAATGAATGAATTTCAGAAAGTCATAATTTTAGCCACCACTTTTTAAATTTGTCTTTATTTTTTTTAATGTTACATTCAAAAAATATGAGGTCCCCATATAACCCCCCACCCCCCTCACCCCGCTCCTCCCATAACAACAACCTCTTTCATTATCATGGGACATTCATTGCACTTGGTGAATACACTTCAGAGCACTGCTGCACCTCATGGTCAATGGTCCACATTATAGTTTGCACTCTCCCCCAGTCTACCCAGTGGGCCATGGGAGGACATACAATGTCCAGTAACTGTCCCTGTAGTACCTCCCCCACTTATTCTACTCTATTCTACATTCAATAACCTTGAGCCAGACTTAAAAGAAATTCATAAGTACTAAAATTCAAACTGGCCTCAGATTCCCATGGCTCCAAATACCAACTATGAGCTACTGTCCACCTCTCTCCAAAGCCCAGACCTCTCTGAGTTCCATCCACTCGATGTCCACTAAGTGTCCTCCTCGGCATCCACTCAGATGTCCACTCAGGTGTCCTCCTGGGCGTCCACTCAGGAGTCTACTTGGGCATCCCTTGATGTCCACTCAGGGGTCCACTCGGGGGGTCCTCCTGGCATCCATCCAGATGTCCACCCCCTGTCCTCCTGGCTGTTCTGCCACCCTGGCCAGCCCCAGCTCAGGGTGCTGCCTGGAAGCGCCTCCTCAGTGCCCACTGCCCGGGGCCCACGATGCTGCTGACTCGCCTCCTCGCCGCCCCAGAAGCGACACGCCTCCCCGCTGCCCCAGCTGCATGTCCGTCCTTCCCAAAGATGCATCCCGACCACGTCACGCTCCTGCTTCAATTGCAGTTTTTCTATTTACCTACTGTTTATGTAAGGTCATGTATGACTGATATACTTCAGTACTTTTTTTTAATGGAAACATTTTTCCAGGCCCTGACCCTGACCTTCACTGCTTGACCACAGGCCAGTCAAGCACGTCTGGGATGGCCACAGCTCTTGTGATGATCTGGAGAATTACAGGGTCAAAAATACAGGGTACATATGCTCACACACATACATATGCACTTGAAATGATTTCTAAATAGAGTCACTACGAATCATGATTAAGGACAATCTACTTAAAGGAACCTGAAGGAAAGGGACTTTACAAAAACCAACATTTTTATTAGATGTAAGCATTGAAGAGTTTTCTACAAAAAAAAAAAAAAATTCCGGGACATGGTGTGAAGGATAGTGTCCCGTGTCGACGCGGCGCGGCCTTGCCGCGAGCCAAACCTCGTCCAGGCGTGCTGGGCAGGTCTGGGGCTGGCCGCTGCCTCCTGAGCACCTCGGCTCCTCCACTCACTGAGGCTAAGAGGAAAAGCCGAGGTTTCCCAGGGAGAGGAAAGTCTGCCTCGAGCCTGCAGCAGCGACTCCTGATGGCGTTCTCGGCTGGCTGCGCTGCCGGCGGCGAGGGTCTCCCCTTTGCCAGACACCAGTCTCTTGAGGCAGTTCCTTCAACAACCTCCTAACACACACACTAGTTCCATATTTATATATGCACCCCCGGCTCTGTTTCTCTCAAGAACCCTGACGGACACACAGACGTTTACTCTTAACACCGTCTAAGAGTCTCCCATCGTGAGTCTCGAAGATATGGACACGGCTGTGGAAAAGGCGCCTCCAGCAGCGTCACAGCTGACGTGCGTATCCCCCAGAGCCATGAGCTTTTCACACTAAAAGCACCTTAGATCGATGCACTAAAGAGCTTTAATAATACAAACAAGTGAGAAGAGACTGAACTTCCAGACCTCAAGCCCCCTCCTGTGAGCCTGAGTAAGCGTCCTGGGCCACGAATCTCTCACCCTCCATGCAGGCTCCTCTCCAGATGCTCTCCCGCCTCTCCAGGTGCTCTCCCGCCTCTCCAGGTGCTCTCCAGCCTCTCCAGCTGCTCTCCCACCTCTCCAGGTGCTCTCCCACCTCTCCAGGTGCTCTCTCTCCTCTCCTTATCCCTGCAGGCAGACATCCCCTCAACGGCGCGCGTCCCAGGCTGTACACCCTGCTGGCTCAGGGTGCTGAAGGCAGTGTTCTTGTCGGAGCAGCACCTCAGCAGTGAACGCCAGTCTACACCCCTCGGGCAGTATGAAACGCCGGTACCCTTTCATGGAAGGTAAGGCACTTCACAAGGGCAAACGCGTCACGCAGCGACCCAGCTCCAGCCTCCGCCCCTCTCACAGCAACGCCTCCCGTCTTCCGACTGGTCACCACCTGCGACCGTCAAACCCATCAACCTGGACCTACAGCGCTAGTTAATCCAGTCAAGATCCCGAGCAAGGCCGGCTGGTGCACCGGGAGCTGGCTTTCTCTTCCTTTCTCGTAAACCCTTCCATACAAACATGCTCAGCTCTGCCTAGCAAAACAGACTATGTGCTGGACTCGAGCAGAAGTCTCCTCTTACATTTTCGCTCAACGGGAGTGTTTTCATGTTGCCACAGGTGCCAGAACTTCATGCCTTTTTACGCTGAATAATATTCCGTTGTGTGGAGACAGCATTTCATTTACCCCTTTGGCGGCTGATGGCTACGGGCCGCTTCCACTTTTCGGTCATCGTGATGAGGCCCTGACGAGCACCAGGCTGCAGCAGCATCCGAGGCCCTGCTTCGACTCCCTGGTCGTCCACTGGGCGTGGCACTCCCGGCTCACGTGGCAGTCCCATGTTTAACCTTTTGAGGGACCAGCCACGTGCTTCCACAGCAGCTGTGCCACTCCGCATTCCCACCAGCAGGGCCCAAGGACACTGCCTCAGGTTCATGCGGCTTCGCAAGTGCCTCACGAGCACGTGGCTACGAGCGCTCGCCGCCATCAGCATTGCCGGGCCCTGGAGCCGTCAGCACTGCCATGGGAGGACAGGAAGCTGCGCTCTTCCACGAGGGCACACGGCTGTCCTGAGTGGGCAGGGTTTCTCACAGACTGAGCTCCGTGGCTGGCCTGGCTGCAGCCCTGGGCCTGGGGGCTCCTCGCTGACCACAGACCCCACGTCGCCGCGACGAGCAGTGGCCTGCCTCCACGGGGGCCCTCACAGAAGCAGCCCTCCTGCCCTTGAAGGGGCAGAGGAAGCTCCTGTTTGAAGAACACCGAGAGGGCGCGGCACCAGGAGGGCGGGGATTTCGTGGGATTAAAGGTGAGGACAGCTGGAAACCAAAATTTCTATCAAAAATTTACAATGAGAAGGGTTTACAATGAAGTGGATTTTTAAAAACTAAGAAATAACTCTGTGCCTCATTCATTCTAGGATGGGCTGCAATCTAGCTCATTGTTTTCCCTCAAAGAAAAATAAAGAACGTTGTGTGACACTTGTATAATAACCCCATTGTTCGCTTTTGCAGGAAACAAAAGGGAAAGTTTTAACAAGAGGCATAATCCATTATTCCCAGATTTGCGTGAATTAAAACAGAACAATAAAATAGGAAAGTCAATCAAGCATCTTCATGTCAGACTGTCATTGTGATAATGAAGCAAAAAGCCAAGAAACTAAGACTATGGTGCCCTCCTAAGCACTTTACAGCCGATTTCAGGGAGAAGTAATTTTAGGTCAGCACACCATGGATCTAAAACCCAGCGGAACAAGCAAAACTCTCCTGCAGAGCTCTGAAGGTTACATTCCTCCAACTCGGCGGGCGAAAGCGGCTCCAGGTCACGTCTCTGTCGCACACGCGCCATAGCCACGGACGCCACAGCCACGGAAGCCACAGCCACAGAAGCCACGGAAGCCCTGCTGGGCACGGAGTGGAAAACCACAGAATCGGCACGCCGGGCCTTGAGCGCCGCACGCTGACCATACCCAAAACTCTTAGAAACGTAGGACCTGAGTCATCACTCAACCCCCACATGATAATATGATCTCTGTTCACTGTCTCTCTTCAATAGGTGAGAAATAACCTCGCATTTAACACAGCCCGGGGTTTCTCCGTGGAGCCTGGGGGTTGAGAGTTCTGCTGAATTTAGCGTTTACCCTGCCTCATCAGTAGCCTTTCCACCACAACGTGCGCAGCCGTGCTGAACAAGTCAGATTGCAAATCGTCCTCTCCCCATTCTCAGCCCCGAAAAATAACCTGCAATGTGCTTGCCCCTGCGGCCAGCAGCGACCTTTCCTAAGAGGAAAAAAGTCTGCTAGAAGTTGCCCATTTCCACGTGGTTTTGAAAAGTCAGTCCAGCCAAAGCAGAAGAGATGCCAACGTGACACAGCTGAATAACTGTGAGGTCAAGATTCCGAAAGCAAACCTCAGGACGTGCTTTCATAGGAACTGCCGACAAAATGTTTACAGGTGCTTTCTCAGCCCTTTTACCCTGAAACCAAGAGCGACAAGGCGCCAGCCCACTGCATCCGCCCTGCTCTCCCCACTTGCAGCACTCCAGGGCGGCTGGACATGCGGCTCGAGATGGGGGGTGGGGGTGGGGTGGCTCGTGGCACCCACCCCTGGTGATGGACTGGTGGCCGGGCACCCAGGAGCTCGTCCCTCGCGAGTCTCGCAGCTGAGGGTCTGCGTCACAGCACGCTGGAAGGAGGGGGGACTGCGCAGGTCGAAGACGCCATCCCCACGCGGGAACGCACGCTGGCCACAGAGTGCCCAGTGTCCTCAGGTGTTCACAGACAAGGACCAAATCTGATGAGCCCAGCACCTGCAGAATTAGCAGGCCAATTCACTGTGCTCCTATTTTGTTAATGAGCCACACAATTACAGTAGTGGTGAGCAGGTCAGTTATTCATGAATAACCACAGCCGCATTCAAATTTCAACAGTTTCAGGCTATCTAAACAAACTAAATATACAAAACTCCATACACAGTTGCCTCTGTCACAATTTTCAACATAACCTGCGGTGAATTCTCTAGACCGCTGGCTCTTACTTATCTGCCCACGTGTCTGTGTCTTTTCCCAGTCTATCCAAGTCTGTGTAGGCTCTGAGGTCCCCACATCCTGCTCAGGCCCTTTACTCCTCTTTTGCTGTATCCTCCTTTATTTCATACTCACTCAATCTGTTTTGTACAATCATTTCTCCCTCTCTCCCTGCCTTATCTTCCTTATATGATCTTAACTCAATCAAAACCAAATAGATACAGAACTCGTTTTTAACAATTTTCTCCCATAGCATCAGTTATAGAACACTGAGTGTGTGTTAGGTCACAGGTGTTGATTTTTTTTCTTCTTTATTTTCTTTTAAATGTTACATTCAAAAAATATGAGGTCCCCTATACCCCCCACCCTACCCACGCCACCCCTCCCACATCAACAAACTCTTCCATCATTGTGGCGCATCCACTGCACCTGGTGAATACATTCTGGAGAACTGCTGCAGCACATGGACAGTGATGTGGATCCACATTGTAGTCCACACTCTCCCCCAGTCCACCCAGTGGGCCACGACAGGACACACAATGTCCAGCACCCATCCCTGCAGCACCACCTAGGACAACTCCAAATCCTGAAAATGCCCCCACACCATATCTCTTCTTCCCTCTCCCGACCATCAGCAGCCACCATGGCCACCCTCGCCACATCACTACTACAATTTCTTCCCTTACTAATCACAATAGTTCCCCAGCAGAACACCAGTAAGTCCACTCTAATCCATACTCTATTCCTCCATCTTGTGGACCTGGGATGGCTATGTCCAGTTCCACATGGATGATGGATGCAATTCTCCTGCTTGCAGCTGTAGGCACTCTTGGCTCCCTGGTATGGTGGTTGACCCTCTTCACCTCCCTGTCAGCTGGCCAGGGTAAGTCCAAGAAACCAGAGGGTAGGAGTTGTAAGTCTGCTGAGGCCCAGGGCCTGGCCATCACATGGACAGTTTAGAGATTCAGGTCTCCTGAGTATACACCAACCCAAAAGCCAACCACAGGTCTGGTAAAAGTGACAGAAGAGGCATGTGTGGAAAGGTAATATCTGAGTCCAAACTCCAAAATAGGGCCAACTGACATGGTCCTGAACTACAGAGCCATCTGCCTTGACCATAGAACCTGTGGGTCACTGCAGCCCTCAGGAGTACCAGCACCTGGGTTTCCATCTGTCTCTGGTACCCTGCTGAGGCATGCATAAGCATCAACCCCTGATGACCTCCTGACTCTTTTTTTGGAGACTCTTAGCGATATAAACTCACTTGTCCTTTCCATTTCCCCCTTTTTATCCAAAGTCAAAAAACAGTTTTTAACACCTGATATTACATGTAGACTGAGATATTCTGCCAGTCTGAGTTGACCTCTTTGTTCATGGTCTTTTTGTAGTTACATCATCAACTGGTGCTTGGTAGTAATCCCTCGGTGCCAGAGAGGCTCATCCCCGGGAGTCATGTTTCATGCTGGGGGGAAGGCAATGCATCTATATACTGAGTTTGGCTTAGAGACTGACCACATTTGAGCAACGTGGAGGCTCTCAGGAGGCAACTCTTAGACATGCCACAGCTATAGGCCTAGTTCATATTTCAGGCACAGAGGCTCATAATCGGAGCCATCAGTATCAAGGGCTCATCATTGGACCATCTATCTTTATTGGTCTTTGCCATTGCACTTGGGGGATTGTTGTTGTTCCATTGGGGAATGTGATAGAGCTCCCCTGGTCAGCAATTCAGCACTCTCTCATCTGTCGTTTCCAACTGAAACCACTATGAAAATATCCAAATCTTTCTATGTACCCTGTATACATGCCCTGGAGAACTCACTCCCAACCATGTGCCCCCCACCAATGACACCCCACACAAGTGCTCCTCCCCTGCCATAGCTGAACCTCTCTGAAGTCCAAAACTTCTTCAAAAAGGAAGCCCAATATATTGCCAGGTTCCCTTAATAGAAAAATGGAATATAGTGATGGGTTTAAAGGTTAGATATAGAATACATAGAAATTTAGAAAAATTAAATAAAGGAAAAATAAATTGGGGTATCAAAGAAATGCAAAAATGAAAAAGATTTGTTTTTGACATTTTGCCTTTCATCACTGCTACAGGTGTTGCCCTGTATGTACAGTGGCTAGGCAATTTCTTCCATTTCTTCCTTAGTGTCTACCTCCTTTCTTTCTTTTTTGTCCTGATTATTAAGTTTCTCTTGACATAAGTTTTAGGTCACAGTAATTCACATATACAATATATGGTACTCTCACATATCCAACATCAAACCCTTTGTCCCTTCGCCAACAGTGATCTTTTTACATGTTCATATTATATTCGCTGCAGCTAATGTACAAATATTGAAATGATAGCTTTCAAACATGGTTCTGTTTGGGTTTACATTATGGTTTATATTTTAGACTACAATTTTTTAAATTTTAGTTATCTTATGTTTTACATTATGGTTTACACTTTAGCCTATAGACTTTTATACAGTTTTGGTGTAATTTAACATGACCTATATCCATCATGGCATGATCTTGTGGAACACTTCCATTGCCCCACAGTTACCCTGATTCCATCTATTCAACACCTCTTTCCCCCTCCTCCCCTCAGGGCCCACCATGACAATCAATCTTCATTACCTGAGGGACCATATTCATAGATACTTGCAAAAACGTTGAGGGCTTCACATACTTGACTGCCCTAACCCATTGGGAGCCACCAAGTCTCTCAAGAGATACAATTCCCTCTGTTTGAGAACATCAGTCCTCCCCAGGATGTGGGTATACCTTCACTCTCATTGTATGGGTCTCCACCCAATGATATAATCCACTATGACAAAATGAGCACTCACACACTCCCCAGAAGCTTGCCCTGTGTCAGATGCCCCACCCTTAAACATCCCAAACAGGCAACCTTCCATATTATTCTCTGAAGAGTTTTCTCTGCACCACAATTTCAACCACTTACCTGACAATCTTCCATGATAAAATGTTCCCCTCACCCTCTCCCCAATTTCTTGGGCAATCTGACCCATCCTCCCATCCTGAGTGCCCCTAAAGCCCACACAGTCCCACCCTAAGTTATCCCTATGCCCCCATTTTATCCCTTCCCTGTACAAATACTTACCTCCAGCTTATCATAGATTTCACCCAAGTAGCTGTCAGCTCACAACCTTCCTCTATCCTCCAACTACCTTAAAGTTTATCATCCAGTCTCTAGCTCTCTGAGACAGCTTGGTTTACTTATTTCACATCAGAGAGGTCATGTAGTATTTGTCCTTCAATGCCTGGGTTGCTTCACTCAACATAAGGTTCTCAAGATTCATCCATGTTATCACATGCGTTTGTACTGTATTTGTTCTTATAGTTGAATAATATTCCATTGTATGTATATACCACATTTTATTTATCCATTCATCTGTTGATGGGCATTTGGATTGTTTCCAACTTTTGGCAATAGCAAATAGCGCTGCTATGAACATTGGTGTGCATATATCAGTTTGTGTCCTTGTTTTCAGATCTTCTGGTTATATACCCCGCAGTGGAATTGCTGGGTCATATGGCAAATCTATAGCTAGTTTTTTGAGAAACTGCCAAACTGTCCTCCAGAAGGGCTGGATCCTTCTGCATTCCCACCAGCAGTGGATGAGTGTTCCCATTCCTCCACATCCTCTCCAACAATTGTAGTCTTTTGATTTTTTGATAGCTGCCAGTCTTATGGGAGTAAGATGGTATCTCATTGTTGTTTTGACTTGCATTTCCCTAATAGCTAGGGATTTTGAGCATTTTTTCATGTGTTTTTTAGCCATCTTTGGAGAAGTATCTGTTCAAATCTTTTTCCCATTTTTTAAATGGGCTGTTTGTCTTTTTATTTTCAAGATATAGGAGTTCTTTATATATGCAAGATATGTCTCCTATCAGATACATGGTTACCAAATATTTTCTCCCATTGTGTAGGCTCTCTTTTCACTTTCCTGACAAACTCCTTCGAGGTGCAGAAGGCTTTAATTTTGAGGAAGTCCCATTTATCTATTTTTCCTTTTGCTGCTCGTGCTTTTGGCATGTTTCCTATTACAAGGTCCTATAGATGCTTCCCTACTTTGCTTTCCAAGGTCTTCGTGGTCTTGGGTCTTATATTTAGGTTGTTGATCCATCTTGAGTTGATTTTTGTATAAGGTGAAAGTTGGTAATCCTCTTTCATTCTTTTACATATGGATATCCAGTTCTCCAGGCACCATTTGTTGAAGGGGCCATTCTCTCCCAGTTGAGAGGGTTTGGTGGCCTTGTCAAATCTCATATGGCTGTATATATGAGGATCTATATCAGAACTCTCAATTTGATTCCATTGGTCAGTGTGTCTATCCTTGTGCCAATACCAAGCTATTTTCACTACTGTAGCTTGTAGTATGTTTTGAAGTCAGGTAGTGTAATTCCTCCAATTTCATGTTTCTTTTTCAATATGTCTTTGGCTATTCAGGGCTTCTTTCCTTTCCAAATAAATTTCATAGTTAGTTTCTCTAGTTCATTAAAGAATGATGTGTTGATTTTTATTGGGATTGCATTGAATCCGTAGATCAGTTTTGGTAGGATAGACATCTTAATAATATTTAGTCTTCCTATCCATGAACAGGGATTATTCTTCCATTTATTTAGGTCTTCTTTGATTTCCTTGAACAGTGTTGTGTAGTTCTCTGTGCATAAGTCTTTTACATCTTTAGTTAAATTTATTCCTAGGTATTTGATTTTTTTATTTACTATTGTGCATGGTATTTGATTCCTGATTTCCTCCTCAGATTGCTCATTATTGGTGTACAGAAATGCTACTGATTTTTGTGCATTTATCTTGTAACCTGTGACTTCACTGAACTCATTCATAAGTTCTAGAAGCTTTGTTGTAGACTTCTCAGGGTTTTCTATGTATAGGATCATATCATCTGCAATAGATTTAGGTGCTACAGAAAGTACAAGCCTGATGAGAGAAAAGGTCCCTCCCCATAGAATAGATACAATCCAACAGAAGAGATAAAAATGCAAGGCTTCTAAAGGAAAGAAACAAAATGTGGTATGTCCACACTATGGAGTATCATCCGGCCCTAAAAAGGAATGAAATTCTGATAGAACATGAATAAGCCTTGAAAACATTATGCTGCATGAAAGAAGCTGTACATGAAATGCCACATGGTGTATGATTCCAGACCCTATAAAGGCCTCTTACAATTCAACCATATGAGACATGGGCACAGATTTTGAACAGACATTCCTCCAAAGACGACTTAGAGATGGCTAATACAGACACAACGAGATGGTCAGTGTATCATTAGTCATTAGGGAATTTCAAATCAAAGCCACAAGGGACACTTCATACCCACAAGCATGGCTGTAATGAAACAGACAGTTAATAACCCACATTGGCGAGGACGTGGAAAAATGGGTGGGACTTTGAAATGGTGCAACTGCTGTGAAATTATTTTTACAGTTCATCAAAAAATAAATGGAGAATTATATATGACATGGCAATTTCACTCTTACATATATACCCAAGAGAAATGAAAATATATGTTCTAAAA
The DNA here is from genome assembly GCF_030445035.2 of Dasypus novemcinctus. NCBI lineage: Eukaryota > Metazoa > Chordata > Mammalia > Cingulata > Dasypodidae > Dasypus > Dasypus novemcinctus. The sequence goes on along the minus strand of NC_080683.1, from coordinate 126,322,431 downwards.
ATTTGTACACAGATATTCATAGTAACATTATTTACAACCGTGCCCCAATGGAAACAACCAAAGTGCATCAACTGGTGAATGGATTTAAAAAGGTCCATCCACACAAGGGTCACTGCCCAGCCCCAGAAAGGAGTGACGTGCTCACACACGTGGACGAGCCTCGAAACCGTCGGGTTAGTGACAGAATCCTATATGATTCCACGTGCACAAAACGTCCAGAACAGGTAAATGTGTAGAGACCAAAAGTAGAGTCAGACCCCTAAGGCTGGGGTGGGGATGGGTGGGGAGAAATGGGAGTGGTAATGCACACAGTTTCCTGCTGGGGTGACGAAAACGGCCTGAACTCGGTAGTGGTGACGGCTGTAGAACTCTGACTATACACCAGGAATCGTATATGTAGACGGATGAGTAGTATGGTACATGAATTATACCTCAACAAAACTGTTTAAAAGGAGGTGGAAATGAACACGACACTTGAAGCAAGGAGGAGGAGGGGGAGGCGATCCTCTTTGCTGGGTGGCTGCAAAAACCATTATCTGTCAGTTCCAAATACCTGCCCGTTATCAGGTTGGGTTGAAGGCTTTGCCTAGAAGTTGTGTGTTGGCCTCCAAAGGAAGCGGCCTCCATCTAAAGGGAGCCCTTCTTGTGATTTGGAGACCAGAGGCAGTCAGCAGGGGGCTCAGGCCTCTGTCCTCAACCCCAGAGCGGGAGACACCCGGTCACCTGGTGCTGGAAGGCCGCTGGCTCTCCCTGGTACGGAGGACAAAGGGCAGTGCCCTCACTAAAGGATGTGATGGCAGGTGCTCGAGTTCCAAAGCAGCGGCAGGTAACCCTGACAACGCATATCTAAAACAATGACCATGAAGAACGGGGCACTTTGCCTCAAAGCCTGCTGTGTTATGCAGTTTGGTACAAACCTCAGCCTCAGACACTGAGTCGGGGCATCGTCTACTTTTGGTGTTAACTGAAGGGACCACTCACCAAGCCAGGTTTCTGCCACGTCACTCAAGGCACCTCCTTGTCAAGGCTACAGCTGACCAAGTTTAAATCCCTTTTACTCACATTACCCGTGGCATAAAAGGCACTTAATGGGTAATGAAAGAATGGAGGAGGGAGGGAGACCAAGAAGGTGGGAAGGGAATAATGTGGGAAGGACTCATTTGCTAGAAGACATCTCCAATTAGAAGTCCTGTCCTATCGGCCTGTGAAAACGGAACAGCTATGAGGCTCAAAGAGTGGAACCAATTTTACGTCTACCACAGCACCAGTATTGGAGAGTATTATTTTAAGGCTTCTTATTAGCCGTGTGCACACACTTTCAAACTGGATGACCCAGCTCGCAGTGAGCACAGGTCAGGGGCACCCCGTTTTCCCATGGCGCCCAGCATCAGTCCTGTGGCCAGGTCTTCCTGACCTCTTGGCTCATCGTTTATAACTAGCTGGGACTATTTTGTCCTAAGGAAACCAGGGACTATGAGTCCCCCCAAACTCCTCATGAGCAGGTCTCCTGTAGCCAGTGGCAGTAGCCAGTGGGGGCAGCCGCACGCCATCCGCCAGTCCTCCACTCGCTCCATGCTGTGAGCAAGACGTCACACAAACACGAGATTCTAGAGGCCTCCCCTCCAGCACGCCGGGCACCAGTCCATGTAAACAGAAGCAGAGAAAGCACCCAGCGCTGTGCACTAGGAGAACGCGGGGTTATCACCATGCGAGCCCAGCCTTCTGGCCTGCTCTGGCTTCAAAGAACCTAAGGTCAGTCGTTGGCTGGCCCAGATGTCGTTCTTCTACCGCTCTCGAATAGTGTTCACTCTAAATCTAAGGAAAGCCAAACTTCCCTCATATTTGCTGCTAACTCACACCCTCCGCCTTTCACGTACGTGACTGGTTTCATCACACCGAGACCAGGGCATCTTGTCCCCTCCCACTGAACCTAATCCCACGGGACTTCTAAGAACTTCTGCCCTGCTGAGTCCTCTTTAGAACCTGATTTTGCCTTCCACAGTAATACCTTCCCTATCGTCACATGCAGCAATTCAATCACCACCAATATCTTCACCAACCAACCAACATGAGAAACGTAGGAAAACAAGGTAAGAGCTGCGGCATTCTGCTGGAAGATGCGTTCCAACTGTCACCAGCACACTGACAGGCAAGCACACTGACCAATCAACTATGGGTCACCAAAGGTGTCCTCACGAGACCAGCTGTTCCCATCTGTTCTCCACAGAGGGATGTGAGTTCCATGGGCTAGGGGCAGGGCAGATGGTCCCCTTGTCTTTGAAAACCATTGGTTTAAACCAAAGTTCTTTAGTATTAATAAATACATCATGAAAGCATTGCCATTGCCAAGTATCTTCTTTGTAACTTTTCATTTTGAAATACTTTCAAACTTGTAACAGTTATAAAAATAATACAAGCCCTATCCAGAGATTCCAACCTACCCCTACCCCAGATCCTGAGATTCACTGATATTAGTACTTTACCACACATGCTGTGTAATTTTATCTATCTATATCGATCTATCATCTTTCTATTTTCTGAACACTTGGCTGTAGGCTGCATGCATCATGATCCTTGAACAATTAAAACTGCCACGTCCATTTCCTAAGAGCAAGGATATTTATCATGTACCCGCCCAAAGCACAGTTACCAAGTCCAATACATTTAACATTGACATAAAGCCTGTAGTTCATATTCCAATTTTTTCATATATCCCAAAAATGTCCCTTTGAGCCTTTCCTCTTGCTCTGCTAGATCCCATCCAGAATAATGTAATGCCTTTAATTGCCATTGTCTCTTGAATTGCACACACTTTCATCGTTTTAATTGTGGGAACACATACCACATGAACTTCCCATCTGAACATCTCCCAAGGACACCACTCAAGGGGAGGGACCACATTCACCACGCTGCGGTGCCTTCACCCCGTCCATTACTAAAATGGTCCCATCTCCCACAGGGAAGCCCTACGCCCATAATGCATACCCCTGTTCCCCTGGCCCCCTGGCCCTGGCAGCCTGAGCTCTGATTTCTGTCCCATGAGTATGCATATTCTCTGGTACATTCCTCAAAGTCGCCGTGGAGCTTAAATTTAACATTCTAAATCTACAACAATCCCGTTTGCTTTGATACCAAGTTAACTTCAATAGCATACACCATGTTCCCATGCCATCCATCCCCCACCTTTATGAAGTTCTTGTCAAAAATTGTATGTCTATACATTATGAATCCAAAACCACCGACTTACTACATTTTATGAATTTGCCTGTTAGATTCTGTAGGAAGTAAAAACTGGAGTCACAACACCAAAATACAATAGTGCTGGCATTTATATTTACCTGTGTCCAGCCCAGTTCACGGTCACTCGGGGCCCGCGTCCAGCCCCGTCCATAGCCACATAGGGCCCGCGTCCAGCCCCATCCATAGCCACATAGGGCCCGCGTCCAGCCCCGTCCATAGCCACATAGGGCCCGCGTCCAGCCCCGTCCATAGCCACATAGGGCCCGCGTCCAGCCCCGTCCATAGCCACATAGGGCCCGCGTCCAGCCCCGTCCATAGCCACATAGGGCCCGCGTCCAGCCCCGTCCATAGCCACATAGGGCCCGCGTCCAGCCCCGTCCATAGCCACATAGGGCCCGCGTCCAGCCCCGTCCATAGCCACATAGGGCCCGCGTCCAGCCCCGTCCATAGCCACATAGGGCCCGCGTCCAGCCCCGTCCATAGCCACATAGGGCCCGCGTCCAGCCCCGTCCATAGCCACATAGGGCCCGCGTCCAGCCCCGTCCATAGCCACATAGGGCCCGCGTCCAGCCCCGTCCATAGCCACATAGGGCCCGCGTCCAGCCCCGTCCATAGCCACATAGGGCCCGCGTCCAGCCCCGTCCATAGCCACATAGGGCCCGCGTCCAGCCCCGTCCATAGCCACATAGGGCCCGCGTCCAGCCCCATCCATAGCCACATAGGGCCCGCGTCCAGCCCCATCCATGGTCAGCTGGGCCTGCATCCAGTCCCGTCCATGGTCAGCTGGGCCTGCATCCAGTCCCGTCCACAGTCAGGGGGGCCCAAGGCCAGCCCCATCCACGGCCAGTTGGACCCACTCCCAGCCCCGTCCATGGTCAGGGGGGCCCGCACCCAGCCCTGTCCAATGTCAGGGGGCCGCATCCAGCGTCGGCTCAGGCTGCAGCGTGCTGGGAGGAAGAGGAGCTCGGAGAACCCCGGCGTGCGCCGCTGCCCGGCTCCTCGGTGCCCAGTGCCCTCCACACCCGCGCCCCGCCAGCTCCCGCCATGTTCTCACACGATCGGCTCAAGCGGGATTGGGCGCAGACGAGCGAGGCGCATCGCAGCAGGGGAGGCAGGACGGCGCAGGAGGCAGGCCGCGCTGGGGTTCCACAGGGGTCCGCCACCATCCCGCTGGACATAGCGCCCACGAGGCTCAGCCATGGCCGTGCAGCGCGAGCTGTCTCCTCAAGCCGCGGCGTCCAGCGCGGCTGCACCAGCTCCGGCCCACGGGCCGCCGGCTGTCCAGGTCTCAGGCTGGGGCCGGGCCCCACGCCTGGAAGGCGCCTTCAGTGGCCCTGGAAACGCGGCCAGGGTGGGCGCGGCCCCTGGGCCGGTCACGCCACACGCCTGGCGCTGGAACTCGAGCGTCCTGCTCTGCGTTGGCACCTGAGGTGGGTGAGGGGGTGGGTGGGAGCAGAGGCCAGAACCGGGAGAACTGCGCCAGCAGGGCCGGACCCCTTAGGCAGGACACGGCGGGGACGCACTGGCCGGGCGGAGCCGAGGTCCCTTCTCCTCGAGGGATCGGCCAGACGCGCCAGGTCTCCAGGCGCCTGGAGGGGTCCTGCCACGGAGACGCCGTGGCTGGCAGCAGCGCTGCACCCGCGCCCGTGGTCCTCGCACCTGTTGCCTGGGCGGCGCTGCCTGCCCAGCCTGGCCGCCCTGAGCCGTCCTCGGAGCAGCTCTCCGACCACTCGGGAACGGAAGCCGCCAGCCCCTCGCTCCATTGCCCCGACAGCAGGTGATCCCTTCAGGTGTTCACGTACTGGCTGCGCTCCTACTGCGCGCACAGCCCTGCCACGGACCGGCCTGTCCTCTCTCCCGCCAGCTACCCTCCCAGGCATGGGCTTCTCTTTGGCACCTCGGCCTCTCGGCTCCAGGGTGCTCCCTGAGCCGGCACTGTGGTGAACGTTCACCTCCCGGTCCAGCTGCTCCCTCCACTTGGGGTTGCTCCAGGACCCGCCTCTTCACCAGGGGTCGGTGAGCTCCAACCGAAGCTCAAACGTGCTGGTGCGGGCGCGAGAAACTCATTCACTAGCACAGTGCATGTGGACCTAGCAGGGGTCCACGGTTTGCACTGATGGGCAGAGGGGTCCATGGAAGAGGGAAGGCTCAGAGCCCCACCTAGGATCAGCTGGCGAGGTGTGGGGAGCTCAGATCCCGTGGAGTTTAGGAAGACAGGAAAGCCGCACGGCTGAGCGTCACATGTCCTCAGTGGGCTTTTGAAAAGGCATTTTTGTTTCTAAGTATGTCCCTCCCATCCGGCCCACTTCCTGTGATGTGCACTGTTTGCAGAGAAACCTGAAGCATTTATTTTTCAAGGAGCTGACAAAATACCTGTGTGTCCAGAATGGGCTTAAACCCCAAAAGATCCCTCACAGCTGCTTCCCCATCCACCCCTGCAGGAAACGTTGATGAAGTGAAAAGGCCGTAAAGCGGCAGCATGAGCCAGTCCCGGGCCAGCGCGGAGCCCCGGACCCACGGTGTGCTGGACGCGGGGCCTGCGGTCGGGGCGCGGTGCGGGGGGCACGCCTCAGGCCTGGGGGCACCCCGACAAGCACCTGAGCCCCCGCCTCACTTTCCTCTATTCACAAACCTTTACCTCAGCCCTGTCCTGAGCTTTTAGGAGCTCATGCTTATCTGGAATCACCTTCTCTCGGGGTAAAATATGCTCACTATTTTACCCCTTTAAGCGTACGACGCGGTGGCTTTGTCCACTCTCACCATGTGAAGCCGTCCTCACCACCTCCCGGGACCCCCACTGTGCACCAAGTGACCACTGCCCGCCCCAGGCCCAGGCAAGCCTCGCCTGCTCCCTGCCTCTGGGTATTGCCTGTGCCAGATATTTCATAGACGTGGAATGTAGGGGCTTGTCATGTACCCCGAATTCAGACCTGTGCCTGGTCCTGGCTGTGGGTGAGCACCCCGTAAGCAGGACCCTGGACTTGCTTCAGCAATGGCCTGGCCCCTGGATGGAGGGGGTTCAGCCAGATTACGGGGGCTTTAAAAGCAGAAGCAGCTGAGAGAGCGACGGAAGGTCCCGGGAGGAGCTGGAAGTCGGTGGAACCCAGAGGCCAAGGAGGCAGGGACGAAGCCGCAGCAGGGACGCGCGGGGCTGGAAGGAGGCCATAGCTCCGGCACAGAGAGCCAGCGCCTGCGGATCCCACACTGCGCGGTGCTCGTCGCGGCAGGCCGGAAGCCACGGCAGGCCGGCAGCTCTGTTCTCCGTGCCTGCTTAGCTCACTGATCTGATGTCGTCCAGGTTCCCGCGTGCTGCCGTGAAATCAGCACTTATCCCTTTTCACGGAGGAATGATATCCCCCGCTGCCCTGACCACACTTTGTCCCTCACTGCCACGGGCGGGCACCGGGCCGCTTCCCCCTTTCAGCTCCCGTAACTCCGTGACACGTGTCGGTGACTACGTTTGTGTCACGTGTTGCTCTCCCTTCTTTAGGTCCACACTTAGGAGTGGAATTGCCAACAGTTCCCACAACCTTTATTTTTAAAAATCACCCTTCTCTGTGTTGACATGATCCACAAATGGAACAGTCCAACTAAACGACAGTGGAAAGTCCAACAAAACGACAGAGGACAGTCCACTAAACCAGAGAACAGTCCAACTGAACCACAGAGAACAGTCCAACTAAGCAACAGTGGACCGTCAAACTAAGCCAGAGAGGACAGTCCACTAAACCAGAGCAGACAGTCCACTAAACCACTGAGGAGAGTCCACTAAGCCACAGAGGACAGTCCACTAAGCCACAGAGGACAGTCCACTAAGCCACAGAGGACAGTCCACTAAGCCATTAGTGGAGGACATGACTCCATCCTGCCAAGCTGACCATTCCTGCACACAGGTGGAACAGCCAAATCCTACTTTTTCCCACAAAGCTGCTTTTCTTTCGAACAGGTGCTCTGCTCACAAGTCGGGGCACCCCGCTTTGCCGCATCTCCGCTCGCAGCCTGGGGGGCCCCTCCCCGCAGCGCTGGCCCCGCTGGGGCCCTGAGCGCATCGTGACATTCTGGCAACAGACGAGCTAAAAGCCAACAGCAGGCGGTGGACGGGGTCAGGGCTGGGGGTTCCCGAGAGGACCCCACCAACCTACAAGGCATTGTTGGGTCCCAACTCCATAAATTTAACCCCAACTCGTGAGTAAAAAAAAAGGGTTGCCATGGGGGAAGGTCTGACTCTGAAAAGACAGGTCAAAACTAGAAATATGATGAAAAACTTCCCAGTTTCTGTCAGTATAAGTCCAGATTAATGTCAATAAACCCCTCCACACTCACAAAAATTAGTGTACAAAGCACTGAAAACGTTACACGCACCTCAGCCTGCAATTATGCTGAGAATAGACACCTTCATTATATGCTAGTATCTTTTCCCCTTAAAATTCAATTTAATTACTATTACAATCAACCAGAAATGACTTAAGTGAACACATCTCCAGAAGAGCACGGGTCGGTTTCTTCTTCACAGAATGAGAATCTTAAACTTCAGCCATCTTCCCTTTTCAATTGCATCTTCACCTTCACACAGCTCTCAAATTCTTACACAGTCACCTGTTTTATTAGAACTTAGAGGACGTATTCCATGACTCCAACTGTGCTTAGAATTGGCATCAAATCAGGTAGCGCCCCGCCACGCCCCAGTGCCCTGAGCACCACAGAAACCCCCGTCCCAGCAGCTCGATGCCCCGAGCCCCACGCCACCCCCACACTTGAGGTGGGTGTACTGGGACCAACACTTCTCTCTCTCGCCCTCCTTCTCTCTCTCCCTCTCTCCTTCTCTCCCTCTCTCTCCCCTTCTCTCCCTCCTCTCTCTCTCCCTCTGTCTCTCTCATTACCTACAAGGGTCCTTATTCTGTAACTCCTCATTCCACATCCTGAGAGTCTTCTGTGCCTTCTCCTGCTTCCACAGGGTCCCCTCAAGCCCAGCACAGGGGGCTTCCCCAATACTCCCTATGCTGCGGGACCCTCGTCACAGGCGGTTGCAGAACAGGTGAGGGCGACTGAAAGAGAGACTGCAGGTCTAACTCAGCCTGGTCCCCTCTCCCATCCAGGAGTTCTGTTCTGAATTCACAATGTAATGTCAAAAAGAGATACCCATACATAGCAAAAAAAAACACAAAAACACCAAGTGTGTGAGCCTGAGAGCTGTCTGGGCTCAGGGGCCCTAACGGCTCAGAGCCGGAGCTCCAGTGGCTCAGCTGCTAGGAGGCCCACCTGTGCAGCACACTTCACCCACGGGACACACCTGTGCAGCACACTTCACCCACGGGACACACCTGTGCAGCACGCTTCACACACACACCCCCCAACACATCTGTGCAGCACGCTTCACCACAGGACACACCTGTGCAGCACGCTTCACCCCCCCCCCCCCCCGACACATCTGTGCAGCACGCTTCACCACAGGACACACCTGTGCAGCACACTTCACCCCCCCAGGACACACCTGTGCAGCACACTTCACCACGGGACACACCTGTGCAGCACGCTTCACCCACACACACACACACACATCTGTGCAGCAAGCTTCACCACGGGACACACCTGTGCAGCATGCTTCACCACGGGACACACCTATGCAGCACGCTTCACACACACACCTCCCAACACATCTGTGCAGCACGCTTCACCACGGGACACACCTGTGCAGCACACTTCACCCCCCCCAGGACACACCTGTGCAGCACGCTTCACCACGGGACACACCTGTGCAGCACGTTTCTCCCACGGGACACACCTGTGCAGCATGCTTCACCCCACACACATACACACACACATCTGTGCAGCACGCTTCACCACGGGACACACCTGTGCAGCATGCTTCACCACGGGACACACCTGTGCAGCACGCTTCACCACGGGATACCCTGGGGCCTTTACCAGGTAAGGCAGCACGAGGAAGAAAGGCGCGCAGGGTGTGAACCAACCCCCGCTACTGCTGTGCTGCGAGGCCCCTGCCGCAGGGGGCTGTGGCCGGTTCACGGGAAGGTGGCCACGGGCCAGGGCAGTGTCCAAGTGCGTGGACAGTCCCCTCACTTGTCAAATCACGTGTGGGCCGAGAAAATCTCATCCTTGAGAGCCGTGCAGGACGAGAAACAATGAGTGAGACCCACTTGAATGTCACATAACTTTAATCCATCTTGCATCTTCCTAAACAGCGTCCGTTTCGCCACCAGGACTGCAGGCTGCAGCCTCGGCTCCGCCCGCGGCCATCCAGGGTGGACCCATTTGTTTGGAAGGCTGGAGAGAGGACGGCCTCGGGCTGTGCTGGCGTTCCCCGGGTCAGTGTGGCTACAAATAACCCTCAAGCAGGGCAAGTACACCCCTACCTTAGGGTACGTCCATAAATGATCAGACACAGCCGGCCTGGTCACCTGGGGCAGTGCTGCCGCGACAGCGAGCCCCCGTTCACGGGGCTCAGTGGGGGCGTCCGCAGACGTGGGGCTGGGCCGTGCTGGCACGTGGAGGCCTGGAGACTGCTGCCCCCCGTTAGAGGCAGGCGGCGGGTGGCCTGCGCAGGGGCCGCGCCTCTGCAGGGTCGGCTGCGCCAGGAACCTCCCTCGACCTCTCGCCTGTTTCCACGGGGTCGCTGCTGACGGCAGCCAGACCCCCGACAGGAGGGGACCCCACGGCCTCGCCGGCCGCGCCCTTCACCCGCCCCCTCCTCCCTGCTCCCCACGCCCCTGGACATCCGTCCCCACCGTGCACGGGGCCGGGATGAGCCCCACAGGCCTCCTCTCATCAGAGCCTTTTCTCATCAGGACTGATGACCGCCACAGCCACGGGTCAGAACACGGGGCCAAAGGACGGGCGGGAGCGTGGAGGAAGTGAGGCCGCCACGAACAGACGAGTTCCATTTAACTTTGAAATTAGAGGAAAAGTAAGAGACTAGCCTTTTCCTAGGAGGGAGGGGCGAGGTCTGCCCCAGAGGGCAGCGGGCGGCGGGCGGCGGGCGGCGGGCGGCGGGCAGCGGGCGGCAGCCCTGGGCTCGGTGGAGAGGCCCCAGGTGGAGCCGGGCGGGCATGTGGCAGGAGGAGGCCAGGTGAGGGGGCCTGTCCAGCACAGTGCAGATGAACGCAGAGCCCAGAGGAGGGGGCTGCGTGTCCAGAAGGGGCCCAGAGCCAGAGCAGGGGTCAGCCTGGGACGAAGGCCCCGGGCCTCTCCCCTGGGCAGCCGCCCCTGAGCCTGGAGCAGCCAGGGCCACCGCGGGGACGCAGAGCAGGCTCCCGAGACCCCGCCAGACCCCCGCCTGGCCCTCCCAGGCCCCTCTCCACATCCCCACCAAGGCCCCTCTCCAGGCCCCTACCAGCCCCCCCCAGGGTGCCCGCCAGGCCCCTCTCCAGGCCCCCCACCACGGCCCCTCTCCACGTCCCCACCACGGCCCTCCACCAGGCCCCTCTCCAGGCCACCGCCAGGCCCCTCTCCAGGCCCCCCACCATGGCCCCTCTCCACGTCCCCACCACGGCCCTCCACCAGGCCCCTCTCCAGGCCACCGCCAGGCCCCTCTCCAGGCCCCCCACCATGGCCCCTCTCCACGGCCCCACCACGGCCCTCCACCAGGCCCCTCTCCAGGCCCCTACCAGCCCCCCCCAGGGTGCCCGCCAGGCCCCTCTCCAGGCCCCCCACCATGGCCCCTCTCCACGTCCCCACCACGGCCCTCCACCAGGCCCCTCTCCAGGCCACCGCCAGGCCCCTCTCCAGGCCCCCCACCATGGCCCCTCTCCACGGCCCCACTACGGTCCTCCACCAGGCCCCTCTCCAGGCCCCGCCAGGCCCAGGGGTCTCGCTGAGCTCCAGCCACCACTGGGCAGCATCATGTGCCATGAACCAGGGGTGGCTCAGGCCAGGAAAGAGCTGCCCAAAGGGCCAGCGGCCAGGCCGACCCCGCACAGGGCCTTTGGTGTCACCTGGAAGCCACGTGGAGACGCGCTGCTTTTCACCTGCGCACAAGGGCTCGGCTCCTGAGGCAGTACAATCCCCTCAGGAAAGACCAAGGCCGAGCCCAAGCCCTGGCGGACACTCCTGGGCAGGGTCACTGTTCCACCAGCCAAAGCATCAGACTTAACCAGGACAAAGACGATGAAAATGAAACAAGGCGCTTCCCTTCAGGTCTAACATTTCACAGCCACATCGGGGCACGCCTGCCTCAATAACAAACCGAGAGGACAGCGCTCCCCTAACTGGAAACCGCCCTTCGCTGGGCATTTCCATACGCTGGCAGCGGGGCCATCGTCACCGCCCGCACCAGCCTCGGCCACCGAGCCTCTCTGGGCCTTTTCCTTCCTGGCCGGCTGCGCCGTTCGACGGCCCCCGCGTCAGCAGAGTCTTGTCAGGGACGTCCGAGCTCCGACAGCTGCCATCGCCAGGACAGGCCACACCAGCTCTGCGCGCTCCTCGGCCGTGCCCGCACGCTCCTCCAGCGCTGTCCATGCTTCCATCCCCAGGGCCCTGTTCAGCCCTTGTCCTGGTGGAGCGCCCTCCCATGCCGCTGGCTCGAGGGCCCCGCGTTGTCCCTGGACACAGCCAGGACACGGGCTGAGCGGGCGGGGGGGGGCACAGCGGGGGTCAACGCCGGGGGGGCGGGGCGCGGCGCAGGTCGCCTCTGATTCCCCAAGCTCGCTGGGCGCGGGCAGGGACACGCCTTTCCTGGGAGCCAGGCGCCCCACAGGCTCCCTCAAGCCTGCACTGGGTGGGGTGGCGGCCCGGCCACCGACAGCAGGGGAGGCCGTGGGGGGAGGCGGGGCTGCCTCGGGCCGTGCCCAGAGCGGGAGCCCCTCTCCAACACCCCCGAAAATGACCCCGGGGCTCCAGATACAGCTGCAGGGGTCCCCAGGCCACTCAGCGTGACACCGAAGTCAGGGGCACAGGGGTCGCGGGGCATTCGCCTTAGAAAACAAGCGCGTCGGAGGCAGCGTGACGTGTCACCTCCGGCTCTACTGAACTGGACGAGGCCCGTTTTAGGGCGCGGTGACGCTTTCCTCGCTCGGCTGCGCTGTCTGATTTTTAAGCACACTTTCCGGCAGGGCGACAGGAAGTACATTTGAGAAGCTGTGAAGATGTCTTCACGTGGTTTCAGCTCACGCCCAGAAGTATGCACTGTGCGCGACGGCTACACTGGGACACTGAGAAGGGACCTTCACTCCCCGCAAGCCCACGGCAGGCCCAGGGAGCAGCCCCCGGCCGCAGAGCTGGGGCACGGGATGGCCTCGGGGTCTGGAGCCCTCGGAGCCCACGCAGCAGACCCCTGCAGGCACCTGTTAGCTAGCGTCATCAACCCGACGACTGGGCTCTGGGACCGAATGCAACTGTCTGGATTAATAACACTACTGACCAATCCTGAAATCGTCAGCCTCACCGCGAGCACGCGCTGGCTCCCTAAGGCCGACCCCTCGGCACCAGCTGCTGCACGGGCCGCGTCTCTCAGCCCCCGCCACGCAGCCCCGGGAAGGCCCTGGAACGTGTTCCCGCAAGCCTAAGGACGAGCCCCGGAAGGACGCCTCCCGCAGAAGCGGGGCCCTGAGCAGACGGCCAGCGCTGGGGCCACGGCGTTCGCAAACCAAGCGGGGACCCCACCACACCTGAGGGGCTTCTTGGAACTTCTCTGCGCTTGGGGTAACGGCTCACCACTAACAGGGAAGAGCAACACTGGAGTTAGATCAAATCACTAATCAGAATGGTTAAAAGGACGTTGTTAGGGCGCAGGACGATTCTGTTTCTCTGGGAAATGTATTTTTAGAGGAGAGACGTGAGTCTCCAGGCATCACTGACACACACAGACTGAAATCTCAGAGTGACAGGACCGGGACCAAATGCTAGCAGTTAACGCACACACAGCCAGAAACGCGCTTTTCAATCGCTTTCTAGGGACCAGACTAAGCTGAAAACATTTTGCTCAATTTTCTGAGAGAAGGACGACCTGAGGCCACGAGACAGAGAGAAGCACAAAGGAGTTGCACGAGAAACGGAGAGGAAAGAGACCACACGCAGGCCTGGCCAGGGAGGGGCCTTTCCTACACAGGCTGCTGCCGTCACACGGCCTGGACGCCTGAGCTGACGGGGAGGCTACGGGCGCGGGGTCCTGGGTGAGCACGGGCCAGGGCTACGGACGCGGGGTCCAGGGCGAGGATGGGCGGGGGCCGCGGGCACGGGGTCCAGGGCGAGGACGGGCCAGGCTGCAGGTATGGGGTCCAGGGCGAGGACGGGCCAGGCTGTGGGCTTGGGGTCCCGGACGAGCATGGGCCAGGGCTGCGGGCACGGGGTCCCAGGTGAGGACAGTCCAGGGCCGCGGGCACAGGGTCCAGGGCGAGGACGGGCCAGGCTGCAGGTATGGGGTCCAGGGCGAGGACGGGCCAGGCTGTGGGCGCGGGGTCCCGGGCGAGCATGGGCCGGGGCTGTGGGCACGGGGTCCCAGGCGAGGACAGTCCAGGGCCGCGGGCGCGGGGTCCAGGGCGAGGTCGGGCCGGGGCTGTGGGTGCAGGATCTCAGGCGAGGTCGGGCAGGGGCTGTGGGTGTGGGGTCCTGGGCGAGCACGGGCCGGGGCTGCAGGCGCGGGGTCCAGGACGAGGATGGGTGGGGGCTTCGGGCACGGGGTCCAGGGCGAGGTCGGGCGGGGACTGCGGGCGCGGGGTCCCGGCAAGCACGGGCCGGGGATGCAGGCGCGGGGTCCAGGGGGAGGACAGGCCAGGCTGCGGGCGCGGGGTCCCGGGCGAGGTCGGGCCAGGGCTGCGGGCGCGGGGTCCCACGTGAGGATGGGCAGGGGCCACGGGTGTGGGGTCCCAGGTGAGGACGCGCCAGGCTCAACTGCGCACGGGCAGCTCTCAATTTCCAGGGAGAGCCCAGTCTTGCTGATTCCTGTGCCCCAGTGCAGCCCACCCTGCAGGGGTCTGGGGTGCCCACGGGGCCAGTCCCACCCTCCAGGAGGCAGAGCAGCGGGGGCTAAAGGCGGGCGGCAGCGTTAGCATCTGGGCCCCCCAGCCCTGGGAGAGCTGCTCCCCTCCGCCCGCCCCCAGGGCCGCTGTGGGCGCTAAAACGCACGGTGCAGTGGACAGCCACGGCCCGTGCCTGTTAGTTCACGGACAGCTTGTGGTCTGTGCGAGCATTTCAAATGCTCGGGGGTTTACGGGGATGCTGGAGGCGGTTTGGGTCTCCTGCTTCCAGTCTCGGGATGACGCTGACGTCCTCGGCAGCGCCGTGTGGGACGGGGGAAATTGCTCCATCAAGTTACCAGCCCCGAACCGTCCTCTGCGTTTCAGGCACGGGAGTTCGAACTCCCCGCCGGGGGTTTCGGAGGCCGGGAGGCGGTTCGGAGGCTCCGTGTGGATGACCGCCTCCCCCTACACCGCGAGGCAAAACTCTGGGTTCCCGTCAGGGAGGAGGTTTTTCCGGAACAGCCTGTCCTGGCCAGTCACGCTGAGGGGCCTGGGGGTGCAGAGGTGGACGACACAGGCCCCGAGACGTGGGCACCCCAGGGAAGACGGGTGCACAGCGAGGACACCGCAGGGGCTCTCCTCACAGAGCATGGAGCTCGGGCTGCGCCTTGCGCCGGCCGCGCAGGGGGGGCGAGGGCCTCGGAGGAGCAGCCAAGCTGAGCTAGGAGACGTCGCGGGCTAACCACCTAACCACCGCTTACCACGTCCCGGAAGGCCGAGACTTCTCAGCATGCCCGGAAGGAAAAGGTGGCAATAGAGAAGGACGCCGAGCACGTCCTGCCTGAGCCGGGCTCCCGCCTCGCTGCCTCAGGCCTCCCCGTGCTCCGCGTCTCCAGCACGGCGACCACTAACGCTGTACCCCGCCCCGCGCCGCGCCCCCGCCAGAGGACGGGCGCGCGGAAAGACAAGCCGAGGAGACTCCGACTGAAGCCGGGTCCAGCAGAACCTCCACCCCGATTTCCTGCAAACGCCCAGAACTGGCTGGCGCCGCCCCCACGTGTGGATTCTTCTCTGGCTTGTTCCCTGCTGGAAGCACCGGCTCTTTATTAACAGCCGCACAAGAGTGAAATTTCAAAGCTGTGGCACGTCTGAGCACGTGCGCGCTGGGGAGCCGCTCTGCTTCCGTGGCGCTGCACACACGTGGTGACAAAGGGACTGTGACGCCGTGGGAGGGCAGCTGGCCGTCATCGAGGACGTCGCGCCGCCAGTCCCGGCCTCCTGCCCCCAAACGCAGGCCGCGGCCAGGCTCCGGCCCTCGTCACGGCCCAGCCCAGACTCGGAGGCGAGCACTTCTCGCCACGACCGCACTGCTCAGGACTGCGGCATGAAGGAAATGTGACTTAAATTACAGCCCTTATCTGTTTCTGCAGTTCTTTCAAAAGGATTTACGTCAACACCCAATTTTTACTTTTTCACCAGCTGATTTTAGCCTCCGCTGAGTGAGCATATGTATATTTTCTCTCAAAATGAGATGCCATTAGGACTTGAGAAAATCAAAGCTCTTTAGAAATTCATAAAACGTAATTGGGATGCAAGTCATTAAAGACCCAAAATCAGACTCTCCTTCAAATGGCAAAGAAATGGCAGGTCCCTAACGCTGTGGCCGGACGTGCCCCGCGAGGAAGGGGCTAAACGGCCGCCCCTCAGGAGCCTTTCCCAGGCCTTTAAGAGGCGTTCCTCCAGCCAGGGCAGCGACCTGCCCGCGCCCGGGGCCAGCGCCGCCCTCCTGGGCCTGCCGGTTACCTGGAGTCGGCCGCGCTCCGGGCGACGCGCCTTCTCCTTGGAGGGAATCACCCCCGTGGACAAGGGTGCACGCAGCGCAGCAGCCTGTCCTCCCGCCCGCCTCAACAGCAGCCACAGCAGCGTGGGCGCCGCTGCCCCACCCCACCCACGGGGTGTCCATCTCGTGACCAGGACACGGGCACCGATGTCCTCACCCTGTGCCCGCGAGGACGCCCCACGCGCAAGAGTGCGCAGGCACCCGGGACTTTGGGTAACGCATGGAGAGCAGGGGAGGCGGGCTCAAGCCAGAGGCCCCCAACGCCTCTGAAGGGGGTATCAGGACCCCTGACTTGCGGCCTCTCCACCAGCTGTGGCTTCTGTAAAGTCGGAAGCAGTTTTTCTCTCATGCTCTTTCTTTCCTGTCACAGTTTCTGCTAAAAGCTTTTTACCGGTGTCATTCTCTGCCAAGGGCGCTCCGAGGGCTCATCTCACCAGGGGCCTGAAATGCCCTGAACGTCTACGTCCCACTTAGTCCAAGGACACCTGTGACACTAATGCGGCCACGTCACCTCACTGTGCGCGTCACTCACCCAGGACAAGACACTGCAGCTCAGAGGGGGGCGAAGCCTTGAGCCTGGACAGGAGCAGGGGGAGGGCCCTGGGCGGCAGTGGGCAGAGCCACAGCTGGCAGGGCCACGGCAGCAGGGCCACGGCAGGCAGGGCCACAGCAGGCAGGGAAACTGTGTCAGGGCCACGGCAGGCAGGGCCACAGCAGGCAGGGCCACGGTGTCAGGGCCACGGCAGGCAGGGCCACGGTGTCAGGGCCACGGCAGGCAGGGCCACGGTGGCAGGGCTGGTACACGCTCTGGGGCTGGGGGGGGAACAGAGAGAGCCCTGCCTAGGATCCAGGGTGCGGCCCCAGCCTGTCAGGACAGGACAAGGAGCTTCAGAAGCAGGGCTCGAATGGCCCTGATGACGGAAGCCCTTTTTAAGGAGAGCACGACGTCAGGGCCGGGGGCCGGCTGAGGAACGAGAGGGGCCCTTGGTGGGGGCTGCCCAGGGTTTCCTGATGGGTTCCCGGAGGCCCTGGCACCGCCGCGCTAGGGGAGGCAGGGGCCATCCAGTGTCTGGCGTCCCCACACGGGAGTGAGCCAAGCAGGCCTGACGAGAACCTCGTCCGCCTTTCGAGCACGGAAAGCGCAGTAGAGCCTCTGGGGACAGTATAAACATAACACAGATGAGCACTTTCACTTACATATATTATAGACAAGGAAGAATATCCTAGACATCTCTCTTCATTTGTCAAAGATTAACCAGTTTTTCTAATGCTTATTCTAGTGAAATTGCCCGTTTTTTGTTTGTTTTGAGGATCCGCTCGCGTGCGCAGCGGTCAGCTCGCATTGGTGGCGCCCGCACGATCGCCCTCTCCTCGCTTCGCCGCGCTGAGAGCTGATGGGCAGGAGGCTATGGGCAGTTTCATTTCAGTCCAGGGCTGATGGCTCTGCATAGAAATTACTTGTAACCTTCCAGATATGTCTTCCAAGTAGTTATGCCTGTAATTTATTTAATTGAATTCGCCGGCCCAGCATATTAGCGATGGCTAAATATACGGACCGTGCGTGTGGTCTCTTCCTCATAAATAATAATGTACTTTCTCTCTCAAAATAATCGTCTGCCACAAGGACAACTGACTGAAGGACGAACGAGGAGGGTTTGTGGGGACCTTAAGAGCCGTAAATAAAATCGGACGGCACAGTGACTGCAGGGCTCCCGCTTAGCAGGCCTCCGAATCCCCGCCTCGCACTGATTCCACGCTGGATTTTAAATCTTGGTGTGGGAGTGAGGGTGGGTGTGCCCACTCGTGGCACCTCTTTCTGTCCCTGGCCGTGGCCTTGGTGTTAGTGGCCACTCCCCACAGAGCCTGACGCACGGCTGCGCGGATCCCTCGGGAGATTCTCTAGGTAAAACGAGATACAGATTTTATTCATCCTGTTCTAGATAACAGAAGGGCATGTGATGCTAAGAAATCAAGGGTTTTAATGTTCAGTCACATTTTCATTCACAAAACAAGACTTGCTGAGAGGTGGGTACCACCCAGACACCTGGAGCCACTGTGCCCCCAGTGCCACAAAGGGAGCCCAGGTGAGCCCCGAGATACACCCCTGCTCCAAGGACCTGCAAAGGGAGCCCAGGTGAGCCCCAAGATCCGCCCCTGCTCCAAGGACCTGCAAAGGGAGCCCAGGTGAGCCCCGAGATACACCCCTGCTCCAAGGACCTGCAAAGGGAGCCCAGGTGAGCCCCGAGATACACCCCTGCTCCAAGGACCTGCAAAGGGAGCCCAGGTGAGCCCCGAGATACACCCCTGCTCCAAGGACCTGCAAAGGGAGCCCAGGTGAGCCCCGAGATCTGCCCCTGCTCCAGGGACCTGCAAGGGGAGCCCAGGTGAGCCCCGAGATCTGCCCCTGCTCCAGGGACCTGCTGTACTAATGGCAGGGAGGAAAAGCCAGAGCGCCTGTGTTGCTTCCTGCCTTGACCTGCTGCACCTGTGGCCACAAGAGCCTCTCCACCTGGACCTGCTGCCGGAGGCTGGCGTCCCCTCACTGTGCTCCAGGCAGCCCTTCCTGCCGCCCCTTCCCGTCCAGCACAGGCTGGACTCTGCCCTGTCTTCAGAGCCCCCAGCCAGCCCGGCCTCTCCTCTGCCTCTCACCCGCCCCAACCCCCAGCCCGAGCTGCCTACTCGCCTCGTCTCCACAGCCGAGCACTTCTGGGGAGCAGAGTGGGCCCCCACCCCAGGGTCCACCAGACCCACTCCAGCCTCTGGACTGTCTAGGAGGTCTCCCGGTGGGCACCTCTGCACCCCCAGCCTCCCCCCGCCTCCCCCAGCCCGAGGCCTGCACGACGCCCCGTCTAGATCTCCCCCCTTCGCCTGGGTGGCTGGGGAAGCCTCCCCGGCCTGGCCGGCAGCTTGTGGTCCAGCACCTGCACATCCAGCAGGCCCCCCGGGCCTTCCTTGCCCCGCTCTGTCCACCCTGCTCCCCCTGAGGCCTCAGCTCGGCGGGCGGTGAGGGGCACGAGCTCTCCCGCCCCTACAGCCTGCGGGACGCCTTCAAAGTCACCGCCTTGTCACCAAAAAGGATCCCAGCTGTCTGTTTGCAGTTTATTTATTCATTTATTTTATTAGCCACTTTATTTCAAACTACAAAAATAAAATAACAGAAAAAGGCAGTTCAGCAAGTTAGGGGAACATTACTCCTAGAAGAGTCTTCTCAGGAACTTTTACTCGTCTGATCCCAGTGCTGACCCAGCTGTGCCTCCAGGGTTCAGGAAGATCCACAGATGGACAGACGAGGTAAATGACAGGAGGACGGTCTCCTGACTAATGAAAACAAGCGAAGAGAATGAGAGCTGAATTGTCCTCATAGCCCACAAACCAGGCCCCGTGCTCCTGATCCTCTGCTTTTAGAACTGGCGTGCCCCAGCGCCGACCGCTGGGGCTGCCTCTCGTCCACACGGCTCTCGGCCGTGCCTGCCCGTCTTCACGCCCTGGCATGGAGAAACACCCCTTTCAGCAGAAGGGCCAGCATGGCCTGGCCGTCAGGGAGGGGCTGCTGGACCGCTCAGCCCTGGGCGTCAGCCCTGCACTGCGGGGAGACGGCGTAAGCCTCCAGAGCTGGAAGGCGCCTTTCCCACCTCGCCAGCCGGGAGGGGGTGGCCCGCGCCACCAGGGCGAAGCACCCAGCAGAGGTGGCATTGCTGTCGCAGCCTGGCCCTCCCTACTGCGGTGTCCCCACCTTGCGGGCCTCAGTGGCCGTCCAGGGGCTGCCTCCAAGGAGGGGCAGCTGTGCCAGGCTGTGCCACCAGCTCGGCTCCCAGGGGAGAAGGCACCTTTACCTTGGAATGGCCCCGGCACAGGCTAGCTCCTTGCTTTCCCATGCTTAGATGGGTCCCGGCACAGGTGAGGCCTGGCACAGGTGAGGGCCTGGCCCAGGTGAGGGCCCAGCAGGCACTGCCTGCTCCACAAAGCGCGCCTTCCTCCCAGCGCCCCCACGGCCCCGGCCACTTGGCCCCTGCCAGCCATCAGCCCCCCTCTGCTAGGTCCGCATCAGGGCCCTCTCCTCTGTCCCCTCCAGGGCACTCGGGGCCTTTGTCCTGGTGGGGGTCCCCGTGCACCCCCAGGCTCCCGCACACACTCAGGAAACCATCCACGCCGCATCGCCCAGGAACCCCACGGGGCCTCGTGCGCCACGCAGTCTTAATCACCCATGTCCAACCCGAAGGCCGTAGCCCACCGGCCACCCACCTGGACGCAGTGGCAGCGAGGACGGGCGCCCGCCTGCACAGGGCAGCGCCTTCGCGTCCGCAGAGCCAGCGGCTTGTCCTGTTCGCCCTGCGGACAACAGCCTGCCGAGTCTAAAGTAGGACGGTGACCCCCCATTGCAGGGCATGTCCGCCACACCCGCTGCCCTGGGCGGGCGCTGGCCTTGGGAAGGAGGGCTGGCGTTCTCCTGCGCGTAGAGGGCGCCAGGACGAGCTGGAGCCATGAGAGCAGGGTCGCCCTGCGGGACCAGCGTGGCCTCACGGCACCGGTCTTCGCTTCACGCCACCTGTGCAGCATCCTCCGGAGCAGGGGGGAGTGGAAATGGGCAACACTTCAGCTCACTGGTCTTGAAACCAGCAAATCCTATGGACAGGGACCCACGCCGCCGCCGAGCACAGCTGAGCAACGCGGTGTCGAAGCAAACCCCGAGAAACCCTCTATTACGGCGGGAAGACTCAAAGGCTGGACAGAAGACCAGCTCCGAGGGAGCCGCCACCGAGCCAGGCAGGGCCCTTCCGCGTCCCTCGGGCCTTTCCTCGCTCTCCCTGCGGTCCGGAGCCACCGAGCGAGCCCGAAACGCGCCCGCACCCCACTCGCCAGGCAGCCCTCCGAGGCTCCGCCTGTTCCAACGCTGCGCCCAGCGGGTCTGCATTCTGATCACTGGACACTGCCGTAGGGAACTTGGAGCCTCACCGGCTTAGCTGCTGAGGAATCTGGTGCGTGCTACAAACACAGCACAGCGAGGTTCGCGTGCATCTTCACTCGCCACGAGTATTTTAACAACGTGGTCCTCGAGATGCCAGGTGCAGGGCCGTCCTCGTGGCAGTGGCTGCTCGGTGCTGCTGGAGCCGGGCCTGGGGCTCTCGACGAGGGTGCGCTCCCCTCTCGGACACGCACCACCTGCCGAGGCTCTCCTCGCGCCAACGGATCCAGAGTGCGCTGAGGCATTCAGAAAGGTGACTCGCGTTTGACCAGAGACCAGAGCACAGAACACGCCAAGGAGATGAACGGAAGGGAGGGCTGAGAGAGGACCTCGGTCCACTGGGTTGAGAGAGGAAGGTGGGAGAGAGCAGGGAGGAGGGCGAGGGAGGGAGGAAGGGGAGGCGGAGGGGAGAGGGAGTGGGAGAGGAAGGGGAGAGGGAGGAGGACAGGGGAGAGAGGGGGAGGGGGATAGGGAGCAAGAGAGAGCAGGGGAGGGAGGAAGGGGTTAGTGGATTCAGCAACGGGTTCCAAATTTAAGGCAACAATTTTAATGTTTCTCAAAATGACACCTTCACACATTACAGCTATCAAAGCACGGAATGAACATCTTTGTGGTAATGTGTGTATAAATATTACCCTGCTTTGCATTTGTTGGGAAATTTTGAAAGGGAAATTTTCTG
This sequence comes from Dasypus novemcinctus, assembly GCF_030445035.2. Taxonomy (NCBI): domain Eukaryota; kingdom Metazoa; phylum Chordata; class Mammalia; order Cingulata; family Dasypodidae; genus Dasypus; species Dasypus novemcinctus. The sequence goes on along the minus strand of NC_080683.1, from coordinate 126,300,796 downwards.
ATGTAGAAATTGGGATTTGATAAAGATGAGGACTACTAAAGTTATACATTGTGACATATCCAACTGGACAGTTATTGATTAAGTAAAAGCACCGAAGAGATTAGTTTGCTTCACCAAAAAGTGTGGTCACTGTAAGTCCTTTCTAAAAGGCATCACGATGGATAGCCTCAGAACACAGGAAATCCTGTACGTGCCTATGACCCTGCCTGCTGGTTTTTCTAATTAAAATAAATTAAAAGGACTGTCAGCCAGATAAGACAAAACAGTGCAAATACGTGTACTCGAAAATTATTTTATTTGGGTTCAAAAATTCCTAAATGATTATTTTACTCTCAGAATCTGCAGGCAAATGCAGGGACATCAGTTGCACTTGTGCATCCAGGGTAGGAGGGGCGCCACCCACATCACACCAACACACAGGGCACGGTGCGTCACGCATGTCACACCAACACGCAGGGCAAGGAGCTTCACGCACATCACGCCAGCACACGTGTCAGGGGCATCACGCACGTCACGCCAGCACATGTGGCAGGGGTGTCCCGCACTTCCACCAGCACACATGACAGGGTGTCACGTACGTCACACCACACGTGGCAGGGGTGTCACGCAAATCACACCACGCGTGGCAGGCCGCCCTTCGACCTGGGGCACCAACGGTGTAGGGCAAAGAGCGCGCCCTACAGAGCTCCCACACCCCGCACCTCGGGCTGCCTGCCTGCCACATGGGTCATCTTAAGGATTAGACGCAATCGCTCTAACCCTCTGGGCTTTGGGAGGCAGGGCCTCTTCGCCCAGGGCCAGGCCCCTCCTACTCGCCCCCCACGCTCTGAGCACAGCACCGAACCCTGGGTGCGCCTGAAGGCTAACGCCATCACAGGGCCAGGGGCTGGAGGCGGTCAAGCTGCCCTCGGACCTCGGGCAGTGGCAAGCGTCTCTCACCTACGCCCGGCCTGGGAGGGCGCCTGTCCCAGCAGCCGCAGCCACCATCCCGAGAGGGACGCTCCGTCATCGTTAGCCAGTACTCAGGGCTGCAATAACCAAATGCAACTTCCCACCTGCGGGAAGGTGCCAAGTTCTACAGAATCACCTTCAAATTGTGGCTGAGAACCTCCATGAGGCAGAGAGCTCCACAAGAGGCAGCGGCCAGACAGCGTGCCAGCGTCCACCACGCAGACACCCGCGAGTGAGAGCACCCACACCAGCTCCACCACGGAGAACCCCAGGGCCTGTGCGTTCCGGGCCCAAACCGCAGGCAAAATCACCCTCGTGAAGCCACCGACGAAGAGGGACAGAGGCTAAAACAAGGGGCGGCCAGATCGGCCTGTGATGCGCAGGCCACCGTATTTCCCTGACTGGACTTTCCAACGCAGACGGAGTCAGGGTGGAGAACTCGGCTGCAGAGCTCGAGCTGTGAGGACCAGGAGCAGGAGAGCAGGCTCCACCGCGCCCAGGGCCAGGTGAGGCTGGTGCTGCAGGTGACCGTGCCCAGGTGAGATGGGCATTACAGGTGACCACACCCAGGTGAGGCTGGTGCTGCAGGCGACCAAGCCCAGGTGAGGCTGGCCCTGCAGGTGCCCAGGTGAGATGGGCATTGCAGGTGACCACACCCAGGTGAGGCTGGTGCTGCAGGTGACCAAGCCCAGGTAGGGTTGTTGCTAAAGGTGCCCAGGTGAGGCTGGTGTGCAGGTGACTGTGCCCAGGTGAGGCTGCACTGTGGGTGACCACGCCCAGGTAGGGTTGTTGCTGTGGGTGCCTAGGTGAGGCAGGACCTGCAGGTGACCACGCCCAGGTGGGGCTGTTGCTGCAGGTGACCACGCCCAGGTGAGGCTGAAGGCGTCACCCAGGGGTTCCTCCTGGTGCACGCCTTCGCCCCTCAGCCCCAGACCACCTAACGGCCCTTTGAGGACGGACGCCAGGCTCTCCACACCCCTCCTGGGACGAGCCCCTCTGTTGGTGGCCGTGCCGGAAGTGCTGTGACCACAGCGCCCGGGGCGGAGGTGAGGACAGCGGCTTGGACGGCCTGGAGAGGGCGGGCAGTGCTGTGGTGCACCGACTTTCCGCTTCAGGCGTGAATTCAGCTCTACGGTGCTGACAGGTACGAGGTACTAACAAGACAACGTGGCTGTCACCTGCTGAAAACAGCAGCGCAGCAGGAAATGTGCCGCGCAGGGCGCAGCCGAGGGCTGGCGTCCTCCCAGGCCCGCGTCCCCCAGATGCCCCTCCTGTCCTCCACGCCTGGGCAACCGCCGCCCCGCCCTGGGGCATCACGAGACCCCGCTGCTTGCCCACTGCCCGCGTGGCCAGCTCTGCGGCCGGCTCTGTGGCGGGGGCACCATGCCAGCGCTCTGAACCGCCTGGGACCTGTGTGCGCAGGCACCGCTCGCCGCTGCTCGCTGCTGCGCCGCAGGCTGAGGTCGCGTCTCCTACCCCGCCGGGAAGCTCTTTAGGTCACAGGGCCCAGCCCCGCCCTCCCTTTCCCACCACCCGTGTCATTTCCCTACCGCCCCACGAAGCTCCCAGACAACAGAAGCTGGAGAGTCCACACAGCAGGGCCCCGGCAGGAATCGCCCCAGATTCCAGGGCGCCCGCCCCCTTCCCAGGTCCCCGCCCCCAAGCGCCCTCTAGGCCTGGGGTGCCGTGGGTTCAAATCCCCGTCTGAGCAACCGCGGGTTCCTCGCAGGGGCTTCGCGCCTTCTGGCCTTTCTCTTGACAAGATAGAGCTTTGGGGAAGAAACCCTACGCAAGGGACAACGTCAGGGCGCCACGTTCACTTTACACACATCTAAGAGGGGGTGTGCCCAAAAGCAGCCCGGAGGAAGGCTGACCGACGTGTAAGCAGGTTATCATACCTTCATCTGCTGAAGTGTGCCCCAATGTAACAGTCTGACTCGCTTTAACAGCAGCAATAGACTAAGACTCAGAGAAAGAAAATATGATCCAAACAAAAACTTTTTATAATTTTTTTTATTTTAAAGAAGTTTTAGTTACATAAATGTTACATTAAAAATATAAGGGATTCCTATGTGCCCCCCTCCCTCCCCCTCCAACACTTTTCCCCATTAACAACATCCTTTATTAGTGTGATACATTTGTTACAATTGATGAACACATATTGAAGCACTGCCACTAACCGTGGACTACAGTTTACATTGTAGTTTACACTTGGTCCCGCACAATTTTGTAACTTATGGCAAAATATACAATGGCCTGTTGCTGTCACTGCAATGTCATGCAGGACAAATCCAATGTCCTGGAAATACCCCCATATTACACCTCTTCTTCCCTCTCCCATCCCTCAGAACCTCTGGTGGCCATTGCCTTTATATCAGTGATAAGAGTTCTTCCACTGCTACAATAATAAATCTACTTTCGTCCATAGCGCATTCCCCAATCTTGAGGATTTGGAGAGGGCGATGCCCACTCTGCTTCTAATTGAGAGGGGGCAGAGATCCCATGGGGCAGATGGATGCAGGTTTCTTGCTTAAAGTTGCAGACACTCTGTTCCTTGGAATGGGCATTGTCCATCATCATTTCCTTATTAGTTGTCCTGGGTGAGTCTAGTGAACTGGACAGTAGGAGTTGCAACTCTGCTGAAATTCAGGGCCCAACTGGCACATGGACAGACCAAAGATTTAAGTCTCTGGGACATGTGTTTATCAAGCATAGTGCTGATTATGGGTTCAAATAAAAGGGGCAGAAGAGCCATGTGTAGAGAACCTATAAATGAGTCTAACCCTATTACACTAGGGAACATAAATTCCAAAGTAAGGCCTACTGAGAGGATGCCAAATTCCTGAGCTGTCTGCCCTGCTTATAGTTTATGGATGTCTCTAGAGCCCTCAGGAGCCCCGCTATTTGAGGCACTGTTTGCTGTGGCAGTAAATGAGATCCTGCTGAGACCTACATAAGCGTAACCTCTGGGATAACCTCCCAACTCACTTTGAAATCTCTTAGCCATAAAAACTCATTTGTATTTACCATTTCTTCCTTTTGTTCAAGGTCTTTTTCCAGATACATTGCTAGTTGGTGCTTGGTAATAATCTCTCAGTACCAGGGAGGCTCATCCCCAGGAGTCATGTCCCATGCTGGGGGTAAGGCAGTGCACTTATATGCCGAGTTTGACTTAGAGAGAGCCATACTTGAGCAATAAGGAGGCTTTCAGGAGGTAACTCTTAGGCAGTATATAAAAATAAGCTAAGTTTCAATTTCACAAGAAAAAGTTCATAATTACAATCATCAATATCAAGGGCCTGGCATAACAGATTGTCTTCCTTGCACTCAGGGATTCTTTTTAATATTATTATTTTTAATTTTCATTTTTTTAAAGATACATAGATCACAAAAAAATGCTACATTAAAAAATATAAGCGGTTCCCATATACCCCACACTCCCCCTCACCCCACTCCTCCCACATCAACAACCTCTTCCATCATCGTGGCACATTCATTGCATTTGGTGAATACATCTTGGAGCACTGCTGCACAGCATGGATTATAGTTTACATTGTAGTTTACACTCTCCCCCAGTCCATTCAGTGAGTCATGGCAGGATATATTAGAGAACATAAAATCTTACTTCAAATAGCATGTCATTTTAGTCTCTTCAGGTACCTTCAAAAATTACAGTGCTTGATGTATTTCTGTAAAATAAAATCTAAATCAGTATATAAATTTTTACTTTACTAATTATTTGCATTTACCGTTTTACACAAAATCCAACAGGAAAGTCAGAGGACCTGGACAGCCCCAGGAGGAACTGTGATTAAGAGAAGCTGGACCCCAGGCCTTGGGGTGAGGGGCAGCCTTCCTGCAAACACAGGAGCTGCAGCAGTCCTCCAAGTTCCCCGAGCCCAGTGCAGCTGACTCACGTCGTGTTTCCTTAGCGCGTGGAAAAGGCGGCTCAGTCCCTCCTTCATTCAAGGTCACCCAGCGCCTGCAGTGCCCAAGGCAGCCTGCCATGCCACAGAAGGAAGGAACCATGGGGATGACAGACTAGAGGCTCACAGCGTGTGGAGGTGGCCCCAAAGCCCACACACCCAGCGACCATGCTGAAGGGCGTGGGGATGTCACGGACACCAGCTGATTTTCCGACCTCGCCAGCTGTGAATGCTGTGCAGATCGAAGGCACAGAAGGAGGCGGATTACAGCTACTCGCTGCAGCCCCCAGACTGAACGCAGCACTGCTGATACAGGCAAGGACCCAAAATACACAGATATCTTCCCTCAAAATACCTACTTTTCTCAATGCTGACATAAGCCAATTCATTTCAAGACAAAGTTGAAGTTGGTGGAGCTGGGATGATGTAAAGGAATGTGCACTGCCTACGTCGAGGTCACCGACAACTAGGGGACAGCGTCCTGCTGTGGGGCACAGGTGCGGGCACATGGAGAACTGTGCCCAAACGATTCCAAAACTGCAAAATGCACTCCTTCCCCAGGGTAACTGTAGGAGGGAAGAGTATGGCTTTCATTTAAAAATTGTTCAAGATTCCTCCTTTAAATGAAAAATACGGAGTGGGTCAGCAGAAGGCTGGAACCAACGCAGGCATTCTTCCCACAGGCGCAGAGGACTCTGGGAGCCTGCCTTACGCAAAGTGATTGCATTAATGAGTAAACCACCCACAGTTTACAAACGCTTCTTCCTTGTGAAAGGAAGGAAAGACATGTTCATGCTGCCCCCAGCACCTCCAACCTTTCCACCTGCTTGTTGGGCCCAGCAACACTTGATACACAGGATTTTAGAGACAAATTTCAGGCTCTCAGACCAGGATGCTCTACAGAGCTCCACAGAGGCTTCCTGAAGGCCTGATGGTAAACATGTATGAGTGGAGGCATTCTAGAAGGATGGTCTTTCTAGAAGAATGGTCTTTCTAGAAGGATGGGCCTTTCTAGAGGACGGTTCTTCTAGATGGATGGGCCCTTCTAGAGGATGGTCCATCTAGATGGTCTTTCTAGAAGTTTGGGTCATTCTAGAAGATGGTCTTTTCTAGAAGGATGTTCTTTCCAGGACAGTCTTTTTAGAAGGATGGATCTTTCTAGAAGGATGGGTCTTTCTAGAAGGACAGTCTTTCTAGAAGGATGTCTTCCTAGAAGGACGGGTCTTTCTGGAGACGCCCATGCTGGGGCATCACAGGCGCCTGTGAAGCGGCCACAGCCAGCGCTCACCCAGCCCCGCCTCTGTCCCCACTGCCTGGGGGAGAGGTGGGCTCTAAGGAAAAGGCCCAGAACCCTGCAGGTCAGAAGAGGAACGCTCAGTGAGGCCCCCCAGTGCGGTGGAAACCACCCAGCAGTGTAGACTGCGCTCTTTTGACACGATGTGGGCATGTACCACCACCCACTAACCCGCCCCAAAGGACCGGCCCTGTGTGAAGATTCACAACCCCTCTTCCATCAGACGGGTTCTGAAGACAGAAAGGTATGAGGCTGGATTCGAATCCTGGCCTTGCTGAGACGCCGTTTGTTTAGCTGAACCTCAACCATCTGCCACAGTCGTGGCTTTGCGGTCTGGGGCGCGGATGAGTCAGGTGTGGGAGACCCCCATGCCCGGTCTTTCCGCTGCCACCCCGGGGGTGCCACCTCCAGGCTCAGAACTGCAGACGACCCTTCAGAAGGTGTTTTAGTCAAAAGCAGGCAGAGCTCAAAAGCCACGGAACAGCCACGGGACACTGACAAGCGCCAAGCACGCAGGTGGGTTTATGTGGACTCTGCATGCAGCGGGGAGATCGTTTTCCCTCCTGTCACCTGAGAACTCTCATTTCCCATGCCAGCCGAAGGCTACGGCCCAAGAACGGACACAACTCCAGGAAATGACACCCATCGCGTTCATCCACGTGAGCGGCCACGTGGCCGAGCGAGACCGCTGCGGGGCGGCGCGCCTCTGGAGGAGACAGGTCCATGCACACGCCTGCTGTGGCCGTGCCTTCACATCGACAGCGGCGTCAGGAGCCCAGAGCCCCTCGGGGGCCCCCCGGCGGAGGGACAGGGCGGGCGGCATTTCCCCCGACAACACGGCACTCTGCCCACAAGCTGTTAGGACAGGGTCTCACTCTTGGAATAAGAAGGGAAACATCGTCTGAATGAAGGCCATGCTGTAGGAAAGGCCTTCCCACTTCCCATCTTGAATAACGTTTGAAAGTTGACTTCCTTTTCTTCCAGGGGAAAAAATGTTGGCAAAAATATAAAACAAAAATGCTCTCAACGTGGAATGTTTAACTTCTTGTTTTACTCTAAAGAGGTAACTTCAGACAACCCTAAAAGTAAAACCTCATTCCCAGGAATTTACATGATCTAACAGAACACATATTTTGATACATAAAAATAAAGTTATGTTGTTCATTTTTCTGAACTTTTTTTTTTTTTGCTTTTTCTGGAAATAACTAAAATGGTGAATAATTATCATGGACTAGGAAAGTTATTGAACTTATATCAGAGATAAATAATAGAAAGCTGAATTTGACTGGACAAGCCTCTAATGAAGGCATGGCCACTTGGAGACTACTCAAAGTGCCAATAAGAGCAAATTCAGAGACTTCTCAAAGAGGAGGCCTCTGCCCTGCACAGCGCGCCTTGTTTTACTTAACCAGGCTCCCCTGTGCACCCCTGTGCGCCGCCGGGCCAAGGCACCTGCTGGTCCTTGGGCTTTGGGCTCTCGGCCTGGCCCGAGTGGAGAACAGACTGGGGCTGGGGCTGGGGCCGGGGCCGGGGCTGGGGCTGGGACGGGGCTGGGCCCGGGGCTGGGGACGGGGCTGGGACGGGGCCGGGGCTGGGGCCGGGGCTGGGGCTGTGGCCGGGGCTGGGGCCGGGGCCGGGGCCGGGGCCGGGGCCGGGGCCGGGGCCGGGGCCGGGGCTGAGACGGGGCTGGGGCTGGGGCCGGGGCTGGGGCCGGGGCCAGGGCTGGGGCCGGGGCCGGGGCTGGGGCCGGGGCTGGGGCCGGGGCCGGGGACGGGGACGGGGACGGGGACAGGGCTGGCGCTGGGGACAGGGCTGGGGCCGGGGCCGGGGCTGGGACGGGGCCGGGGACGGGGCTGGGACGGGGCCGGGGCCGGGGCTGGGACGGGGCCGGGGCCGGGGCTGGGCCCGGTGCTGGGACGGGGCCGGGGACGGGGCTGGGCCCGGCGCTGGGGACGGGGCTGGGACGGGGCTGGGGACGGGGCTGGGACGGGGCCGGGGCTGGGGACGGGGCCGGGGCTGGGGACGGGGCCGGGGCTGGGGCTGGGCACAGGCTGCCCCGCGCTGCTCGGAGGAAACGCTTCTGCTCTCCATGCCGCATCTGCTGGGAACCCAGAACTCTCCCACCTGACCAAACCTAGTATTTTGATCCTTAATTATTTAAACACTTTGTCCAAGAATTTTATTTCTTAGCCTCTCTGTTATCCTTCATTAACACAGAGCTCCCAAGACGGCCGCTCCTGGCATCCAGGCAGGTGTTTCCCACGCTGTGGCATGGCTGCCTGCTCCCCACACGGAGGTGCCTGGGGGCCACTGCCCCCTCCCCACAGGGGCCTGGGGGCCACCACCACCTCCCCACACAGGGGCCTGGGGTCCCCCACCAGGAGGGGCCTGGGGGCCACCACCAGGACGGGCCTGGGGGCCACCGCCCCCTCCCCACAGGGGCCTGGGCTCCCCCACCACCTCCCCACACAGGGGCCTGGGGTCCCCCACCAGGAGGGGCCTGGGGGCCACCACCACCTCTGCATTTGGGCAGGATTCAACCCAGAAGGCGCTCCAGGATGAACGCCCTCCCTCCACTCCTGATCTGTAAGTCATCCTCAGAAGGCCAGAGGCCGAGGCCCACAGGCTGCTGGGCTAGTTCAGGCCGCACTCCTGAAGCTGCACCTGTCACAGAGAGGAAGGTGAGACGCACCCTCACAGCAGCCCAGCCTCCCAGGCTGGAACCGCGCTGGCCTTAACTCAGGGGCTTGCAAAGCGCTCCCCCCCCCCCGCTCCCCCATGGACGCTCACTGAGCGCCTCTACGCAGCAGCGCTGCAGCCCTTTGCAGCCGAGCGCCTGGTGGCTGGCAGCCCCGGGTGCCGTCTGTCTCGCTGGGTTTTCTGGCTGGTTTGACAGTGACATCCGCATCGAAGAAGGAGCGAGAGGGAGGGAGAGTGGGAATCGGGGCCCACTGCAAGTGGCAGAACCATTTCTCCTTCCCACTTTTTGGACAAAGAGGAAGTTTGATGAGTTAATCATTGGTCAAGATAATTCTCATGCTACGCTACAGACTCTGTTCTTAGCAGGTTCACCCCAGGAGAAAAATGGGTAGGAAAATTCTAGAATTTGAACCAAGATCTGAGTAACTGCAGAGTAAACACTCGTTGCTCAGTGTTATTGCCCTTCTCACACCTCCGGTCGCTGCAAATGCCCCTGGGGTGAGGAGCTGCTCGAGCACAGCCGCCCTTTGTGGCTGCACGTTTAGCCCCCGCCCACGGCTCAGCTCCCGCTCTGGTGAGAAGGCACCCTTAAGCTACGCCAAGAAACACGTTAGGTGAATAAAATCTTTCATCACCAAAACTTTGTTTTAAGACCAAATGAAGAGAATTTTTCTAAAGTCCTCAATATTATGATGTAAATTTCTATAATTAATCTCTCTTGAAGTTCTAGGAGATATAAAACAAGATAAGCTCTAGTCTCAATAACAAACTTGCCACTCAGTCAACTGCTACTTCCTTTTTACAACAAAAATTGATATCATTACAGTCTAGATAAAAGAAAAAACAACATGAAAACAACGGCTCTTCTTAAGAGTACTTATTTCTAGATATATTCAAGGTAGAACTAACTCCTTTCTCTTATATGCTAACTCCTCCCTCATCTTGATTTAATGCAAAGAAACTAATGGGCTTCCCTCAATACTGCTCTGATTATTTCAAAGGTTTTATCCTCTTGCTTTAACTACAAGCCTTTAAAATCCACTCGCTCCCTTGCCCAGAAAAGAAATTAAAAAACAAAAGACAAAAAATTATATAAAAATCATTGGCTGTTTCACCCTTCCAGATTGTGATTCTTAAGTAGAATATCAGTTCTTTTCAAATTCTAATAGCAGCAACAAAGCAAAGATTTAAATTTGGCAAGATAATTAGACATTGCTCAAACAGAAAATAAAACTTGAAATGACAGAAGGTCCCTTTTTTACTTGTACTGGATTGCATCACCACGCCCAGAGTAAAAATAATAGATTTTTTGGGAATTGGGTCCTTTCTATCTAGGAACAGTTCCACAAATGCAGACAAATGTCCTTCTGGGAATAACTGCCACAGCTGCTGCACCTGGAATGGGTCTCAGACAGGAGGCAATCTGTGATCACAATGAATAGCATCTGCAATCTTCACAGACCCACCAGCCTTTAAAGAAGCTAGCCTGGAAATTTCAGACCCCCAGTCACATGACGAAATGATGGGCAGGTCACAGGAGTAAAATCCTAAGGAACTGCCAGCCGTGCCTGTGTCCAGGGCAGCCGACCACACTTCCGGGACTCCATTTCCATGCTCTTTCACTGGAGAATGAGAGTTCCCAGGATCTAAACTACTCTCTAGAACCCCTCAGCTTCTAGAGAGGCATTGAATTAGAAGCACTGCTGGTACCAGCATCCCTCAGGGCGGGGAGCGCCCAGGAGGCCCATCTTGAGCGCAGGGTCAGCCTGTCCCTCCTCCACTCTCCACAGGGTGGCAGGGGACTCCACACTGCCCCCTTTCCATCCCACCACAGGCAGGGCCGAGGATGCTGCCTTAAATCCCACGCCCCAGCATCCTCCACGGGCTGTGGCTGCCCAGGGCTTGGCGTGTCCTGGCCCCTCCCCGCCCAGGAGCTGGGAGCCCTGCCCACGAGAAGGGACAAGGGGCTGGGGGTGGCCAGGACACACCCACAGAGCGAGGGACACCAGCTCTGGAGGGGGCTGCCCCTCCCAGCTCCGAGGGAGACCAGATGGAATTCAGAGATGTCAGAAGGACTCTTCCCCTCAGCGACGTTCCAAAATCCATCTCAATTATGAGAGCTACACAAAGCACCGTAAAGTGAGAAGCCCCTCCCCAAAGCAGTCTACAGAGTTGTACAAACCATGTCAATGTGGGAGACACAGGCCTACGCGAAGTGAAAGAAGTGCCAAGCCACGAGCTAAAAGAGCACATGGACGTCCCAGAAACCTTTTTCCTTGGACTTTACCTAGAATGAGCTACTTCCGAGCCTCGCCGGCCTCAGCTACCCTCATCAAGAGTCCACAGGATGGGGAGGCGGTCCTGAGACACGCAGACGCCCTGTCCCTCTGCAGCACGTCTCTGCAAAACCTCCTCGGCTCTCTGCGTGCCACTCCGAGGTCCTGCTTCCGGCCAGGATAAGTCACGTGCCCAGCCTACTAAGCTGATTATTCCAGCACCTTTCCAAGGCAAAGGCCAAGCTGCTGGGCGCTTCCAGGGTCACGTCCACGGCCACTGTGGAGGAAGGCTCTGGGCGTGCCGTCGGTCCCTGGTGGGCGCTCGGGCCGGGCTTCGTCCAGCACGCCAACCGCTCTAGGAGGCCAGCAGCGGGCACCTGCGGGTTTGAACAGGGCTGGTCACTGAGGGCCCCACGGCCACACTCCCCCGTCCACCACGGGCTCCTGTCCTCCTTGCACTACCACGTGGGCTTCTGAAAACAGCTCCAGAGCTCTGCTCGGTATCGCTCAATTTTCTCTTTCAAGCTATTTTTCCATAAATGAAACAGTATTTTATTCTTCTCTAGCCTGTTTTCTTTAACAAGATATGCTTCCTTTTCCTTTTACGCTTCTTGCAAGAAAAGGAAATAGAAAGAGCATATTAAACGAAATCATACCTTGTAATAGCTGGTCTTTCTAAGTCACACCACTTTCTGTTACATTTTAGCAACTTTGGAGACCGGGGCACTTCAAGGGCACCGATTTTAGAGTCAAAGGTGCATATCTGTCAAATAATATCTGCACATGTGATTCAAAACACACCTTCCAGAACAGAGGAGATTCACAATCACCTTTAGTTGGCATTTGCGTGCATCAACGTTACTTTTTCACATGGGCATTTAAAAAGCACGGCTGTCCATCAGGTGGAAAGAGAGGAGTAAGAATTTCTTAAGAAGCAGAAACCCAGCAGGTAGCATGTGTTCTGTGGCCCCCAGGGTACCTGTGCTCAGGTTTCTGTCATGCTAATTATCTCCCAGCCACCACAGGTGCCGACAGTTTAAGCCCCTTCACTGATAGGACAATTCCTCCAAGGGGGCGAGGCCCATCTGCCAGGAGCCGTGCACCCAGAACCCCAAAAGATGGGAAACAGGCGGAGGAGAGGAAGAACGAGCCTGGGGGCAAGGACGCCGGAGCTGTCCCTGTGAATTCTGATATGACAGGGAAAACACAAAACTTGCTGCTTACATTCAAATTTGTTAAAGTAGAAAAGCTTTCAGAAAAGGTGGAATTTTGTTTTGATTTGTTATTCTAGTCCCGGTCTCTCTAACCCCACCTCGAGATTTATCTCTAAGATAAGTGCAAATAAAAAGTCTTACTATGGCTTCATCACAAGAGTTTTAAAAACCCACAATTCTGCACATTTCTCTAGGGTACAATTTGTTTTAGCACATGCCATTTTCACCCTGCTCAACTAGCCACCTGCTGATGGCAATATGCTAACTAATATGCCATTATTAATTAGCTGCTGTAACATCATCAGGCAATCGCAACTGAATGCACAGTAACTCGTTTGACCCATGCTCAGAGAATCGAGCTCTTTTCCGGCCCCTTTCTGTCCTCTGGTAATACTAAGTAATAAAATCTTACAACAAATATTTTGAAACCATCACCAGTATAAAACCCCTCTCCACACTCTAACAAATCACCCCTTGCTATGAACTGTGAAGCATCACCTTCAATTGATCTTGACCAGCCATTTGTTGTAGAGAAGGCAGCTGCCCTGAAAAGCAGACTTCCTGGTGTTTAATGCACAAATGGAAAGGCATTCGCGGAGCACTGCCCTGCACTGTACCAGCGATGCAGGAGAGCAAGGCACCGTGTGAGGACAGGCCATGCCTTCCACTGCAGTGCGGGGCAGGGGGGGGAGGCAGGACAGGAGAGGGTCCGAGCAGCCCCTGCTCTGGAGGACATTCTCTTTCCGAGGAAAGTTTCTGGACGTCTGCACCGGCCAGAGCAGCTCCGCCCACTCAGCCCGGGAAGGAGTCCCCTGTGCCTCTGCACTCACCGGCAGCACGGCGGAGCTGAGAACATGCCTGCCCGCAGACCCCTCGGTGGGAGGCCCCACTGAGATTGTCTCCCAAGCTGAGTTAGAGCTCTCATCTGAGACGTGAAGAGGGCAGGAAAAGTGATTTAATGAATCAAGAAACTTGTCCTGTGGTTAAAAGATCAAGATTCACGAGATCAAGACTCTTCTCAGTTTGAGCTGCTCTTTTTCATTTGGGATCCCCCACACCCCTTTAAAGGTGGCCAAGCATGCTCCACTGCTTAGAAGTTACTTCTCCATGGGGAGAAGATTCCAAAGAACCCAGCTCAACTGCAGGTATAAAACCAGCAGAGCTAGACCTTCCGGATTTCCCTGCACGGAAAAGCAAACTTGTGATATCATCGACAGTCCACACTTTTTCCGTATGATTTAGGGGCCACCTGTCTCAGAAGAGCTGGTTATGATGACGGGACAGCACAAGGGCACAAAGTCGAAGCTCTGGGCGGCCAGCGGTGAGGCGTGACGCGGCTTCACGCGTGACTCACTCGAGGTGGATTTTCAACGCTTGACCACACGGCACTGGTTCCTATGACAACCGAGGACTGCAAGGCGTTTCGCTTAGAAGGGGGGAGAGGGGCTCATCCAGCTTCGTTTCACCTGGAAACATTGTCCAAAGCCCCACCCACTACTCTGCTGATGTATCGGAACCTCCTCATTATAACTTCTATTAATAATTCCCATTAACCAAATTCTATCGGAAAATTTTAACCTAGAGTGTCAGAGGGATGTATTTTCCTTGGCCCCTTGAATAGAGAAAAGATGACCAATTTCTATTAATGGAGCCTGCAGGGACTTTCAGGCCCTTGAAAGGCACCCAGGGGTCTCCTCCTTGGGGGCCAGGCGGACCCCAGACCTGCAGGCAGCTGAGTCCACAGGTGTCCTGGCAGTTCCTTCCCAGGGGAGTCCTCACGAGCCGTTACTGGGGACTTTAGAGGCGACAAGTGCTCAGCCTACCCCTCCAAAGCGACATCATTTTCAGGTTCCTATCGATATTTACCATATTCGATTTATAACTGAGAAGTGTTGAAGATCTTTAATTCACTTAACAATAGCAGCAAATATATTACATGTTAACATAAATAACATTTTGATGAGAACTAAATGCTTTAGAAAACAAAATTGATGAGCAGCATAGTGCTGTGTTACATTGTTGCAAATCTCTTGGAAGTTTCTTTTGTTGGACTAAGGGATTCTTCCACCTGCTTTGACCATGCAACAATGTTGCAAAATGTCTGTTTAGTTGAAGTATCTGGAGAACATCTCACCTCAGACATTTGTGTCATTAGAAAAGACAGGAATATTTCAAATCTTTCCAAATAAATAAGTATGGATATTCTTTTTGAAGCCATGCCAAAACCAAACAAGTTACAGTTTGTAAGCAGACAGCTGCAGCGGGAACTCTGAAGCCAATGAACTTTCCTGCACTACTACATTAAAATCAAGGCTCTATCTTGAACTTTTCACAGATCTACTCGTGAATGATTTTGTCACATCATGCCTTAGTAATTTGCAAAATACCAGGTCCCTGAGGTATGCAGATATTCAAATGCTGACACATATCATTATCAATACATAAAAATTGCATTTATTATTATCATATCCATCTCATCAAAGACATCTTTAGGTATTGGGAAACCGTCAAGGTCACCATGCCAGATACAAATTTTCTAAAATTCTCAGAACATTTTAATTTTACCATTAACAACAAATGCTGTCAGTTGTTTTCTTGAAATGTCTGGTCACTTATTCATCTATGAGAAACTGTCTGCCAAGAGTCCAGTCTAAATGGCGGTGGTTTGCCCCTTGTTGTTCTTTCTAGTGAACGATGCTCCTTGGAAAGCGCCACTGCTCAGCTGGCACCTCCCACAGTCGCATGAGTGGTTCTGCGGGGACAGGCCAGGGGCGCCCCATTTGCTCAGGCTGCAGCCCCCGGGGTCACAGGGAGTACGGAAAAGGGCTGCAAGGATGCCAAGCCCTCCTGCTGCTTCCCCAGGGCGGCTCCAGGGAGAACGTCCTGCTGCTTCACACAGCCCTGCACAGGCGTGCACCAGAGGGACGCGGCCGCTGCCGGCCTCTGGGTGCCTCCTGGTGGGAAGCCAGGCCAGGCTGAGCCCGAGGAGTGGGCTCACGCTCCCCTGAGCGGTCTCGGGGCTGCCCTCGGAGGACCCCTGTGGGCACCGCTGTTGGCAGGAGCCAGGGCGAGTGGCGTAGCCGGGTCAGCGCCACCGAGCCACAGACCGGTGTCGCCGTCGGGACCCGAGAGGCCGCCCTCGGGCAGTGGCTGCTTCTGGACGCTGGCACAGGCCCCACCTGGCCCCGCCTGGCCCCCGAGGGGCTGGGGACAGAGGCTGCGGTCGTCCGTGGGAGGTCCGGTAGGGCACGGCCACAGGGCCACCTGTGTCGCCTGCTCCTCCTTCCTCTGACTTGCGGGAGCCGGCGGGGCTGCCGCGCCCTGCTGGGCACAAGGGCCTTGGCACGTGCCCCCAGCATGCCCCCCACGTGCCCCCGCGTGCCCCCCACATGCCCCGTGTGCCTCCCATGCACCCCGGCCACTCACCTGGGGTTCCAGGCATGAGTGTAAGCCGGGCGCCCTGAGCCGGAAGCACACACACCTGCACCCGTGACGGCCAGCTCGGTGCTGCTCAGGGCAGAGTACTGCTCCAGCCCAGGCAGCCCAGAGCCTGTGTGCATGTGTGTGTGAGTACGCATCTGTGCATGAGCATGCATCTCTGAGTGCAAACCCAGACGTATGCCTGCATGGTTCTCTGCATGTCTAGGTGTGTCTGTGTAGCTGGGTGCCTGTGCGACTGTGCGTGTGTAGTTATGTGGGTGTGTATGTCTGTGCCTCTGTGTCTGTGTGTATCCGTATGTGTGCGTGTATGTGTGTCCGTGTGTCTCCGTGTATGTGTCTGGGTGTGTCTGTCTTTCTGTCTGTGAGGGTGTGTAGCTGGACAGTAAGCACATGTCTCTGCATGTGCCTGTGTGTGTGTCCACATGTCTATGCGTGTGTCAATGTGTGTGACTGTGTGTGTCCATGTCTCTGCGGGTGCCCTGCGTGTCTGTGTGCGCACGCGTATGGGCTGCAGTGGGGGGTCCGTGGGCTCTCAGGGCCCTGTCCACACAGCACCAGCCCCTCTGCCTGGCTCTCTCGCCCTGGAGGCCGACCTCGGACGTGCAGCCTCGGGCAGGAGCCCCCGGCCACGGCCCCTGGTGGACAGTGGTGCCCGCGCAGTCCTGGGCGCCTGAAGGAGCTGCATGGGCGGAAGCCCGAGGCCACACCCAGCGGCCACGGCCCCACACTGGTCAGGCCGAACCTGCCCGTGTCCAGCACGAAACGCATGGGTGCAGGCTGCACCGCGTCGCCGCCAGTGCTGAGAGTCAGGCGTGGGCGACGCACCCCAGGACCGGAGCACCACCCTTGGCTGCTGGGGGCCGCCTGAGCTGCCCTGGGCGACGGGAAGAGCTGTTAGGGCTCAGAGCCACACAGTGAAGCCACGCGTGCACAGCACGGGCACATGCAGACACGCAGGGACACGCAGAGGCAGACATGTGCAGGGACACACATGGGCACATGCAGACACATGTGGGGACGCAGGGACAGACACGTTCAGGGACACACATGGGCACATGCAGACATACAGGGACACACGGGCACACACAGACATGTGGGGACACACAGGGACAGACACGTGCAGGGACACATGGGGCACACACAGACACATACACAGGGACACAGACACGCGGGGACACACGTGGGCACACGCAGACACACCGCCACACGGGCGGGGGTGCACACTCGCACACGGTGCCCACGTGCCACTCGGGCGGCAGGCCTCCCGTCTGCACTGACTGCGCGCCCTCGCTGTAAAGTCCCTGCACATTTAAGAACACAATCAGACCACACAGCGCGTTTTCCACACAGACAAGCGGTCTGGGGCCTGTGTTCCCGGATTGGGAACTTGACCATCAAAGCTCAAAATGCGACCTTGAAGAAAGTCAAATACCTTAAAATAAAAATGGGCTAAACCCAAGTAACAGTCAAACCCCGGGATCTTCCGGAACCTGCTAGAACCCTGGCTTCAACGCAGCACCGCGGCAGTGCCCCTTCTCCAAGTGCCACCCCGGGGGCCGCTCTCCCCACGCTCAGCCTCACTCGCCAGCCTAGAAGCTTCCACCGTTCACACCTCGGGCACCCTCCCTCGCCAGCCCAGGTGGCCAGGCCGCCCCTCGCGGCTCTGCAGGACGGACCTGACCCCAGGCCCCTGGAATCAGCCAGGCCAGGGAAGGGGCCACCGCAGAGGCGGCGGCTCCAGGTGGACATTCCCTGCAGGGCTGGGTCCTGTGCTGATGGGAACATCCCAGCCCGGCCCACAACACTCGCCCGCCCCGGCCTGGCCCTCGGTGGCCGGCACTTAGTAGCCCCCGTGCCGGTGGGAACTCCCCGGCCTGGCCCTCGGTGGCCGGCACTTAGTAGCCCTCGTGCCAGTGGAAACTCCCCGGCCTAGCCCACAACGCTCGCCCGCCCCGGCCTGGCCCTCGGTGGCCGGCCCTTAGTAGCCCCGGGCTGCTGAGCGCACGCGGAGCCTCAGGCGTTTCCCGGGGCCTCTCACTGCCCTGGAGACCAAGGCCTAAACACATCAGACACTCCACACCCCATCACTTGATGGCACTGCTGCTTTTATTTTAGGCCCGAAAGTGCAAAATCATGCTCTTTGACACCACATTCTATTTGGAGACCACACAAAAAATAAAGGCACCTTGCTGATTTCTTAATATGGACTCACCTAAGATTAGCCGTGCACCTGCCCCTGCCGTTTCTACTGAGAAAACACCCCCGACCTGGAAGTCACACGTGCATTGTAAGTGTTTGGATTCAGGAGCATCACAATCAAGGATCTGATGTCTAAAAAGAGCAGGATCTCCTTGACAGCCCTGTCCCCAGTTCACCCTGAGGCCCTGTGCACGGGCAAGTGCGGGAAGGCAGGGCAGGGCTGCAGGGTGCCCCACACTCCACCCAGCTCTGGGGGGACCGACAGAGCACAGCCAGGCCCGGGCTGTCGGGCAGTTCAGTTCCTGTTCACGGCACCCCAAGTGCCAGGCGACTGCCCCCCAAGGTGAGAAGCAGCAGGGAGCTCCTGGCCAACATTTCCACCAAACCTCACCTGTGCTTTAGGATTTAAACACTTGCCTGACAACATGCTGCTCGACTAACAAAGAATGTCAGAAAGATACGGATTTTCCTCAACCAGGACAGGTGCCGTGGTCCAAGGGTGGATGCAGAGCAAAGCAGGTCTACCGTCATGGGTCAGCAAACCGGAAAGTCGAACAGAACGTGCATCCGCTCTGCAACGTCCACCCACCCTCAGGACGGCGTCCGCGCTGGCTGGAGGAACTCGCTCCAGTGGTGGAAGACATTGTGTGGGTCAGATCGAACGAGTCTCGAAGTGGCGACGAGCCAGGCCCTGGAGAGCGTGTCAGGGAGCAGGGAGCAGGGATAAAGGGCGGAGGGGGCGGGGGAGAGACCCACTCTCAGAGCCACTCATGAGAGAAGGGAAGCCGTTAGCCACAAGCCCCACCGCCAGGGTCTGCCACATTGGCATGCGTTTCCCTGCACTTCCTGTTCACATATGCCCGCGTGCCAAGCCGCCCCCACTACGGGCTGCACCCTGAGCAAGCCTGTGGCTCGGGCTGTGGGGCTGCACCCATGGGTGCTGGTTGGAGCCTGTGCACCCCGGATGCTCAGCAGCAGCCACAAGGATTTGAGCTGGTGTGCACGAGTGTCAGGCCAGGTGTATCAGGTGTAGCAGTAACAAACAGCTCCTAAATGTCAGCAGCTTACAACAAAGGTTTCTCTATCATTCATACTACAAACCCCACATGGATCAGCTGTGGTGTGTTTTCTTCACTCTGGAAGCAGAGCAGGTACATGGTCTAGCAGAACCCAGGCAGTCATGTGACCGAGGAACTACTCACCGTGTTGTGAAACCGCACTACCTGTACTCACGTCGGCCAAAGTAGGGCACGCGCGGCTCCTCAGCCCATGCCCTCCCGGGGGCAGAGCAGGAAGGATCCTGCCCAGCAGCCCATCGACCCCGGCAGCCTCCACGTCCAGAGGGAGCCCGCGTGCATCCCCGCCCGGAAGCACCTGCCTTTGCGCCGTGGCGGCCCAGTTCTTGGAAAGAGGCAGTCCAAACCAGAGACCTTTCTCCAGTGAGAAAACAAAGCAAGGCGCAAGGGAGCGCCCTGACTGACTCCTGTGCTGTGTGTGTCCTCGTTTCGTGGACGTTGCGATGGGTCAGTTCCCAGAAGTCACGGCTGGGCCCGGGATCCCGCTCTCTGAATTCCCCCTCCAGGCACACCTGGGAAGCGTTACAGACAGAACTCCACACCTGTGACCTGGCCAGGGCACACCTGTGGGAAAGCCCTCTGCTCCTTCAAAACTGGCCCAACCTGAGGGCTCGTGACGGGCCCAGCTGTTTGGCCAGACACTGACTGCAGGGTCGCTGTAGGGAGTTCCTAAACAGGACCAGCGCCTGAACCCCTCGACTAAGCGCAGACCGCCCTCAGCGCTGCGGGGCTCATCCAGGCTTCCTGGGAAAAGACGACGTGGCCCAAGCCTCCTCAGCTCTCCTGGGGACCCCCAGCCTGCAGCTGCCCACAGGTCCTGGACCTGCCGGCCCCACAGCCGCGGGAGCCAGGGCTCAGAGGAGAGCTCCTCCTGGATAAACACCAGGCGGTGGGTGCTGGAGACACTAGCTGACCCTGCCCAAATGATTAAACAACTCCAAGTGGCCAGACTAACCCCAGCCAGACACAGAATCCACTTGGGCCCCGCAGGGCTCCTGCAGGCTCTGGAGCTCAGACTGCCCAGCTGCCCGGCGCGGCCTGCCCCTGGGCTCCGGGCTCCATTCCACACCTCAGCCTGGGAAGCATCAGCACTTGGTCAGCTGAAAGGGCCCAAAAGGAAAGAGCTCAGGTGAGCCCTGCTTAAAGGAAGGAGGCTCCTACTCGGGAAGGTGCCGTCTTGATCTGTTCTACCTCCCAGGCAGTGCCAAGAGGGCAGGCCGCCTCCAGGTGCGCAGGTGGGGGGGGCGCGGGGGGGGGGGCAGGCCGCCTCCAGGTGCGCGGGGGGGGGGGCAAGCTGCCTCCAGGTGTGCAGGTGGGGGGGCACGGGGGGAGGGGGCAAGCCGCCTCCAGGTGCGCAGGTGGGGGGCGGGGGGGGGGGGGACAGGCCGCCTCCAGGTGCGCAGGTGGGGGGGCGGGGGGCAGGCCGCCTCCAGGTGCGCGGGGGGGGGGGGCAAGCTGCCTCCAGGTGTGCAGGTGGGGGGGCGCGGGGGGGGGCAAGCTGCCTCCAGGTGTGCAGGTGGGGGGGGCGCGGGGGGAGGGGGCAAGCCGCCTCCAGGTGCGCGGGGGGGGGGGCAAGCTGCCTCCAGGTGCGCAGGTGGGGGGGGCAAGCCACCTCCAGGTGCACGGGGAGGGGGGCAAGCTGCCTCCAGGTGCATAGGTGGGGGGGCGCGGGGGGGGGGGGGGCAAGCCACCTCCAGGTGCGCGGGGGGGGGGGCAAGCTGCCTTCAGGTGCACAGGTGGGGGGGGCAGGCTGCCTCCAGGTGCCCAGGAAGGAACAGGGGGCAAGCTGCCTCCACATGCCTGGGGCAGGGACAGGGGGAGGGGAAAGCAGCCGCCAGGTGCCCGGGGCAGGGACGGGGGCCAGCCGCCTCCACATGTCCCCTGGGTAGGACCTGCCGAGCGCCCTTCCCTGAGCGCAGCTGACACCCGGCCTCTAAGAGCCTGAACGAGGTATTTTCACCTGCTGACCCACAGGCGCAGCGCAGAAGGGGCAGCGAGAGTGAAAAGACGGCCCCTCGGAAGAGGCAGCCCCAGGGAAATGACAGCGCCATCTGGCCAGGGTGGGAAATCCCAGCAAGGCTCTCACCACCGTCCGTGACCCCGTGCCCCCCACTGCCCGCCGTCTCTCTTTTAACTTGACCATTGAACTGCCGTTAACGTTTCTTCTTCTTGTATTAATTAACTGAAATTTTATAATTACCGACTTCTTAATTTCAAGCAAGCTCTTCTGTATGCCCGCTGCCTACGTTGTTTTTAAGCGTTTTCTGTATGTCAAGAAGCCTTTGGAAGGAAGCCAGCCCCTGCCCTCACCCACCCAGCAGCCCTCCCGCCCATCCAGACCTTGCCATGGAGACGCCTCACCTGTCAATCCCCCGACACAAACGTCCTCTCGAGCCCACCTGGAGCCGACACGGGGGGGGGTGGGTTCCAGAATGACCGCAGTGAGCGCTGGCGGTGGGACCTGGACCACCGCGGCACGCCCCTGCAGCTGCGCGTCCCCGGGCAGGAGTCAGTGGGGTGGGCCCAACCCCACGCGCAAGCCAGGGCGGGGTCTCTGGCCAGAGAAGGGACGGCAGAGGCCAAAGCCTGGGCCAACGGTGCAAGACCAAGGACAGCAGGCGGGGCACGCGCGGGTGCCGTGGGGGCCACGGCCAGCAGGAGTCGTAGGGGCCAGGCCAGCGGGAGCCATGGGGGGGGCAGGCCAGCGGGAGCCGTGGGGGGGGGCCCAGGCCAGCAGGAGCCGTGGGGGGGGCCCAGACCAGCAGGAGCCGTGGGGGGGCCCAGGCCAGCGGGAGCCGTGGGGGGGGGCCAGGCCAGCGGGAGCCGTGGGGGGGCCCATGGCCAGCAAAAGCCACGCGGGGGGGCCACAGCCAACAGGAGCCATGCGGGGCCATGGCCGGCAAGCAGTGTGGTACAGCATGACAGCCAGACTGGCAGATCCCACAGGCCAGCGCAGTGGGCCTCAGCACCCAGACCCCACCGCGTGGTTCCAGCCTTAAGGCCCAGGGTCCCACCCGAGCCCACTGGAATTCTCCCGGGGGAGCTCAGAGGTGATAGTGGCGAGTGATTCAGCTGCTAATGTGAGCTGATTGTTACGCAGCAGCAGGAAACCAATACAATACGAGACCAGATTTACCA
Source organism: Dasypus novemcinctus (assembly GCF_030445035.2). Classification (NCBI taxonomy): domain Eukaryota; kingdom Metazoa; phylum Chordata; class Mammalia; order Cingulata; family Dasypodidae; genus Dasypus; species Dasypus novemcinctus. The sequence goes on along the minus strand of NC_080683.1, from coordinate 126,278,581 downwards.
AGGGAGGCACCCACCGTCGAGCACAGAGCGGCTCTCCCGCTCCCCTGGCCTCACGGAAGGGAGGTCCGTGGCAGTGAGGCAGGACGCCGCAGGGGCTGCCGCCTGCCCAGCTTGGTGTGACACTCAGCCAGGAAGGAGGAGGCGGAGCAACGAGGGTAAACTAAGACATGCCACGGCGGGAGGGGGTGGGCGCCTTTCCAATTCCTGTTCCCTGGAGGGGGAGGGGGAGCCGGGGTCCTGGAATTGTCTCGTCTCTGCAGCCCTTTCCCAGACTCCGACTCCACGCAGAGCGCTGCGTTTTCCTGGCGCATTTCATCCTCCCTTTCCTGGGCACAAAGGACGACCGCGGTTCCCAGGTCAGCGGCGCCCGGCGGCCCTGGACGGGCAGAGACAGCAGGACACGCAGAGCCACCTCCAGGCCTCCCGTGGGAGCATCAGGCCCCTGAAGGTCCACATGGGCACACAGGAGCCACAATGTGGGCCGGGCAACAGCGGGCGGGTGTGGGAGGTCCTGCCGCCTCAGCGCAGCCTCAGCTCCCGGCACGGCACACACGTGTTTATTCACTTCACTCGATTTAATGTTTGGACCGTTCCTTCTCTAAGATTTTTCTTCATTTAACGTAACACTCAAGCTTTATGCAAGAACAGGAACTCCAGAATGCACCAAATTCAATCAACGTCAAAGGGGATTTCTGCTCCAGTTCCTGGTACTAACTCCCGCCTCACCTGGAACACGCGGGGCATGGCCACGCGTGAACATGCACACATGCCGGGCTGGGATGTGTCCACATGTGAACATGTACACGCTAGGCTGGGGCGCGTCCAAGCATGAACATGTACACGCCGGGCTGGGGCGCGTCCACGCGTGAACATGCACACACACCGGGCTGGGGCACATCCACGCGTGAACATGCACACACGCCAGCTGGGACGCGTCCACACGTGAACATGCACACACGCCGGGCTGGGGCGTGTCCACACGTGAACATGCACACACGCCAGGCTGGGGCGCGTCCACGCGTGAACATGCACACACGCCGGGCTGGGACGTGTCCACTCGTGAACATGCACACACGCCGGGCTGGGGCGCGTCCATGTGTGAACATGCACACACGCCAGGCTGGGACGTGTCCACGCATGAACATGCACACGCGCCGGGCTGGGGCGCATCCACGCATGAACATGCACACACACCGGGCTGGGGCGCGTCCACATGTGAACATGCACACATGCCGGGCTGGGGTGCATCCACGCATGAACATGTACACGCCGGGCTGGGGCGCGTCCACGTGTGAACATGCACACGCGCCGGGCTGGGGTGCATCCACGCATGAACATGCACACACGTCGGGCTGGGGCGCGTCCATGTGTGAACATGCACACACGCCAGGCTGGGACGTGTCCACGCATGAACATGCACACGCGCCGGGCTGGGGCGCATCCACGCATGAACATGCACACACACCGGGCTGGGGCGCGTCCACATGTGAACATGCACACATGCCGGGCTGGGGTGCATCCACGCATGAACATGTACACGCTGGGCTGGGGTGCATCCACGCATGAACATGCACACACGCCAGGCTGGGGCGCGTCCACGTGTGAACATGCACACGCGCCGGGCTGGGGAGCATCCACGCATGAACATGCACACACACCAGGCTGGGACATGTCCACGCATGAACATGCACACGCGCCGGGCTGGGACGTGTCCACGCATGAACATGTACACGCCGGGCTGGGGCGCGTCCACGTGTGAACATGCACACACGCCGGGCTCAGACGTGTCCACGCGTGAACATGCACACACGCCGGGCTGGGCGTGTCCACGCATGAACATGTGCACATGTCGGGCTGTGGTGCGTCCACGTGTGAATGTGCACACACACCGGGCTGTGACATGTCCACACGTGAACACGTACACATGCCAGGCTGCAACGCGCTTACCACGTGTAATCACTAATAACAGGAGGACGCGGATGCCCGCCTGTCCTCGGCCCTGAGCCCACATACCCGGCAATGCCTGGAGCCCTGAGCTCTTCAGCCTCGTTCAAGCAAAACCCACCTAGAAAAAGATGCATCCAAAAAGAAATGAGCACGTGTTATGAAGAAGGGCCACGAGAGACGTGAAAAGGGTTCTCAGGAACATTCAGAACAGGTGTTAACTCTGCTCCAGGAGGCGGAAGTGGGTCCATGCAGCTACTGAGAACCCAGTCCCCCATGTTTCCATTTCCTGGAAATGAATGTCCAAAGACGCAGGAAGAGAAGAAGGGTTAACGTGTATCCTTTAATTACACAAGGCCATACTTTACCTAACGACTGCTTCAAATTATCTATTATCTATTAAGGAATAAATAACTTTACAGCCCCCTAATGTGGCTCTTAGGTTTTAAATCACTGACCATCACTAATAAGCAGCTTAATAGCAAGAAGCCCTAAATCCAGCCGCAGGCTGCGCGACCTGAGCGTAAATCATCACCACTTTTAACGCAAAGGCAACGGCAAATCTCTGTAATTACTAAGAACATTTGAATCACTTTTATTATTACTGCACTGGCCCCATTAAAAATCCAAAACACTGAACTGCATGGAATATAAAACTGGAATTATAATATATTACAAACCCTAATTGAAATCCATAAATTTTGTACTAGCGTTCAGAATTATTCTGTTGCCAAGGAATTTCAGCCATGCAGAATTAACTTGCAAAGGGTTTGCTTTGTCTGGAGCAGTAAGAGCAGTGACACTGCCAAACGTGGGGAGAATCCCCTCGCCCTGCTCCCTAACCCATGCCCACTCTGAAGCAAGGAGCAGGCCGCGGTGGAAGAACTGGCAAAGCTGCCCGCCTGGACGCGGCACGGAGGCTGCGAGGCGGCCGCTGCCCACCCGGAGCCCGCAGCCCCGACCGCGGCCCCACGACCGCACCAAGGGAACGGTGCCTGAAGACCTGGGGCAAGAGGACACCCGCAGAGGCTCACGCCCAAGGCACGCGCGCGAGCGCACTCTACCCATGAGACGCTCCCGGCCGCCTAGGGCAGGAAGCCCCGACGAGCACGCAGAGCCCGCACTGCACTGCACGTGGAGGTGTGGGCCGAGCGGACGGCAGCCAGGCCCTCGCGGCCCCTTGAGGTTTCAGCTGGAAGCTGGTGACCGCCAAGGACGCCTCCTCTGCAGGACTGCCCCGCGCGGCAACTTCACACAGTGACCAGGAGGAGGCGCAGAGCCAAACGCACGGGCGCGGAGGGCGCTGGTGGGCCGGGTCCCCTGCCGGGCGTAGGCTGAGAGAAGAGGCAGGAGAGACTCGAGCCGCTTCACAGGGCAAGTCCGGAGGAACACGGCTCTCCACCGGGAGGAGGGGCCACCAAGGACGCACCTCTCCAGCACCACCAGCTCGACGCGGGGACAAGCACACGGCCACTGCACTCTGGGACGCCCGCCATCCACCGCCGGGCGTGGATGCTGAGCCACCGGCTAGCTGCCCACAGGCCCAGCTCGCAGCCCCACTGTGCGCTCTCAGGCCCAGCTCTCAGCCCCACTGTGCGCTCTCAGACCCGGCTCATGGCCCCACTGCGCGCTCTCAGGCCCGGCTCGCGGCCCCACTGTGCGCTCTCAGGCCCGGCTGGCGGCCCCACTGCGCGCTCTCAGGCCCGGCTGGTGGCCCCACTGTGCGCTCTCAGGCCCGGCTGGAGGCCCCATTGTGCGCTCTCAGGCCCAGCTCACGGCCCCACTGCGCGCTCTCAGGCCCGGCTGGCAGCCCCATTGTGCGCTCTTAGGGCCGGTTCACAGCCCCACTGCGCGCTCTCACTCGGTCCTCAGTGGTCCTTGGTGAGCGCTGAGCAGGCACCGCCATGGCCGTCCCTCTCCAGGTGGGAGCCTGCGCAGGAGGGCGCGCGTCCTCGTGGCGGGCAGGCACCGGGGTCGAGCAGAGCTCCTGCTTCCTGGCCCCGACCAGGGACCCAGTCCCACCCGATCTCGGCCCAGGGCAGCAGTGAAGGATGCGCCCAGTGCGCAGGGCAGGGCCCAAGAGCCGCACAAGCGGGGGCTGCAGGACCAAGGCGGGGGAGAGGGGTGGCCGGGGCAGGGTCAGGGCTAAGGGGCCGGGGAGGGGGCCGGGGAGGGGGCCAGGGGGTCACATTCCTGAGGGCTCCCCAAGGCGGCATCCCACACAGCACGACCCCCGGCACACCCAGTACCACTGTCACACCCACCCAGGGGACACCGCCGTCTACACCCACCCAGGGGACACCGCCGTCTACACCCGCCCAGGGCACACCGCCGTCTACACCCGCCCAGGGCACACCGCCGTCTACACCCGCCCAGGGGACACCGCCGTCTACACCCGCCCAGGGCACACCGCCGTCTACACCCGCCCAGGGGACACTGCCATCTACACCCACCAGTCAACACAACCGTCCACACCCGGCAGGGGACACCACCGTCCACATCCACCCGGGAACACCGCTGTCCACACCCACCCACCAGGGAACACCACCGCCCACACCCACCAGGGGACGCCGCTGTCCCCTCCCCACCCACCAGGGAACACCGCCATCCACATCCACTAGGGGACGGACGCCGCTGTCCGCACCTGGCACCCTCCCCGATTCTGCTCTGCGGCGCGTCCTCGGCAGGCATGTGGCCCGGCTGACGCCCCCTGCAGCGCTGAGGGCCGCGCCCCCGCGACGCATCCAGCCTGCGGTTCTGCCGAGGGGCCCGCGCCCCCAGCTGCCCTCGCAGGCCCAGCCCCAGGCGGCAGAGCGGGCCCGCCCTGGCCCACGGAGCCGCTGCTCCCACCCGCCTCCCGCGCTGAACGCGGCGCCTCCGCAGCCCGAGTGCGCCGTACCCAGCGCCCCAGCCGAGCTCCCCACGTCCCTGCCGCCAACAGCATGGTGAACGTCCTTAGTGTTGACTGATAATAATCCCCAGCGTGCCGTGGCACAGACCAACGAGACCCCCAACTCAGCGGCCTGAGCCCCCGCACCCCAGCAGGCTTCCAGCGCGTCCCTGCGTGTCATGGCCACGGCCCCGCCATGTCCAGGCGCTCCGGGGGGGTCACTCCAGGCCGGCTGGCCATGCCTGGGCTCTGGCCAGAAGTCACTCCAGAGCTGTCCGAGGAGCCTGGCGTGGACACCGCAGCTGGGCCTCCACTGCCCAGAAGACACCCACGGCCACAGGCGCCGTCCCTTCCAGGAGGCCGTCACCAGGGACTGGGGGCCGAGGCGGGGCGGCACTCGCCCGCCCACCCAAAGCCAGGCGACTGTCCTCCGAAGGCCAGCACGCGGCTGTCCAGCATTCGCCGAGTCACGGGGGACGGACACGCACGGCCGCGCGACCCCCGCCCGAGCTGTGGGATCCCCGCACAGTCCCTACGAGCCACATCCGGGGTGCGGATTCAGGCCTTCAAGCGTCGTCCTCGTGTGCCCACGGCGCCTGGGTTGACAGAGCGCACGCCCTGCCCAAGAGCCCGCAAGCAGCAGCCAGTTCCCTCCTCCACGCTGCCTCCAGGAAGCCATCCTCTGCCCTGGCGCCTCTGCCCGCACTTGAGCAGCAGGTGCGCCGTGGCTGTGGACAGGCCCTCTGCACGGGCTCCCGCGGCGCGGTCGGACTCCTCGGCATTCCTTGTTTGACACCAGGCCCCCGACAGAAGCGTGAGGACGGCACGGTGCTCGGGTGCCCCGTCTGCAGTGGCACCGCAGCCTCGGCCCAGCTCTGGCCCCCAGGGCACAGCCGGCACCGGGGCTCGGCCCTCAGCCCCAGGAGCGGAAGCATCGGCCACGCCACCATGGACACGGGTGTATTTACTGCACGCTGGGGATTCTCTAGGGACGCGCGCCAGCTCGTTAAAGCCCTGCAAACTGTCCCTACAAGCCGTGCAGGCTGCTGCTCCACTTTTCGGGTAAGGAAAGCACAGCCATGCTAACCAGCTGCTCAAGCCGTGCAGAGCGCAGCCAGGTCGCAGGCACAGAGGGCCCGCGTGCCCGACATTCCCCGGGAACTCACCGCGCGCCGTGCTGAGGCTCCTTGGAAGGGCTTGCCGGGGTGTGATTCACCCTTTGGACGCGCACAGTTCGCCGAGTCTGACGACTGCGTGCGCTCAAGCACCACCACCACGACCGAGGCGGACGGCACGCCAACGTCTCTAGTTCCCCACCCCACCGTGGCCGTCGGGGATCTCCCTGTCTCTCAATCTGGTCTCTTCTGGGACGTCCTGTCGGGGACCCCGCCCTGTGCCCTTTGGGGAGTGGCTTCTTCCACCCGGCAGCAGCTCTGGCCTCTCCGTGTCACGAGGCTCTGGGCAGCGGTGGCCTCTGCACTGCCCAGGGCCCCGCTGTCGGGTGGCCACGGGGCTGTGTCCAGTGTGGGGCTGTTTCCGGGAGAGCTGCCCTCAGCGTCGCGCGCAGGCATTCCACCTGGGCGTGAGGCCGCCCGGGCGCAGGTGCACTGGGCGTGCGTTTCCTTCCCAGGACACGGCCGCCTGCTCTCCACAGCACAGCACCCGACACTCCTGCCGGCCCGCGAGGGCTCCCCGACGCCCCGCTCCTCCGGCACGTGCTTCTGCCAGCGCCTCACGCCCGCCGCACCAGCGGCATTCCAGGAGGGACAACGCGTATCTGACGACCAGCGGCCCTGGGCATCTTCTTAAGGTCACAACCACAATCTACGTCGCCTTGGCGAAGCAGCTTCCCATGTCTGCTCGCTTTTCCACTGCATGTGACTTGTAAGAATCCTTCGTATTCTTTATCAGACCTATGTTTTGCTAATACTTTCTCCCACGTACTGTATTGTCCTTTTATTTTCTTAACAATGTAGTTAAATGCATGCCTTAATGATATAATCCTTTAATAAAGTATATTTCTACAATAATTTCAGATTTACAGAAGAACAGCAAAGACACTGCAGAGTTCCTATATACCCCACAGTTTCCCCTCTTATCATGTTATATTGTATTATTTATACTGCATTACATTATACTGCGTCATCTTACGTTCGCCTGGAGCATGTGTTACAGTTAATACTATGAACTAAAGTCCTCGCTTACTTCTGACTTCCGTCGTCGTCCCAGTGCCCTTCTCTGTCCGGGCCCCTGTCCAGGCCCCCACGTCACCTTTAGTCGTCGCGGCTCCTTGAACTCTTCTGGGCAGGACGGGTGCCGACGCTCCTCGTCTCCGACGTCCTGGGGGCCCTGCGCAGCGCTGGCCGGGCGTCTTGGGGACTGTCCCTCATCAGGATGGTCTGAAGCTTTGCTCAGGATGGACTGGGTGGTGGGCTGGGCAGGAGACCCCGGGGTGACGTGGCTTCCCACCACGCCCTCGAGGGCCCCTGCCTCGTGCCCCACCCGCGGGGCGCCGGGTTTCTCTGAGTAAAGCCGCTCTTTCTCCCACTTCCAGCACGCAGACCTTGGAGCCTCGGGCTGCGTTGCCGTCCCGGTCTGAGCCTTTCGTACACTAAGAAGCTTTCCCGTCTCTGTTCGGGCCCCGTAGCGTGGAAGCCGAATCACTCCTTTGTGCGACATTAGTTACGAATCCCAAAAACAGAAGTGTCAGGCGCCTACAGGCATCTCCTCCTCTGGGTGGGGTCCCCGTGGCAGGTCTAAATTCAGCCGAGAGGCTTTGGGTTGGACTACCTGTTAGGATAGATTTAGGACTTTCCATTCCACATCAGAGGGCGTGGCTCAGGCAGGGTCTCCAGCCCTGGGGGTCTGGAATCAGTGGAGACACAGAGCGAGCCTCACAGAGGCAGACCAGCCGCGAGGGCTCCGCGGTTTCCGGTCCTGGGGCCCTGGGAGAGGAGCGTGCGCCTGACAGTTTGCAGCTGACCTTGGGACGAGAACAGAGCGGCTGAGGCTGGCCCAGAAGGCCCGGAAGGAATGAGCCCGAGCGAGAGAGAGGACAGAAGCCGAGCCACCAGCAGCGACCAGCAGTCCTGCCTCCGCACATGGCGGCTGGCTTTGGCGAGGAAGCAGCCCTGCGCTGAACTTTTTAAGGAACTGTAAGCTTTCACCCTCAAGAAATACCCTTTATAAAAACCAACAGATTCCGGGTACTTTGCATCAGCAGCCCTTTGGTGGACTAACACACTTCATTTATATTGAAAGCATTCAGCATTCATTCTAAAAATTCCTTATAAACAGTTCTTCAGCGGCACCCCACCAATGCTGAGGGAGTGATATTCAAAACATTTCCTAATTCCCTTGTGTTTCCTTCTTTGACCCTTGTGTCCACCATGACAATCTCTGCCTTTAACTGGAGTATTTAGAACCTTTGCATTTAATGTAATTTTTCATATTGTTGGTTGTTGTCTGTTATCTATGATAAGATGGGAAAATTCAATTTACAATTAACAAAAACATAACAAAAGAGTAACATTAACATAATCATATGAAGAAACTTACTACAGTTTATTTAAAAATATAAGAGATGTGCATAAAATTGCCATATTAGGGAGACTGTTCTGTATAAATATAGACTCCAAATTTATATAAGTTGAATTACTGACAAAAGGAATTTTTCTTAAGGTCATTTAAAAATATTCTGGAGCTCGTCTTCAATAATAAAGGGTTGAGAGTAACTAGGAAATGTTTTAAAAAAGAGCAAGAGCTGCGTAGCCTACTTGTCATGGAAAGGTCTCCAGAATTATAAATCTGCAGTATTTAAAGCAGTCAGGACTGACACAAAATCCTGAAAGCTAAAATAGGCTGCAGGAAGCATGCGGCCAACAAAGGAGAAGGTTATTTAGAAGGTTTTTGGAAAAAGCAGCTATTCAGAGAATAAAACAGTGTTTCATCATATGCCATGTACCAAAATAAATGTCAGGTGGATTAGAAAGTTAAAGGTAAAAATGAAATCATAATGATCAATAGGAAATACACTTTAATATTAACTGATTTTGAGTTAGAGAAGGGATTTATAAGGATAAAAGCGAACACAAATATAGAGTGTTTAACTACACTTCTTTACTAAAAAAAGAAAAAAGAAAACCTAAAAGACAAGTGACAAATTGAGCAAAGTATTTTCAGTTGCTAGAATAGACCAAAACACTGTTGCTGTGTTATCGTTTAAAGGGTCCTTTCAAATGATGGACATGCAAGAACATGAGCTAACAAGGAAGATGAGGTGCTCCGGGTGCAGTCTCGGTGCTGCCCAGTCCACAGCAGCCCGTGGCCCCAGCAGCCCTCCGCCCGGTCCACAGCAGCCCGCGGCCCCGGCAGCCCTCCGCCCGGTCCACAGCAGCCCGCGGCCCCGGCAGCCCTCCGCCCGGTCCACAGCAGCCCGCGGCCCCGGCAGCCCTCCGCCCGGTCCACAGCAGCCCGCGGCCCCGGCAGCCCTCCGCCCGGTCCACAGCAGCCCGCGGCCCCGGCAGCCCTCCGCCCGGTCCACAGCAGCCCGCGGCCCCGGCAGCCCTCCGCTTGGTCCACAGCAGCGCGTGGCCCCAGCAGCCCTCCACCCGGTCCACAGCAACCCGCGGCCCCGGCAGCCCTTTGCCCGTCTGTGGCTCTGAATCTGCACCTGTTTTCCAGGTGAGGAAACTCAGACTCCGGAGGTGAACTAACTCCCCCAAATAAGTGGCACAGAAAGCAGTCAGACTGGGTTCTCACTGAGTCTGCACTCGCTCTCTCTTTCTCTGTTTGGGAAGAATGTTATTGATAAGGTGGAACATGGAGAGTTTCTAAATCACAGATATTAGGGAAAAAAACATAAATTCTAAGGTAAGCCACATTCTGAGAAAAATGTTTACAACCTCTGTGATCAACATTATCATCCTTAATGTGTAAAGGGCTCTTACAAAGCAATGGAAATGGTCTAACACCAGGAGAAAACAATAGCCCAGCCTGAGTGGGCAATACGTAATTACAAAGAGCCACAAATGTGAAATTACGTAAGGTGGTCATCCAAGAAATGCTAATTCGGAGAATGATGAAATACCATTTCTCAAACATGGCATTTTCAAATAATAAAAAAAAATTATAGTAATCATCAATAATGACATGGGCAAAATTTCAACCCAGGAAGGAAATGCTTAAATTAATTATGGTATTAACCTACGACAGAGTATGTCTTAGTATTAAAATCATTTTCAAACAAAATCTGCCAACATAGGAGTAAACTTACCTTACCTTTATCCATGTATGGTGTGATACCAATTTTGTACATCTGTATAAAACAGATATTCTTACACATAAATAAATTTTTTAAAGGAATACATAATGTTAAATATTGTAGTATAGGTCATTTTCACTTCTTTATGTGCCTCAGTGTTCTCCAAATTCTCTCCATTCATCGTGTTTACTTTCCCATCAGGGATTTTTTAAGTTTATTTCATGAGCAGGATGATTTCTTCACTATCAGTAAAAAGACCTTAAATCTGTAAAATTATTTTAGAATTTACGATATTTCACACGTATTATGTCATTTAATTCTAACCCCGTGTGATAGATTATTGCCCCCATTCCACAGAAGAAAAAGTTTGCCTTGAACTAAAATTACTGTATTTCTTTATGCCTTGCATGGGCAGAGCAGGAGGAAGGCATGACAGTCTGAATTTGGGGAATCCAAAAAAAAAGGATTATGTTTGAAGTAATCCATTCCTGTGGGCGCTAGACCCTTTGATTGCATTACACTTGGTTAAGGGACCTTCACTAGACCACTTTTGACTGGGCTACATCAGTGGGCAGGACTCAGGTTGGGTCTCTACCCTCTTAGGGGAGCTGACACAGAGAGGCACAGAGAGAAAGAAGGTGCAAGCAGAAGAGGGAGCTCGCGCTCTTCGCCCGGCCACGTGAGAGGGGACCCGAGGACCGCCCGCAGCCGAGGCACGAAGCCCCCACGAGGCGGGCCAACACAGCTCATGGCTGATGGGACGAGCCCGTGCCCGCCACCCACAGCCAAGCTCCAGAGACAGGGGTCTGGAGGGGCAGGCAGGGGCCTCGGCAGAGATCGGTGCCATCCTGCTTCACCACGTGGCAGGACACAGGGTCAAGGCCGCTGACCTTCTAAGGGCACCTCTGATGTGCCCTGATTTGCACTTTTCACAGCCTCGGAACCGTAAGGCTTTACCCTCATAAAGTTCCCACTGTGAAGGCCAACCCATTTCTGGCACTTTGGCATTAGAAGCCCTTTAGCAAACTAAGAAGTACAGGCAGTAAGGAGAATTTAAAAACAAAATAAAACTCAAGGAAATCAGGCCACCTTCATGGTCAACACGCACTCCAGACAATGCTCACCAGTGTCGGTGACAACACGCCCTCCCCGAGGAGAGTCCCCTGTTGCCTAAATTCTAACAGCTGTGGTTCCAGAGTTTTAATAATTTGTGTATCAGCTTCAAACGTGCGCCTTTATGGCTGGTTCTTCAGCAAGTGCTGCTTCTCACCTGGGGCTAACTCAGAAAATGCCCAGGGCAACGAGCCCTTCAACAGGAAGGCTGGGAAGGCTGTCGGGCGCCCTGTCCTACCACATATTCCTAAAATAAAGAGCAGGTAAGAAATAAACGGGGATCTGTAAAAAAGGAAGAAATGAAACTTGAGTTACTTTAAATATTTTATTGTGATGTGCCTTCTCAGAGTGTTTATTGTGCTGAAAATTTAAAACAGTCGAACAGTACACTGAGAGGTATAATATTTTAGTTTGGAATGCGCAAATTCTATTTCACAGATGAGCTATTCTTACTGAATTTGAATAATTTAACATTGAAATTTATCCTTTATTTTTATTAGCTTCTTTTATACTAAGGAAGTCAATAATGGATAATGATGAATTACTGCATGACCACTACTTAAAATACTTTTGCCCAATGGAGGAGGTGAGTGTTAAAAAATGGTACATTCTGGGTGTGCCCCTAGTTTTCTCATAAAGTTATGTCAAAAGAAAACATCTTAAAATTCAGGAAACCTACTCATTATGATTTTGGTCACAAAGAACACATCCCACCAGTTTGCCCTTATCTTCCCAACACGTTTTAAACGAAGTGGGTTCTTGCTTTGCTTGCATTTATAACTGTATGCAACACAACAGTGAGCTTTTTGGAGCGCACCAGACCATTTATTCCAATTAGAAGCAGTAATGAAAAGTCCTCGAGCTGCCTCCAAGAAGGCAGACCACATGCAGTGCCTTTTGGCAAGAGCCACAGTCCTTTACTATTACTAGTTTTTATATTGACCAAAAATGAGGATTCTCCTCCCGGTTCCACCATGGCCCAATCAGAGGCTGATCTTCAGGAGACGTTTTTCACGGAGCCTAGAAAATATCCGAGGAAAACCTCTCAGGGCAGCGGCACCTGCCACAGGCCTTGAGCCCAGGCCTCAGGGCTGCCTCGCCCTGCGTGGCTGTGGCCTGGACGCCGCGGCTGCCGCAGTCCATACCGGGGCAGGTTCTCCTGCAGGCTCGGCTGCTCCCTGCTCACGGAAGGCCCCGCGCACGCCGACCCCGCGTCCTCTGACCCCCGTCACTGCCGGAAGACGCGTTTCAGAACACACTCCTGATGAGCCGGCATCTGAGCGCTTCCACCATTTGAAATAGCTGTGCTTTTATCAAAACCCGCCCCTCTTCTTCCTTATTCTCACAGTGCGCCTTCGACGAGGGCCTAAGGGCCAAAGTGCTGCTGGCGTCCCCACGTCACTCAAGCACGGGGAGGGGGAATGAGGACAACCAACATCCAGGTAAGCACAGCCCGGCGTGGGGAGGACGGCACCTTCTGAGAATGGGGACAGTGCAAGGCCAGCAGGAAGCCACGCAGGCCACGCTAGCCCACGCAGCCACACAAGCTCACGCAGGTCACGCTAGTCCACACTGGCCACGTTAACCCACACAGGCCACGCTAACCCAGGCAGGCCACGTTAATCTGCACAGGCCACCTTAGCCCACGCAGGCCATGCTAGCCCATGCAGGCCACACTAACCCACACAGGCCATGTTAGGCCACACCAGCCCACGTTAATCCACACAGGCCACCTTAGCCCACGCAGGCCACGTTAACCCACACAGGCCACACTAGCCCACACAGCCACATTAACCCACACAGGCCATGCTAGCCCACGCAAGCCACCTTAGCCCACGCTGGCCACGCTAACCCACACAGACCACACTAACCCAGGCAGGCCACGTTAATCCGCACAGACCACCTTAGCCCACGCAGGCCACATTAACCTGTGCAGGCCACACAGCCACCCTGAAGGTCCCACTCAGCCGTGGGCGCCTCCACACCAGGTCCCCTGGGAGAGACACGGCTGGCATCTTGCTCTTTGCACAGAAACAGGGAACTGGTTGTGTTTCAGAAAAACTTGGGGGAGTCTCCGTGTGTGCAGCCACGGATACAACTAAAAGCAGGTTTTCTAGGGATTCAAAACCAGGACGAGATTCATAAACATCCCAAAATATAAAAACTGGCTCACAAGTCACACCGAACACACTCATTATTTTGGGGTCAGGTTCTGGTCTCCACTTCCCTTTTTGACAGGGGCCACTGCTCTGGAGAAACCCATCTTATTCCAAACCAGGCCCACCTCAAGAGGACTGGCCCCCAGAGCTCCTCCAAGGGGACCTGCAGGCACCACAGGAGCGTCCAGATGGTCCAGTGATGGCAACGCGGCAACCTTCCAAGCGATTGTTTTGATGACTATAACCTAATTTTGAATGTCTAAATTTTGAGATGTTTATATTTTAAAAGCCATCTTCATTCCTGCATCCTCCGGCAGAAGCGGTGATCAGGCACCTCCTGCACTGAACGCCCAGAGCTGATCTAACCGAGCCCGGCCCGCACCCTCCGCGGCTGGGGCTGGGGTGTCCTGCAAGCCGGGGGGCGACCAGGGCAGCCCGAGTCTGCCCTCCACGAGCCAGGCATCCCTCCACCAGGTCCCAGGTGCTAGCCGGGGGCCTCCGTGAAAGCCCCGTTTGGGGCCACCCCTGCCCACTGCAGAGGGGCCCGAGGTGGCCCTGAGAGCAGAGCAGGGCCTGAACCCTGCAGAGGGGCTATGGAGGGTGGGCTCAGTGTGGACCTAGAGGAGCCGCGCGCTCCGTCCAGCGGGCCACGCTGTCAGGACGTTCCCTGGCAGGCGAGCCCGAGGCCTGAGGGGCGCCGCGCTCCGCTCTGTGCTGGTGCCACACTTGCCCCACCCTCGACCCAGCCAGCAGGGAAGGGTGCGCTCTCAAGGCCCGACAGGAGGCGTGCGTTAACTCCCAACTCTTGGAAAACACTTAATGAATAAACATGTTCCCATTTTAAAATTGATCTCAAATCTCACACTCAAATTTTGTCCAAGGTTGTTCTTTCTTATAACATTTGAAATAAATACAGGTGTGAAATTCTCAAACCCTCGGCATTTGTGGAAGCAGCACTCGGCCTTACGTGGCGCGCCTGCCGGTCCAGCCCTGGGCCCGGCTCCCACGCCGCCTCCTCTGGGGGAGCAGGGCCACGCCCGCTTCATGCTCTGTGGTCCAGGCACCATGGCAGGCAGGGCTTCAGATGGAAGGTGGAGGCGGTGAGTGCAAGGATGGAGGGAGGACGAATGAACGGAGAGTGGACAGGCAGATGGGGGGAAGGGAGGGAAGGAGGGAAGGAAGGAAGGAGGGAGGGAGGGGAGGAAGGAGGGAGGGAAGGAAGGAAGGAAGGAGGGAAGGAAGGAAGGAAGGAAGGAAGGAAGGAAGGAAGGAAGGAAGGAAGGAAGGAAGGAGGGAAGGAGGGAAGGAGGGAAGGAAGGAAGGAGGGAAGGAGGGAAGGAAGGAAGGAAGGAAGGAAGGAAGGAGGGAAGGAAGGAAGGAGGGAGAGAGGGAGGGGGAGGGAGGGAGGGAAGGAGGGAAGAAGGGGGAAGGAGGGAGGGAGGGGGAAGGAGGGAGGGAGGGGCAGGGAGGGAAGAAAGAAGGAAGGAAGGGAGGGAAGGAGGGAAGGAAGGAGGGGAGGAAGGAGGGAGAGAGGGAGGGAGAGAGGGAGGGAAGGAGGGAGGGAGGGAGAGAGAGAGGGAGGGAGGGAGGAGGGAGGGAGGAGGAGGGAGAGAGGGAAGGAGGGAGGGAGAGAGGGAGGGAGGGAGGGAGAGAGGGAGGGAGGGAGGAAGGAGGGAGGAGGGGAGCAGGCCGGGTGGGGCGGGTGGCGGTGAGGACGGCGGCCGAGGCCCTGGGGGTGGAAACGCGACGTCCACTCTAAGGAGATGAGGACAGGGTCCCCACCCACACTCGCCTCTTCCTTTTGTCCGTTGTTCCGCAGCGAGTCAGGGGCTGAAGATGGACAAGCCGAGGACCTGCCGTGCCCGAGGGGCTCGGACCCTGCTGGGGGCGAGGAAGCCGAGCCGGCCGGCCCCGATCCGCTCACGAGGCAGATGGGATCTTGGAAGGAGGGATCTTACAGCTACTCCAGCTTCTCCAGGCCAAAGGCAAAGCTGCAGCCCAGGGGCAGGTCCACGGAGCACTCACCTCCCCTCCCGCCCGGCAGGTACACATGCCTGCGCGGCGCCGTCCGTCTCTCCGCACCATCCGTCCCAGGCCCTCGCTCCAAAAGACCCACAGTGGCCTATTCACGAGTCCTGCTACGCGCTCACGAAGGCAGGGCTGGAGCCGGCCCCGCGGCACCGCCCGCGGTCGCACTGGCACAGTCTGACCTGGCGCCCTGCGGCCGGGCAGCATTTGCGGGTGACGGGGGAAAGCCCACGGGGCCGGCCTCGCTTTCCTGCGTCTGCTAGAAAAGAACCACCGCCACAGCCCCCCGCGGCCCCAGCAGCCCCACACTCAGCAGGGTCAGGGAACCCCACGACCTGCGCCGCCACCTGACGAGCCGCGGCTTCGTCCACGCGAGTCGTTTGGTGTGACCGCAATTTGACTACCGCCTGACGTGCACATTTAGCTGTCACTATCCACACCCGCCGGGATCCCTGGCACTCGTGCAGGAGCACGACACGCGACACAGAGCGACTGCGCGTGGCACCCGCAGAGCCCTGCCCGTCGCCCCTTCCCGCCGCCCCCACCCGGGCAGATCCCCCTTCCTTCTGCACTCTGGGTGCCGCCCCTCCCACCTCCCAGGGGACCTGAATCTCCAGGCCGCCCCCCTCCCCAGCTCCGCGCCATCCTCTCCTCTCGGGTCGCTGCCACCAATGCTTGGACGCGCTCAGGCCTCTCCCACACCGAGGGACGCGGACCCACAAGCCCTTGGCAGGGGCCAAATCACAGAAGGCATGTGCTGTGGGTGTGAACCTGTTTTTAACAGGAACTTTGAGGTGTTATTAGGGTGCCCAAATTAAGGGGGGTAACCCAATAGGCAGGACATCCTGATGCGCAAAGGAAACCGGACACAGAGGGAGACGCCACGGGAAGAGCCAAGCAGCCGCGACCCAAGGAACCTGGAGAAGAGAGGAGAGCCACGCACCGCCCGCCACGCAGCCCGCCACCGAGGAGGGGCAGCCGGCCCAGAGCACCGCGGCCCCTGGGGGCCTCGCCCTCCGGCTCCTGGACTTGGGACTTCCCCCAGCCTCAGAACCCTGAGTCGGTAAATTTCCACTGTTCAAGCCAATCTGGTGTGTGTTCTTGTTTTAGCAGCTGAGACACTACACACCTCCTTTGACCTGAAGTCCCCCTCCTGCCGCCAGCGCGGCCTTGGCAAGCTCCTGTTAGAGCCGTCTACACTCGCGGCTCCGCTTCCTGCCTTGGCGTTGCCCTCCAGCCCTGACTGCTGGAAGGGGGCGGTCCCAGCACCCACACCGGCCATGTCGAAGGTCCTCGCAGACCCGGCGGCCCCACGCCACAGAGCCTCCGGGCCCTGGGCTCCTGACCACCCTCCTGCTTGACCCCGCCTCCCCCACTTCCCGCCTGTGACTCAGCGCCCTTAGGTGCCCCTGGCCTCTGCGGCCCCAGGCCCCGCCCCCGGCCTCCCGCTCCTCCCCGACCACTCACCCCTGCCATCAGCCCCCAGACCTCCCTCTTCACCGCAGGTCTCCCCTGTCCCACAGCTGTGTTGCCAAGCGCCCACGGGTCAGCCATGCTAGGAGGCCACGGCCACTGGACACTCAGCAAGCTAAGCCTGAAGCCAGCAACTTTCTCCCCAAACCAGCCCTGCTCCTGGCCCCACCCCAGGAATGGCCTCACGTCCTACACCTGCGAGTGGTCAGGCCTCTCTCCCTGCCCCTGTCGCCCAAACAGCCCCAGGCTCTGTCTGTTTGACTTGCCAGGGACCCCTGCTGCCCCATCTGCCCCCAGCCTCGACTGCCAGCCCCTCTCTCCTCCCTGTCTGTCCCTGGTCAGTGGCTGCCCCTGCTCTAGGGCCCAGGCCCGCACACCCTGCCCGCCCTCCAGCCTGCGGGGCTCCAGGCAGAGCCCTGGGAGCACCCCCTGCCCCTTGTCGCCCCTCCCAGGCCCTGGCACACCGTTCTCCCCCAAGAAAGCTCCTCCCCTGGGGCCACTGCACCTCCAGGCCCAGGGGATGTGCGGGCCCTGGGCGACCCATGACCCCCCCCTGCCCAGGGTGGACGCCCCTGCCCTGTTGTCACCGTCCTGCCCTGCTGGACGCCGCCCGGGGCTGGAGGTGAGGGGGCGCATGGGTCCCTGGGGCAGCACATGGTGGAGAAGGGGCGCGCCCGGGAAGACGGCTCACCACGGCCTGCCCAGCAGCCCTCACTCTTCCCGGCTCCTGGACGTCCAAAGCCACCGACTTTGTCCAGAAAACTTGACTTTGACTCACCCCAGAGGAAAAAGCGGCGATGGCTGGAAAGACTTCAGGGCTCGGCACTGCACCTGCGCTCTCTGGGCACCGCAGCCCTCCGCGCCCAGGGGTCACCGCCCCTGGCCTGGGCCATCCGCCCCAGGCACCTAGCGTCCTCTCCAGAAACACGCCAGCACCCCCATGCCAAGGCCGCTCCCCACGCAGGCTCGGGGCGGCAGGCCGCAGCGTTCCCACTGCGCAGGGCCTAGAGGCGGAGAGCCGAACCGGGATGGCCCTGAAGACAAAGTCCTCCCACCGTTCTCAGAGAAACGGGCTGCACCCGGCAAGAAAACCTTAAAAAACGGAAAGCCCCAAATGAAGAGGCAGCTCACACACACACCGCCAGTTCAAACGACCGGCAGGACGGGCGCTATCCGCCTTGATGCTCAGTTTCCTGTAAATCGAGTCCTGATCAGCCCGGGTTTCTCTGGCAGCCCGTCTGTGGACCTGCCATCGTTTGTCGGCGCCAGGCTCTGGGTCCCGAGCTGGAGCACCCGTGAAGGAAGTAACGACAGCCCCCTGCTCCCGTCCCACCAGCGCATTTCATCCCAGTGGAGTGCCAAGCCCGCGGAGAAAGCGGGCAGGGTCTCCTCCTGGCCAACCATCCTCGCGCAGGGCTTATTAAAAGTAAAGCCGGGGGAAGGAGCACTTCCACGCAAGTCAGCGGTTCCACGAAGCTGAACCGTCTCCCGGAACCCGCGCTTCCTGCCACGCTGGGGACCCCGCGGGCACCCGCTGCTGCGCCCGCAGCTCCACCCACTGCTCCTGACCTCGGGAACCAGAGCCGGATCCTGCCGCCGCAGGCTCAGCCTCTCGCCGGCGGCTGGCCCCTTCCTCTCCGCGGCGCCCCGCACCTGCAGAGCCTCCCAGCCAGGCTGGCGCCCACTTCCAGGGGCATGTCAGCAGCGTTTCATCCCCGGCCCTCCCCAGCCCCCTCCCTCCCTGGCGGCGGGAGACCCTGCCCACGCAGGGCCCGGCTGGGGCCACCACAACCCGGCATTGCGCGCTGCCCCCCTCAGTCCTGTACAAAGCGATTCTGCCGGGGCCGGTCATCTGAACTGCCCTGCTGGCAAGACGAAACACCGACCCTGTGAGGCCCTGCGGCTCCTCCGCGCCCACACTCGAGCAGTGTCCCCAAAGCTCTCCTGGGACTTTCTCAAATCCAGACATCACGCCGGACCCTGGCCCTCTGCGCTCAGTGCCCCCATCGCCCCCACCCCAGGGAGTCCATCCTCCTGTTTGCTCCCGGGCTGCCCTGGCCCACTATCCAGGCACTGGGTGCACTTTCCAGGTTAAACAGAGAAGGCTCCCGGGCAGCCGGGCCTGGACACCCGCAGGAGCCCTCTCCGGCCAGGCTCTGGGCTGGGGCGGCTCCGGTGTGAAACCTCGTTTTTTGTTAGCTATTAAGACACCCGGGCCCGCCACGGAGCTTGCAGCCCCTCCCCAGGCCCTCCTCGCAGCTCCGGAAAGCCCTCTGCCTGGCGCTCCGTCCTCCACTCCCCATTGCCGGGACGGTACTGTCGGGTTAATAACAAGCCAAGCCCTGTGGAGCCCCCTCCGCGGCCCCGGGCCCAGGCCCCGCAGACTGCTGCGCGCAGCGCACTCGGGTGTAAGACGCCCAGGCCCGGCGACCCGCGCGCGCCTCCTGAACTTCTCCTCCGCACCCTCCGCGGGCCGGTACCTTCGCAGACGCGCCGCTACTGGGAAGCCCCCGGCAAGGGAGCCGCTCTCCAGCGGCGCATAAGCACCCGAGACGCCCATCTCCCTCTCGGAGACGCTCCAGAAGCAAAAAGAAAAGGCAGGCCCGAGGCTCTCCTCGTTCTTCAGGCCCCGCAGCCCCCAGAGGCCGGGGGGAGCTCCCTCGGCTCCCCGGAGGAGCCCAGGGCGCCAGGTCCCGCCCGAGAGCGCAGACCTGGTCCTAGCGCTGGGGGGAGCCGCCCACAGCCCAGGAGCCCCGGGAGCCAGGGCAGGAGCCTGGACGCGAAGCCGTGCGCCCTGCACCGCCCCGCACCGCTCCGCGCGCCCCGCACCGCTCCGCGCGCCCCGCACCGCCCCGCGCGCCTGCTTACCTGGCGGGAGTACGGGGGCTTGCTCAGGTGCACGCCGTCGCGCGCCAGCTTGTCCCGAATCAGGATCTTCAGCTTCAGCCGGGGGAAGCGCACCCGCTCCCGAGTGCGGGGATCCCCGCGGGACTGGCCCGGGCGGCCGGGGATTCCGGGGACCCCGGAGGCGGCGGGGGCGGCGGGCGGCGGCGGCTCCAGCGTGAAGTAGAGGCCGGCGGTGGCGGCGTCCTGCTCGCGCAGGCGGCTCACGGCCTCCAGGAGGCGGCGGCGGTGCGCGGGCGCCAGCACCCCGATGGCATCCAGGTCGGGGTCCCCGATCTGCCGGCACACCTCCAGGTCGTCGTAGCCGTTGTCCACGAAGGACTGCGCGTACTGCGCGAGCCGCAGCGCCCGCAGCCACTCGTACACCACGCCGCTGCCCATGCCGGCGCCCGCGCTCCAACTTCGGCCTTGGCGCGCGGAGAGGCCGGACGGCGCGGAAGTTGTCCTTGGGCAGCGCCGGCGGCCGCGGGCGGCGGGCAGCGGCGGGCGGCAGCCTCCGCAGGCGAGAGGCTGCGGGCCCCGAGCGGCCGGCGGCTCCGGGAACCGGCGCTGGGTGCGCGCCCGGGCCGCGCAGCCTGGGTGCGCCCGGGGGCGGGGCGGGGCGGGGCCGGCGCACCCCTGGGCCGCGGGGGGCCGCCGCGCTGCCCGCGCGCGCCCGTCCGCGTCGGCGTCGGTGCCTCCCGCGTCCCCGCGCCCCGCCGGGAGGGGCCCCCGCGCACGCCCGCGCCAGGTCTGGAGCGCCAGTCGCCGCCGCGCTCCTGGCGGAGAGGGTCCTGGGCGCCGCCCGCGCCCCGCGGCGCCTTCTAGCGCCTCCCGCCTCGCCTGCCGGCCGGCTCTCTGCGAACCCAGCCCAGCGCGCCTTCACCCGCTAGCCTCGGCCTGCGCGCCCCCGGCCGCTCCAGGGCCGGCCGCGGACTCGGCTCCCTCCGCCGGCCGGGGGCGCGGGGACACCTCGCTGCTCCTGCTGCACCCGGAGCCCGAGACCAGGGACAGCGCGGGGGCGGGGTACCTCCTCCCGGCGAGCGCGTTCCTCCGGGACCCCCACCCCGCCCCCGCGCTCTGCGCCCCCGCCGGTGCCCCCGCTTTCCCGTGCCCTTTCCCGCTCTCCAACAGCCCCCGCACCCATCCTCGGCCCCCTCGCGCTCGCACTGCCCCTCCTCCCGGGCTCCTGCCCACGCGGCTCTGTGGGGCGCCCGGGCGCCGCAGACCCTCCCCGCCCTGCGGGGTCGCGGGGACACTGAGGTCCTCAGGTCTCCGAGAGCAGCCAGGGTGGGGGCGGGGGACGGGGGAACTGGGCGCGCACCTCCCCCAGTGTCCCCAATCGCCCCACTCCTTCTCGGGGCGCAGGGCGCGCGGGCTGGTGCGCACACGTCCCCCCCGCCCCGGAGCCGCCCAGGCCGGGCCGCTTCCCCACCTGCTGCGCGCCGGGCCTTTGGAGGGCCCCTCCCCTAAATCGGGAGCCCTTGGCCTCTTTGGACACGCGCCCCTTAAAGAATCAGGCGACGCCTCGGGGGCTTTTGCCGAGAAAAATATCCGACGTGGGAGCCCCCAAAGGTTCCCACCACCGCGGGACCCCCGGATCCCTAACTAAGAACAGCTGCCGAGAAGGACAGTATCGGGGAGAAGGGAACGCACAGACATATGCCCAGGGCGCAGTCCTAGCCCGAGTTGGGGATCACTGCGGGTTGGGGCGACGCTCCGGGGCTCCCGGATGCTGGAGCGCGGAGACCCAGGCCCGCGCTGCCCGCGCGGAGCAGACCCGCCGCGACCCCTGGCGACCGCAGCTGCGAACTGCAGGACGCCGTCCTGGTCCCCAAAACAGCGGGTTCCACTGCCTGCCCGCCCGGCCCGCGTGTGAAGCACAGAGGTTACCTCTCGTTTGCCTGGCTATCCCTACGATCTCACGTGGGGTCCTCTGATTTGGGGGAGGAAAATGCTCCCTCCAGCAGTTTGAATTATGCTGCTAAAAATCAGAAGTTCTCAGCAATTATTTGAGGGGCTTACTTTTGGGCCAGGCCTCTGCGCCTGCCTCTGCGCGTATGCAGTGAAAGCCTTGTTACCTGGTGCCTTGCAGAAGGGGAGGCGACGCCCGGAAGTTCCCGTACTGCGATGGCCCTGCTGCCGGGTGGGCAGGGGGTCTCCAGCAGACCCCGCTGGGCTGCCCAGGGGCCAGGCGGCTCCCAGGGTTAAGCCTGGGAGGCTTCCAGCTCTGGGTGTTGCCAGCGTCATTTTCCTTCCACGGCTGTGAAAAGTCGGGCACCGCTCAGGACAAGCCTGGCCCCTGGAGGCTGAGGGACAGACATCTTCCTCAGTGCTCCACGGCGGTGGCCTTTCCATCTTATAATCAGGGGGGCTGCTTCAGGGGGCGGTGGATGGGCTGCCCGAGGTGGTGGAGTGAATCAGGGCAGAGGAGAACGGGCCAGCCGTGCCAGTGCCCCGTGGCAAGTCGCGCTCCGCTTAGGAGTGGGTACCCGGCTTGTCCTCTTGGGAAGGGGCCCTCTTAGGCCATCCTGTCCAGGCTGGGGCAAGCGGGACGTCCACACCTTCTGGTCTGAGTCCCGTGCCCCAGCTGGTGCCTCAGTCTCCTGCGCGGCAAGGCCCCAGGGCTCATTCGGTCTCCTCGTCCTGCTGCTGGCGCCCCAGCTCTCGGCTACTGCCCGTCACCTCTGGTGTGCGGGAGCACGTCCACCGCCTGGGAGGGCGGCAGCCACCAGGAGGGCCGGCTCGGCACTGGGCAGGACCAGGCGGGCAAGGGGCTCCACGACCGCGGTCAGAAGCAGCCACTGGCCCATCGCCCATCGCATGCTGACCAGGAGGTCTCCAGTGCCAGGGTCCTCCCAGCTGGAACTGGGGGTTCAGCTGGAACTGGGGGCTCAGCACTGACATACGTAGAGTAGATTGTTAGTCCTTTCTGTGTTGTTCATCAATTGTAGAGATCAACGAGGTAAGATTGTCTTCTGTCTTTAATACCAGCCAAATTCTGCAAATCATGACAGTGGACAAAATTTGAAATTAAACTATATTCTACTTCCAGGCAAAAAACTGGACTTTAAGGAAAAGTGTAGCTCTCCTGTTACGGGTCATGGCTAGTCACCGCCTTGGAACCTAAATCACTCACTCATACATGCCGCGGAATACCTGCAATTCCACAAGCTATTCTTGAGTGCTTTGTTAGAAGTTTTCCTTCATGTAAAAATGTTCAAAGCATTTATCTTGTTCACTGCTACTTAATGAGTATGGAGCCCAGATTTTTATTTTATTATTGTATTTTATTTATTTATTTTAGGCTTAATGAAAATCTATGAGAAAATGGGTTGTACAAGAAGCCTCCTTTTTGGCACCATCTGAGAACTGATAGGCAACAGCAGAACTATAGAAAAATGCCTGTTGGTACTCTCAGTTAACTAATGAATGATAATTTTAATTCTAAATATCAATAAACAGGTTTTCTACCTTGCTTGGAATCTGTAACTTGATTTAGAGATGTAGCATGAAAATAATGTGTTTTGAAATTTTCTTAGTGCCACGTAAGGGCTTTGTACAGTTTTACTCAGAAGATAAATGTTCACATGTAGAAAGCAAAAATTAAATTCTATTTCCATCCATTAAACGTCAGTCTCTGGGGTGCCCAGCCTTGTAAAAGTCAGGGGTGTACAGGATCCGTCTTAACCAGGCAAACGCTGTCTTGCCTCCTAAAAGAGGAAGGGAAGGGAAGGATACGGGGGCAGTGAGGCAGGGGTGGGGGGTGTTTCAGTCTACGGAGCCGCAGGTGTGAATATGGGGTCAGTGAGGCGGGGGTCTCTTGGTCTGTGGAGCCACAGGCGTGGCCCCTGAGTGGCAGGGGGCCGCACCCTGCAGGCTGCCATCAGGTCTCTCTGCTACCGCGTCCACAGCAGGCCTTTCTCTCTCTCTGTAGCTGGAAGTGCAAAGACAAAGACCCTTGTTCCAGAAGGTTCTGATGGAAAAAGCCTTGCTGCAGACAACACTCCTAATAGAACCCATTGAAAGTTCTCGTCTTGGCTCTGGTAGCCCCAAAATATTTCCATACCTGAAGCCGCACTCAAGATGAAGAGGAAAGGATGAGCTCCCTAGGAGAAAAAGAAGTGACAGTCCTTCCTGGGAAACACTTGCAGCGTCTGGGGTCCCTTCTCTCCGTCCACACGGTCAGCCCAGCCCCTAACGCTGGTTCAGTGACCTCCTCTAAGGGCACTGTTGCTGAGAGGAGCTGGTTGAAACAGGCATGAGTTATTTTTGTCATCACAAGGACGTCTCTCCACTGGCCACCAGCTGGCCATGCTGAGTAACCCGCCGGTTTCCCCCGGTGGCCAGGACAAACGCGCCTGTGCGGCTCCGGGCCGTCGGCCGGGGTGCTGGCAGCGTGGCTCATCGTCTTTCTGTGGCTTTCTGTGGCTCAGCAATTTTGGGTTTTGTTTGAAGAACTGTGACCTCACAGCCTGAATTTAAGGTCAGAGATGTGCCGGAGCTCCAGAGCCCTTGGCTCACGAGACACCCGTGGCTGAGGGTGGCGGCGCCCCTCTCCAGCCGGGGCAGGGAGCCGGCGCGGTTTGTAACTGTTTCTGCCCTCTGCGAGGCGTCCAGCTCCCGCGCCGCCGATTACCCCAGGGCTGCCAGAGGCTTCCCCGGGGGCTTCGGGCGCTGCCCCCCACCCAGCCCGGGGGCCGGCAGGGCCGCGGGGGGCGCCCAGGACCCTGGACGTGCTCTTGGGCACCTTCACCCGGAGCTGCTCCCAGGGAAGGCGGGGCCCGCGCCTGCCCACGCCTGGGGGCTTTGCGCTGCCCTGGCCCGGCTTCCCCTCAGCCCAGTTCCTCCGATGGCGGGGAGGGGTCCAGGCAACCCCGGGCAGTGAGGGAACACGGGAGAGGGGCCTCCGGCCCGTGCTGCCCCAGAGGCCATCTCAGGGGCCGCTTTCCCGGTGGGCTCGGCTGCTGCCCATGCCTCCAGCCCGCTCTGCTCCCCTGCGCTGGTGGCGCGCCCCCCTCCAGGAGCGGGGCGCCTGCGACCCCCATGAGGTCCCCCCCTGTGGCCCGTGGTGCAGGGGCCAGCATGGGGCTACCAGCAGATCGCCGGTTCAAGGGTCTCGGGAGGTGCTGGCAGGCGGGGGGCTTCACGGAGGGAGCCGGTGGGCTTCACGGAGGGGCGCCCGTCCTTCTCTTTAGTCCCAACTAGCGGCCCAGCTGGCCTGGGGTGGTGCTTCAGCTCCAGGGAAGGGGCTTTGGGGAGACGCAGAATCGCCTCCGAGCCCACCAGTGCCGGCACCAACCTGGGGAGACCCTGGAGCATTGCTGCCAGGCGGTCAGTGTGGGGCGCAGCGCCAGCTGCGGTGCCCCCGCCCCCACCCCCGCCTTGGCCAGGGCCCTGCAGCCGCCCGGAGCCGGGCTCTGCGACGCGGGGATGGGGCCACACACGAGGACCCCTCCGCCGACCCCAGGCCCCTGCTGCTGCCCCCGCCGCGCTCGAGCCCCCAGGAAGGTCCTCCCGAGGTCAGGCCAGCCTGCAGTCGTCTCGGCCACTAGAATTCCGGGGAGAAGAAAGCGACTGGGACCAAAGGTGTGGCTGACCACAGAGCTGACCGCAGAGCAGACACAGAAGTGACCACAGAGCAGACACAGAAGTGACCGCAGAACTGTCCACAGAGGAAACCGCGGAGGCAGTGCCGGGTGCCCTCTGCTGAGCAAGGCCCCTCTTGGCATCACTGTCCGGCCACTCCAGGGCGGGGACCCCAGGACACCCCTGCCCTCTGCCCCGCCGGAACCTAGAGACTGCCCAGCCCTCTCAGTTCTCAGAAGGGAAGAGGAAGAGGCTGCTGTGCCCCTGGCCCCCGGACCTTTTCCCAGGGGCGGTGGGGGCTGGACTTGCCGGGCCGTGGGGCCACGGGTGCCAGTAGGATGAGGGAAGGCCAGCGTCTTGGGACTGGACAAGGCCGCCACCTCCAGGGCCCTCGCCCACGCCCTGTGGATGGCCCTGCTGGGCCCTGCAACCTCCGTGGTGCGGCCCCTGCTGCGTGGCCGTGGCACTGCCCCCTGCTGCGTGATCATGACGTGGGCCCTGCTGCCTGACTGTGGCACTGTCCCCTGCTGCGTGGCCGTGGCACAGGCCCTGCTGCATGGCCGTGGTGTGGCCCCTGCTGTGTGGCCGTGGCTAGGGCCCTGTTGCATGGCCATGGCGCGGGCCCTGCTGCGCAGCTGTGGCACTGCCCGCTGCTGCGTGGCCGTGGCACTGGCCCTGCTGCATGGCCGTGGTGTGGCTGTGGCAAGGGCCCTGTTGCATGGCCATGGCGCGGGCCCTGCTGCGCAGCTGTGGTACTGTCCGCTGCTGCGTGGCTGTGGCACAGGCCCTGCTGCATGGTCATGGCACTATCCCCTGCTGCGTGGCCATGGCACTCTCTCGTACTGCGTGTCCGTGGCATGGGCCCTGCCGTGTGCTTTCTGGGGGCTGCCTGTTCCGAGCCCTGGCAGGAAGGGGTTTAAGGCCTCAGAGGAGCAGACACTCCATGGAGAGACCCCGGCTCCGCTGTCACGGACTTGAGGCCGTGGCCAGGGCACGGCCGTGGCTCAGGCAGGCCGCAGCCTCTAGGAAAGACAAGCTCCTCTTGGAACAAGGCACAGAGGAGGCTGGCTCTGCTCCTGGGAAGCTTTTAGTTTCACGTGGCTGTGACGAGCGGCAGACCCCTGAGCACGCTGCCCTTGTCAACCGAGCCTCAGGCCAAGCTGTCCTGCCCCGGAGGGCTCTGCTGCTTCGAATGGAGGCTCTTCCTTTAACTTTTCCAGAAACTGCAAACTTTTTCACGGTGGCTTCACCACTTTACTTTCCAAACAGCAGTGTACAGGGTTCCAATTTTTTCACATCTTTGACAACACTTGTTTATTCTTCATTTTTCCTTTTTATTATAGCCACCCTAGCAGGTATGAAGTGATACCTCATTCTGGTTTTGATTTACATTTCCCTAATGGCTTATGAGCACCTTTTCATGTGCTTATTGGCCATTTGCATAAATTCTTTGAAGAAATGTGTATTCAGGGAAGCAGACTTGGCTCAGTGGTTAGGGCGTCCATCTACCACATGGGAGGTCCACAGTTCAAACCCCGGGCCTCCTTGACCCATGTGCAGCTGGCCCACGCACAGTGCTGATGTGCGCAAGGAATGTTGTGCCACACAGGGGTGCCCCCCGTGTAGGGGAGCCCCACGTGCAAGGAATGCGCCCCATAAGGAGAGCCGCCCAGCGCAAAAGGAAGTTCAGACTGCCCAGGAATGGCGCCGCACACACAGAGAACTGACGCAGCAAGATGACACAGCAAAAAGAGACACAGATTCCTGTGCCACTGACAACAACAGAAGCGGACAAAGAAGAACAAACAGCAATGGACACAAAGAACAGACAACTGGGGGGGTGGGGAAGGGGAGAAAAATAAATAAAAATAAATCTTAAAAAAAAAAAGAAATGTGTATTCAATTCTTTTGCCCATTTTCAAATTTGGTTGTTTTTGTTTTGTTTTGTTTTGAGTTGTAGGAGCTCTTTATATGTTCTGGATATTAAACCCTTTTCATGTATATGATCTGCCAGTACTTTATCCCATTCTGTGGATTGTCTTTTCACTCTCTACAGTGACTTTCGATAAAAAAAAGTTTTTAATTTTAAAAAAGTCCAATATATCTATTTATTTTGTTGCCTGTGCTTTTGGTATCAGTTTAAGAAACCAGTGCTAAATCCAAGGCCATGGAGAATTGCCTGTTAGTTTTCTTCTAAGCATTTTATACTTTTCACTCCCACATTGAAGTCTTTCAAGTTTTTTATTTTCTCTTGAGTCAGATTAGGTAATTTGTATGATTCTAGGAATTTGTCCATTTCATCTGACCATCTCACTTGTTGGCATACAGTTGTTCATAGTATTCTCTTGTGAAGTTTTTTTATTTCTGTAAAATCAGTAGTCATGTCCCCACTTCCCTTTCCGACCTTAGATATTTGTGTTGCTTCCAACTTCACTCTTTTGCTCATGGATATCCAGTGTTCCCAGCCTCATTTGTTGAAACACTTTTCCGCACTGAGGGGTTTTTGCACTCTTGTTGAAAATAAATTGGCCATCGATGGTAAAGGGCTTATCTCCTTGGTGCCAGTGCTTTGTGGTGGGCTGCAAAATTGGGAATGTGAGTCTTGGGCTTCACGCTTCCTTCTCAAGGAATTGCGAATTCCTTGGTTTGGCAGTTCCAGGTCCCTTGAACTTCAATCTGAACCCTGGGATGGGTTTTCCAAATGCATTGGGATTTTGATGGGGATTGCTTTGAATCTGCGCGTCACTTCGAGTGGAATCTTAGCATTAAGCATTCCTATCCATGGACACAAGATGTCTTTCTATTTATTTGGGTTTTAATACATTCAGTAATGTTTTGTAGTTTTCATTGTAAAAATCTTGCATCTCCTTGGTTAAATTTATTCCTAAGTACTTCATTAGTTTGATATACTTTAATTGTAATTATTTTCTTAGTATCCTTTTCAGAGTGTTCATTTCTGGTGTATAGAAATACAACTGATTTTTCTGTGTTGATTTTGAATCTGCAGCTTTCTTGAATTCATTTATTAGCTATAAGAGTATTTGATATGTAGATTCTTAAGAGTTTCTAAATAAAAGATCATGTCATCTGCAAATAGGGAGTTTTTCTTCCTTTCCAAATTGGATGCTGTAGCAGTTTGATATGGTTATGAATTCCAAAAATAGATATTGGATTGTGTTTGTAATCTGGTTTGTACCTGGGTGTGATTAAGTTATGATTTGGGCTTTGATTGGGCCACATCATTAGGGCATTGAGTCCCCACCCACAGATAAAAGGCATGGCAAAGAACAGAGTAGGGGGCTTTTTGATGTTGGAGTTTTAAGGTTGGAGTTTGATGCTGAAGCCTTAAGCTGGAGCCCAGGAAGTAAGCCCAGAGAGGAAAGAAAAGCAAACCCAAGAAGAGAGTAACCCTGAGCCCAGGAAGAAGCAAGCCCTGGGAAGAGAGGAACCTGGAACCCAGAGAGAAGCCAGACCCTGGAAGGGAGGAACCCAGGAAGCCTGAACCCTCGCAGCTGTCAGCAGCCATCTTGCTCCAACATGTGGAAATAGACTTTGGTGAGGGAAGTAGCTTATGCTTTATGGCCTGGTATCTGTAAGTTCTTACCCCAAACAAACACCCCTTATAAAAACTAGTATTTTGCATCAGCACCCCTTTGGCTGAGTAATACAGATGCCTTGCTTGTTGGTTTTTGTTTATCTGGTTGGTTGGCTGGGTTTTTGTTTGTTTGCTTGTTTTTGCCTAACTGCTCTTAATTGCCCTGGCTGTTAACTTCCAGCAGCGGGTGGATGGAAACGGTGAAAGCAGGCAGCCCCATCTGCTCCTGATCTTAGAGGGAAAGCCTTCAGTCCTTCACCATCGAGTGTGATGTTGGCTGTGGGCTTTGCAGGTGCTTTTTATCAGGTTCAGGAGGCTTCCTTCTGGTCCTCGTCTTCTGAGTGTTTTTTATCATAGAAAGCTGTTTGGTTTTATCAAATGCTTTTTCTGCATCAATTGATATGATCTTGTGGTTTTATTTCCTTCATTCTATTCATTGATTTTCCTATGCCTTGAACATAGTATATAATTTTCTTAATGTGCTGCTGAATTCAGTTTGCTAGTGTTGGGTTGAGGATTTTTTTATCTATAATCATAAGGGATAATGATCCATAGTTTTCTTTTCTTATAGTGTCTTAGTGTCAGCATAATGCTGGTCTCAAAGTTCACTTTGGAAATGCTCTGTTCTCTGATATTTTTTGGAAATTGAATCCATTGACATTTATGGTAATAATTGATAAGGAAAGGTTTACTTCTGCCATTTCACTTTTTTTTTATTTTGTTCCATACTTACTCCATTACTGCCTTTTTTGCATTTTGTTGATTTTTGTATCATACCATTTTGATTCTCTTCTTTCTGTTTCTCTGTATTTTAAAAGTTATTTTCTTAGTGGTTACATTTGTAATTACAATTAACATCTTAAACTAATAACAACCTAAGTCAACCAGTACCAAACCAGTTTCAGTTGTCTATCAACTCTTACTCCCGTCGCTCCATGCTTCCCCTTTATATTCTCACCATCTCAGATTACAGCTTCATACATCGCATGCACATTAACAGATTTTAATGACTGCTTTCCACATTTGCCTTTTAAGTCATATAAGGGGGGGAAACAGTTAAAAACCAAAGTACAAAATATGGGATTTTATATTTAGCAGTGTGATTACCATTATCAGCAATGTTTATTCCTTCTTATGGTTTCGAGTCACTGTCTAGCGCTCTCAGTTTCAGGCTGAAGGCCTCCCTTTCGCGTTTCCTGTAGGGCAGGGCTTCTGGTAAACTTCTCTTTATTTTTGAATGTCTTAATTTCTCCTTCATTTTTTAAAAGTAATTTTGCCAAATATAGAATTCTCGGATGACTTTTTTTCCTTTAAGGACTTTAAATATTCCATCCCACTGTCTTCCAAACCCCATGGTTTCTGATGAAAATCTGTTCTTAATTTTACTGGGGATCCTGTATTTAACAAGTTGCTTCTCTCGTTGCTTTCAAAAGCCTTGGTCTGTGGATTTTGACAGTTTCACTGTGACGTGATCAGGTGTCGCTCTCTTAGAGCCCATCCTGTTTGGAGTCCATCGAGATACCAGGGTGTGTATAGTCATGTCTTTCTCAGATCTGGACGTTTCCGCCGTTATTTATTCAAGTCCTTCCCTGCCCCTCTCCCTCTCTCTCGTCCTTCTGGGCTCCAGCGATGTGTGTGTTGGTCTGTTCGATGGTGTGCACAGGTCCCTCCAGCTCTGTTCATTTTCCTTCACTATTTTTCCTTCTGCTCCTCACACTGGATAATTCCATTGCCTGGTCTTCCAGTTTGCTCGTCCTTTATTCTTCTTGTTCGAATCTGCTTTTGAGTCCATCTGAGGTTTTCGTTTCGTTTACTGTACTTTGCAGCTGCAGCTCCCACCTCTTGGGAGGTCTGAGTTGCAGCTTGTAAGTGGGCTGTCGGGTCATTAAGCCATCAGGTGCTCTGCTAATTAGGCCTGCGATTTCCAGGAGGGCCTCTGAGGGCCCCTGGTGGGGGGCTGGCTCCCGGGGCTTGGTGGCTCCTCAGGCCTCTGCCCCTTGGGGTGCATGAGGGAGGACGTGGGTGCAGGATGGGCGTGTGGCTTCTGGTGAGCACACGAGGACCCACCCAGGACTTCTCCTGCGAGGACAACGCTGCCCCGGAGTTAGGGGAAGAATTGAGGCAAAAAGAATTTTTGGACTCTTGAGTACAAAGGGTGGGTAGTGGCCATGGCGTTCGGCAAAGGGACAGGCCCACAAAACCGTGCCAACTTCAGGAGGAGAGTGTGGGCCCGCTCAGGGGACTTTCGGCGTGTCTCCTCTGGCAATAACAACCTCCACGTGAGGGAGCCTTTCCTCAAGCCGTGGATGCCACGGGGATAAGGGTGAGGCTCAGTAAACAGTGAACCTTCCCTTTTTATCTCCTCCCAGGCCCTCTCTTTATGTTACAGGAACAACCAGTTTGAATAGAGTCCACCAATTTTACATAAAAATGTGCATGTCAAGTTTGTGGACCCCTCCTGAGATTCTGGATTTCGATCTTGGGTTTTACCTGCCGACTGCGCATCTCTTGGCTGCACCCGAACTCTGACCCCCTTGTAGGGACGCACAGGACAAATCCACCCTGTCTCCAGGGCTCTTTGGGCAAAACCTCCCAGAATGGACCGCGTCTCTAAGAGAGGGAAGCTCCGGCTGTGCTTTGGTCTTCTGCCCATCGGCTGTCTCGCACTCGCGTGTTTGCGCCTGGCGCCCTCGCACTCCGAGCCCCCCGTGCCATCTCCCATTTCGCGTGTTTGCGCCTGGCGCCCTCACGCTCCGCGCCCCCCATGGCTGCCACTCCCTCCCAGATGGCGCGTGCAGCCTCAGAGGACAGGTGGCCCCAGCCCCAATGCTGCGTGGCTTTTGTTCTGATCCGAGCACCAGTCTACCAAGAGGCTTCAGAAAATGGTGAATTGGCCAAGCTGCCTGATGGGAGTACCCTAACAGCAGAGGACGGTGCCGCAAAGCGCAAGCCGCCTTCAGCGTGATGCGCTGGTGGCTGCGTTAGAGTCGTGTGTCTAAGGGGACATGAATGAGTGATGGTCGGGGTTGCCAAGAGCCAGGATTTTAGGCATGATTAAAAAGATCAGTGAGGCTAAATAAAAATTCCATAGCCATAAGTTTTAATCTGAAATATCCGCATGAACTCATGATGTATTTTAATGTAAAAATATATTTTCTAGTTCTGTCTGCTAAAAAGGTTTATAAACAATGACTAACCTGATAATAAAGAAGTAGCTACCATGTAGATTATTTCTGGGGTACCATTTCCACTAGAAGGAGCGAGGGCACCTTGCAGAAACCCTGATTCCAGCTCTGGAGAAGCACGAAGGAGCAAAAGGAACCTGGAAGATCTCGTCATACCAGAAAACAAGGAGTCTACCAATGACGGCTAAATGTGCCCTGAGGACTCAGGAGTCGCCCTGAGTGAGCTCCCACCAGACACAAAAGGAGTAATTTGAGCGTGATCCATACAGACCACAACTACAAGGGATCAAACCCATCAAATCTACTTAAACCATAGGTTTATGTGATACTTTCAAAAAGCAGGGACATAACTGGTACCCTTTAGAGAGCGTTGGAGAACCAGTTCATTACTTTGAAAACTGACCCAGAAAGGTAACAAATCGAGCATTTTTCACATTTTTCTTACATGATCTGTACTGATGAGCAGAAGTGTCTTTGCATAACTGTTCCAGCCAAGAATATCGTCAATGCAGCCCTCACAAACGAAGGCATCTGGGACACAGAGCTCAAAGCATCAAGCGTCGAAGTTTCCCAAGACCCTTTTGGAGGACCATGAGTTCAATATTATTTTCATGAAAAACCTAAGACTTCATTGACCCTTTTTCACTGTGTTAACACTGACACTGATGGTGCAAAGGGAACAGTGGGCAAAACCGCTGGGGCCAGGGGACCTGGAGATGGTGGCACGAGCGTCCGAGAAGTGCCCTGCGCTCTTCCCACCACGTGCTGCGGGGGAAAGCCAGCTGCACTCAGGGATTTCCTTAGCAAAGGAGGGAAGTTGTTCACTGCACGAGACCTTGTCTTGAGTGCTGTGCCCGGAACACTTCTGAGCGTGCCACTCTGCCACCTTGTCTTGAGCTGCAAACTGAACTAGCAGCTTTTTTCACGGAACTTCATTGTTCGTTTTAAGCAATGACCAAGAGACAAATTGTGGTTGTTCATATTTGGTTCTGAGTAGATATGTTCAAGAAAATGAATGAAGCAAACCTCGTACTTCAAGGAAACAAATGACAGTATTTGCTGCCGGTGGTAAAGTTTAAGCTTTCAAATGAAATTTAGAGTTTTTGAACACTCATATTTGTGTCCCTGATCTTGACAGTTTCCCACACGTACAGGTTTTCCTGATATTATTGATGTGGGCTATGGGTGGGAGGCTCTTTGTCTCTTCGGAGATAACCTTCACCTAAGCTGTCTGTCCTGACTTGTGGGTGTGGTACGGTGAGAGGCTGCAGCCCTGCCCTTGGTAACCATGGCAACAGCTCCAGTCCCAGGAAACAGTTTATCAATGCAAACTCTATAGACTTTAACTATTCAGGGAAAATGCAAACCAAATGTGCTAAAAGCTTATCTAGAAGGTATGAAGTCCATGCTAAAAGCTTACCTAAGATGTGGAAGATATATGCTAATTCAAGCCTATTGAGAACTGAAACAAAAGGACCATTTGGCCTTTCCTCTCTGTATAAAAGGGACTCAAAAGTCTTGTTCAGGCCTCGGGTTAAAACAGAAAGCTCCCAAGTCCGGCTGGCCATCAATAAACCATTTTTCCTTCTCAAAATCATTCCTGAGTCCTGGCCTTTCTATACACAAATAATTGAACCTCTCTCAAATTCTACAACATTATCAGTGGTTATTTATTTTAACCTGATTTTTTTGTTATTGAATAATGAAATATGTCCACATTTGGAAGATCTATATACAATAGTGACTCAGTGTTTTCCAAATGATGTCAGAAAATAATATGGTGGCTAAGAGCAAGATGGACGAATGATTTTTATTTAGTAGCTATAGTAGGAAAGTTCATGGATATCATTTCAGATTTCACATTGCAATTAAACTTTAAGAAACTAACACTTGTCCAGTTTTGATATAACATCAAAGAAGAATATCTATAATTATTTTTAAATGGTATTAAATAATCCTTCCTCTTCCAAAATGTACATCATTATGAGAGTGGATTTCTTCGAATACGTCAAACAAAGCAACATGTTACAACAGATTAAATACAAAAGCAGAAAGGAACATCCAGCTGTCTTCCATTAAACCAGACATTAAAGAGATTTGAAAAATGTAAAACAATGCCAATCTTCTTGTTAATTTTTTGTTTTGGAAAGCTCAGTTGTTTTCCATAAGGAATATGTCCCTTATTCCTTACACAT
This sequence comes from Dasypus novemcinctus, assembly GCF_030445035.2. Classification (NCBI taxonomy): domain Eukaryota; kingdom Metazoa; phylum Chordata; class Mammalia; order Cingulata; family Dasypodidae; genus Dasypus; species Dasypus novemcinctus. The sequence goes on along the minus strand of NC_080683.1, from coordinate 126,244,264 downwards.
TGGGTTTGTTATTGCTATTTTAAAGCTTTAATTTATAATATAATGAATGTTGGTAGATAAAATCCACATAAACAAAAGCGCGACGGGATACTTAATAAGTGTTAAGAATGTAATACAGTCCTGAGACCAAAAAATGATCACTGCTGATGCAAGTATACCCCAATGGCTGACCGCACGAGAAGACGCTGGCACCGATATGAGTCCCCTCTAGTGACAGTGCACAGCACTCCGCAAGGCGGCCTTGCGAGCACCTGCACTGAACCCAGCCGGGCTGATCAAAAGTCCAGAGTTAACCACCAATTACAGGCAACCCGTGGGAGATGCCATCGGCAAAATCCAGACGGAGGACAACTTCAAAAAGGAGTGAAGAGAGAGACGATGGATGATTATGGGTGGGTAGATAGAGATAATAGATGACCATATGTAAAAGGTAGCTAGGTAGCTAATAGATGATAGATAGATAGATGTAGATATAGATAGATGATAGATAGATGATGATAGATGATTATATAATAGATGATCGATGATAGAGATGATAGCAGAGAGAAGTGATGGATGATTATAGATGGGGTTAGAGATGACAGATGATCATGGGAAGAAGATAATTGATTATAGGTAGAGGTGATAGCTAAGTAGATAGCTAGCTAGATATAGGTGACAGGGCTTTAATGTAAACCATAGTACAACATGACTTTGAGATTACAAGAGATATACTAGGCAGATCGCCCTATTTGAGAATATCAAACTTTCCTGGAACCTGATTCAAATACACGCTGCTTAACATTGTTACAAGTGAGAGAAATGTCAACACTGACTGGAAACTTGTTGCTATTAAGAAATTACTGGTAAGTTGAGGTGTGATAATTGTATTATATTTATGTGTTTCATGTATAGTCATTTACTTTAGAGACTCAACCGAAATATTTACAGATGAAATTATACAATGCTTCAAAATCTGCTGGGCAGGTGGAGGCAGTGACAGGTGAAATGGGGTTAACCGTGAGTTGATAATTGTAAAAGCTGGCGTAGAGTGTTGGGTTCAGTAGTCCTTTCTCCGTGGAAATGTGCACGTTTCCCCCCAAACAGCTGAGCGGCTGCAGGAGAGACGCGAAGCCTGCTCTGCTCCCAGGCCTCCCTGAGGAAAGCACAAAGGCCTGTGGGGGTGAACTCAGAGACCTTGCACCTCTCAAGGGGCAGGAGGACGATGGCAGACCTGCAGGGCGCTGGAGAGGATCCGGCCGGGAAACGCGGCAGTGTCCAGGGCAGCTGTGAGGAGGAGCCAGCCGTGAGCCACGAAGCCCAGCACGTCCCTGCTCACCCACCACTGGAGGCTTCCTGAGTGCCAGCACATCCCAGGAGCACGGAGCTACTGCAGTGCCAGCAGAGCTAAATAAATAGCTCCATGTTTCAGGTGAAGGCAAAGAGTACGAAGGAAAATAAAGTGGAGAAGGAACAGTGCCATGGGGTGCCTGGGGGCAGCAGGGCCGAACTCGGGAAGGCCCGTGTGCTGGACAGACGAGGGGGCAGAGTGGCAGCCGGAGGGGGCCGGGAGCCCAGTCCTGGGGGCTCCGGAGCATGTTCCATCCAGGGAGGGAGGCTCTGGAGCTCTGGGAGGGGAGGACGTTCAGCAGGACCTCACCGGCAGCTTTGGGGAGTCAGCCTCCAAGCCAGAGAGGGGAGCCTCCCTGGGCTGAGGTTACGGGATTTGCGAGATCCTTGCTGTACTTGCCAGATGCGGACTAGGAAGAGAGACAAACCCAGGTCCTGCCACCTGGCATTTTGGCACAGGTGCCACATTGCAAGGTGGACCAAGCAGGAGAGGAGTGATTCTGGAGGGGATGGGGGAAGCAAGCTTGGGTGTGGACAAATCACTTTTGAGGTGATGCCTGAGGTATCAAACTAGAATTGTCAGGTGGGTCTGTTGTGGCGGGAGAGAGGCAGGGCAGACATACCTGCATGGGCCGTTGGCAACACGGATTTGGAATTTGAAGTCAGCACAAAGTGAGCTCACACAGAAAGGCCCAGAGCTAACACTCTGGGCGCCCGTGAGGTAGGGATCCAGAAAAGGTGAAGAGACGTGTTGCCAGAAGGAGGGAGGGAGCGCCTGTGCCACTGGGCACAGGGGTCAGTCTGCACCTTGCCAGGAGCTGAAGAGGCTGGGGAAGGATGGGGCGGGGGGACAGATGCCACAGTACAAAATGCCACTTTGAGGAGTGAAACTAGAGGGGCTCCCAGAAAAGGGCAAGGGCTGGAGAGGGACGAGTGGTCAGGAGACGAGTGATCAAGGGATGAGTGGTCAAGCAGGGCTCCTTTACCATGGTGGGGTCCGCACAGGGAAGCCCTGGGGGTGGGGCAGGGTGTGAGAGGCACCAGGGGCTCACCCATTTGAGTGGGTGGGATGGTACAGGAGCAGGTGGGTGAGCAGATGTGGAGGGGAAGCTGGAGGCGGCGCTGCTCTGATGGACGGCCTGAGCGGGTGGCCGAGGGGGGTAAGGGAGACGTGAGCTGGCATGGAAGCAGCTGCCCATTGCTGGGAAAGGACGTGGACGTGGCAGCAATGCCAGGGTCCTGGGGTCACGTGGGTGGTCAGCTGCTGCAGCCTTGGAGGAGAGCAGCCAGTGTGGGTTCTCCTTCACCCCTGAGCAGACCAAGAGCTAAGGTCAACCAAACCTTGAAGTGTCAAACAGGAAAATGCAGGAGGAATTTACATATAGGGAATGAAAACAGAAGCAAATGGAGAAGCATCAGGCTTACTGTTATTCAGTATGAAGAAAAAAGTGGGGGGAGGGGATGTGGCTCAAGCAGTTGAGTGCCTGCCTCCCACATGGGACATCCCAGGTTCCATCCCCGGTGCCTCCTAAACACAAAACAAACAACAAGCAAACAAACAAAAGAAAAAACAACTCAGGGGAGCCGGTGTGGCCCAGTGGTTGAGCACTGGCTTCCCACACACAAGGTCCCAGGTTCAATTCCTGGCCCCAGGACCAAAAAAAAAAAAATTGACCTAATTGAAGAAATGATCTGATTTGTAGAGAGCTTCTTAATTTAGCAATATCTGTCAAAACTTTTTAAAGGATTAAGAAATAAGAGACACTCTCATCCTGGCAGCTGTGCTGCAGTAGGAGCACACAAACTGTCCTGGAGGGGTAAGTGCCCTGGGCACGCGAGGACAAGGAAGCATGGCTGGACTTGGCTTCAGCTGAAACGAGCTCAGCAGCGCCTGCAAGCCTGGAAATGCTGCGGGACAGGAGATCACGGCACTCAAAAGCCATTTTCCAGGGCCTGAGCTCAGTGGAGCAGCCGGAAAAAGACAATTTGTAAGTGACTGGCTGTGAGCAGAGAGAGACATAAATTTCAGGTGGAAAGGAAATAGAAGAAATTAGCACAAAAGCTCTATGAAAGGAGGAATTTTTTCCTTAAATTTTATTGCATTAATTTAATCTTATACCTGGGAATAATGGAAAGTGATTTAAAGCAGCTATTCTTCCCAGAAAATTCTGAAAGATTATGTTTTTGATTGGTAGAAAGGTGGAAATTACTTACAAAAATCACCCTGAAAGATTTATAAAGTGTAAAAGCTATAAAGTAGACTTTTTCTGAAGAAGTTGAAATTTAAGATCTTTGAAAAAACTGTGTTCTCTATGATGTTTTATGAGATTACAGGAGAAGGTGGTTATGTTTTTTGTCAACAAATTTAGGGTGTCCATTAAAACAGAAATTCAGTGAGGAAGATACTAGATGATAAATAAGATTGATATGATAAATTACATAATGCTGCAGAAACTTGTGCCCACGTATCTTCTAGTTCTGTGTGGAATCAGTGGATAAGGGCAGCCTTCTTTGAAGCAGAGTGTCAGTGTTGTGTGGTGGAGAGGCAGAGGCTGGGAGTTCCTTTTAGGTACATGTGGCTCCTGCATTTTCCAAAGGACTCTGAGGGGATATGATGATCCAAGGGAATTAGCCAATGACTGGGGGAAAGGACAGGTCTTGCACAGAAGAGAGTAATCTACAAGCAAAATGTTTTAACATCGCTTCTTCTGGTAGAATTCCATTGTTTCCTGAATTACTCCTTCATATAGATGTTTCAAGTGTTCTAAAATCAAGATAAGGTGCAAAAGGAAGTTCATGATATTCTAATGTAGGTGCAAGTCCATGGGCTCCAGTAAAGACTGGGGAAACACCCTTGGCTCACTCTGACCCTCTGGCTCACGGACGGGCCAGGGTCCTCCTCGCCCCTCCCGCTCTCCCCGGGCCTCCTCCGCCGATGGCTAAATGAACTTGTCTGCAGTCCCCTCCCTGCACAAGGGAGGCTCACCAGGCATGACTCAAAACCACCACCGCTCTCTTCCGCTATAAATCCAAAGTCCCAGGTCACCTGAAGGGCAATTGTACCCGAAGGTAGTTCCAAGTGCCCGAAATAGCGCCTCTCTCCTCCCAACTCAGTTCAACATGAGTCAACAAGCTGGAGTTGGGCGCCCCCCCAGCCCCAGGGAGCCCCCCAACATGAACACGAGGCTCGCTCGCTGCAGCGCGCCCCGACGCCGGCCGTCCACCCCGAGAGCCGCAGCACCAAGCTGCGTCCTGCAGGCCTGTGGTTGGAGTCCGCGGAGGGCCAGGGGTAGGGCCCTTGGCAATCCCACCCAGCACCCGCCTGCGCCCAGCCCCTCCCAGAGGGCCACAGGGCTCTCGACCCGTGCCCCCAGAGCCCTCAGGCTGCGCCAGCGTGCCAGGCTCGGCCCGGATGCGCTCTGGGGCAGCCACCGCTCGGCGCGCAGCTGGCGCTTCTGCCTCCTCTCGGTACTGGGCGCACGCCTTGCGCAGCTCCTTCCGGGCCTTGGGGCCTCTGCCCACCACCCACCCGGGCCAGGCGGGCGAGGACGCAGCCCACGGGGACGGATGGGGGCGAGCACTCGGATGCGCGTGGGAGGCCGACTGAGGGCGTGGGAGCTGGAGCAGCCTGCGTGTGCCGTGGGTGGAGGCAGGCGGATGCACCTGGAGGGGAGCACGGCGAGGACAAGAGCCCTCCCCCTCAGCTGGGGGCCAGGGGCCACAGCTCGCATCTCTCGGGGCTGGAGGGACACCGCGTCCTGCTTGTCCAGAGCCTGCGCTGGTGCCGCTGTGTCCGCAGCTGGGAACTCCGGAGGGTCGCGCTCTCCCCCACCCCTGCTCCTGACGGAAAGCCTTCTGGCGGGACCCCCACCCCTGCTGTCCTTTCTGGCCCCCGGTAGGTAGAGCACCTCCTGGGGTGTGGGGGTCCTTGAGCAGGTGCTGCAGTACCGGAGCCGTCCCGCTCCACGGCCACAGGGTGCGGGCTCCTGGGTCCCGGCTCTCCTCCCTAAAGGGACAGGCGCCCCACGGGGCTGCTGAGAAGACGAGGGGCCGCTGGCACCCGGTGCCGGGAACGTGGCAGGCAGGCTCTGCAGGTGGTGGCCTCCTCACACATGGGGGGTGACGGGGGCTGGCGCCTCCTGGGGTGCTTCCTCCTAACAGCCGGTGTGCGCCCCGTCCAGCCATGGACCTGCCTGGCACCTCAGGGCTCGGAGTGTGGCCCCCCCGCCCCAGAGACGCTCGCTGCCCCGTGCCCTCTCTGCTCCGCGCGAGGAGTCGCCTTGCCTCAGTGGGCAGTGCACACCTGCCAGGCACGGGCTCCTGGTGGCAGGACGCCCTTTTCCATGCAACAACATACGGGCTCCAAACTCACGTTTCTCGTGGAAACAGGAGCTAAGGGAACCTGAGGGGACAGCAGGCCACATGGCATCTCCTCGGTGGTCCACGGTCAGTGGACACCAGTTACCAGTCCACACTGTCGTGATGCCACGTTGAGTGCCAGTTAAATTCTGGCAAAATAAACAACTCTGTGAACTCTGTGGACAGGGCAGGGATGAGCAGCCTCTTTCTGGAAGGGTCAGAGAGCAAGTGTCCTAGGTGTTGTGCTCGGCATAAAGATCTGAAGATGCTCAGTGACTCCCCAAAGTAAAGGCTCACAGGGCACCCCCTTTTTACAAATGCCTGCATTCCTGTTTTATTCTTGGCACAGACGTCGCCAGCACAGGTGGTGACCCCAAGTCTGCCTTTGCCCGGGGGCCGGCTCGGGACCCAAGGTCTGGCCAAGTCCCTGCACAGCTGAGATCCTTCCACCCAGCCTGACCGCCGGCGCTGACCACCGGTGAGGTTGAGGGTCACTGAGTGGAGGATGAGCTGGCGAGCGGCGGCGCACAACAGGACGATCTTTTCCTCTCTGCGCCTGAGAGGTGGCAGTAAAAGCCGACTTGGGCGAAGGCGCCTGCGGGCCCCACTGCGCCCCGTCCACCGTCGCCTGGCCTCCTTGCGTTTTTTACACCATGGAAGTTTGTGATTCTCCCCTTGGCTCTGACAAGTTTTTTAAGGATCTGAAAGATGAAAGTGGAAAACGAATATGGATTTACAAACGTACGCTGTATTTTTATGATGTGGGGCAGTGTTGGTCCTTTGGTGATTCTTAGCTCCACTGGTGAGATTATGAGTAAATTTTTATTTCGATGTTGTAGTTTCTGCATTTTTAGTATTTCTGCAGTTGCCATATATTGTGCTTACAAACGGGCACAAACAATAGTGAGCAGACCGCTTCCTGGTGCTCACGCAGGCTCCGTGCCGACCACGCCCCTCCCGGGAGCTGGGCTCGGCTGCGCGGGGAGGCCTGCGGGGTTTCCTGATGGCAGCTGTGAAGCCCCCCCTTCTGCCCCCTACCTGGTCACGCTGATGAGCCACGCCCCCTAAGCGCAAGGCCAGCGCCCTCCAGCCTCCCGGGGCGCCCTGCTGCCTCTCCCTCCGTTGACCTCCGCCATGCAGGCGATGGCCCGCCCTCTAGGGTGCGTGGACATCGTCAGGCTCAAAGCCGACCCAAGCCGGCCCGGCCCTGCGGTGCAGGCGGCCACAGGGAGCCCCCGCTCTGCCCCCAACCCCCTGGCCAATCTCCACCACGACGCTGTCTGGGCTGTGCCCGCCGGCTCTGAGGACGGAACTGTTTGTTATTCGCTTTGCTTCCTTGTTGTCCAGCAGTCCAGGAACGCAGTCCTCCGTAACTCTCAAGAGCAGCGAACACTCTTCCTTCACTTTGTGGATCAAAACCTTGCAGGGAGCCGACGCGCCTGCCTGGGACAGTGTAGAAACCCTGGTAGACGCAACCAGACGGTCGCTGCAGCTGAAGCCCTGCTAGCAACGGGGACCGTGGGGACAAACGCCCGACACCAGCCCAGGGTGCGGCACGGACCTGGGCAGGGGCCAGAGCCACCAGGCACACCCAAAGCAGCCGCTGGGTTTGGCGCCAGAGATTCCCCCTTGAGCAACGCTAGCCTGGCCTGGGACATCACCCGAAAGTGCCCCTGCGCCGAGGGACGCCCGAAACGCTCGGGCCACGTTGGAGAAGCGCTGCAGGGGAGGGCAGTGCCCAGAGGAGCTCCCTCATGACGTGGGCATGGCTTGTGCGGGAGCGGGCAGCGCCCCGCGAAGGGAATGGGCAGCGCCCCGAGCAGGGAATGGGCAGTGCCCGGGCAGGGAGCGGGCAACGCCCCGAGCAGGGAACAGACAGCACCCCATGAAAGGAATGGGCAGTGCCCCAGGCAGGAATGGACAGCGCCCCGAGCAGGGAGCGGGCAGCGCCCTGCCCGGGGACGTCTTGGGAGACTGTCGCCTCCTGGGAAACGCCCCACACCCTCTCCGCTGACCAGCAACGAGCTTCTGGGTGTGAGGTGGGCGCCCTGCTTGGAGCCCCTCACCTCAAGGAGGCTGGACCGCCTGCCGCTTACGCCTGGGGTGGGCTTTGGCCACTGGCCTGGCCATAGGATTGGGACGATGGGTGAGGGGGCTGGGCATGGAGGGGGCGCCCGGGCGGGCCACGGGCGTGTCAAAGCCGGACACTCAGTTCCCTTCACCCTGCATGACCTTGAGGGGTGAAGCCGGAGAGTGGACGTCCCAGGGCACTGGCTGGGTCCACAGGTCCTGGGGTCCTCGGTGGGTCCCCTTCCCCTGGTGAAGGCAGAGCTTTCTGAATTGCCCCAGCAGCCCCGTCCCTTGGCCACTCTGAGGGCCTGAGGCAGCGCCGTCCCGCAGCGTGCAGCCCCAGAGGGCCTCTCGGAGGTTCTACACCGTCCAGCCTTGGCAGCCCTGGCCGAGCCGGCCGCAGGGGCCTGGGACTGCCCTCCCCACCTCTGTCCCACAGCGGCCAGGGGCTCCTGCTGAGACGTGCTGCGGCCGTGCCCCCGCCTCTGACCCACCGTGGCCGGGGATCCTGCTGGCCGCCGTCCACTCTTCCCCCAATCCCTGGTGGATGCCGATGTCCTCACGGCGACGGGTAAAGCCCACAGGAAACGGCCCCCGACGGCGCCGGCAGCCCCTCCTCAGCCCCTCGGACGCTGCCCCTGGCCTGCAGCTCTTCCCAAGGCCCCTGAAGGGCCCAGGCCCCTCAGCTGGGCCCCCCAGGCACGCAAGTCAAGGGCAGGAGCAGCCAGCGGGCAGCGCCACACGTCACCCGTCCCTGCTTCCCCCTCGCCGGCGCGCCGTGGGCGTCCTGTTAAGTAGGTTTGATGAGCGAAGGCTTTTTGGGTTTTTTCCGCCGCTGTGCACACGGTGTGGAGAACACGGCTTGGCGGCGGTGGTTGTGGAGTGTCTCGGAGTGAAGGAGGAGCGAGGAGCAGGGGTGACGCCGTGAGACCGGACAGGCTGCTCGGCGGAGGACGGGGCAAGCGTCCACGGGCTGAGCTTGCGCCGTAAGTCTGTATAAAAGGACTAGCACCATTTCTGCAAGTTCTCTGCCAAGGAAACATTCACTTTAGCACTTTGAGCCTCGGTGCTCGACCGCTCGGGGCCACGCCCCAGGAGTCGGGCTGTGTCTTGGGAGTCGCAAGGCCCCCGCGGCTCCCGGCCTCGTCCCGGCCTGTCTTATCTGAGCACGTTCAGGGCCGTGTGGTCACGTGCCCCGAGCACAGGATTTCAGCAGCCTCAGAGCCGCCGCGAGCCGCAGCCGCCTCCTCCACGACCCCTGGCTTCTCTGCCGCGGGGCCGCCCACCGCGCTGCGCCTGGAGCAGAGCTGGGCCCGGCGTGCGCGGGAAAGCGGGCGCGAGGGCACCGGCCCCGGGCGCCGGCGGAGCCTGGGACTTCGAGCAGAGAGGCAGGGCCCAGCACGCACGTGGCCGCCGGGCGCCAGGCCGGCAGGAAGCGCTCGCGGCCTTGCAGCCTCGAAGGACGCCAGGCTCTCTGGGGACGTCCTCCTTCCTGGGCCTCCTCCGCTGTAAGCCTTGAAACAAGTGTTTTCATCCCTTCACGGTGTGGACCCGGGTCCCAGGGGCTGGGCGACCTGGAGAGGGACAGAACGGCCGGTGGCCGGAGACGGGTCAGCCCAACATCGTGCTGTGAAATGCAGGGGCGACGTGCGGGAAGCGACGGAAGAGGAGCTGGCGGGCCCAGTGGCCCCCACCGGCGGGTGAGGAGGCGAGGGTTTGTACGAGTGGGAAGTGCTCAACGCCACCTCAAGCTTCCCGGAGAGACAGGAAGTGGCTGGAGCCGCACAGGCCCAGGGGCTGCGAGCCGTGTCGCCGGAGGCTGGGAGTGGTTTCTTTGCGGTGAGTTTGGCCAGCTGAGCCCCTTTGAATCTCGGAAGGGACCCAGTCCAATAGGGAGAGGGCAGGGGTCTGCTCAGGCAGGCGGCAAGGCCGGCGCCCACCGGGGGAAGGCGACGAGATCGAGAGGGCGGGAGAGCGCCCCAGGCCCCGGTGAGCTGGAGGGTCCATGCGGGGAGCAGCGCTCTGAAGGGCCACTGGCCAGAGGAGACGTGGCTCGGGGGCGAATTCCCAGGACACACGAGGCCCTGGTTCAACTCCAGGTCCCCGAGAGGGCGGCCACCGCTGTCAGGCAGGGACTTGAGGCTCTCTGCTTGATTTAGGCTTCCTTGGATCTGCTACCTTTTTCAAAGGTTCCTTTTTTAAATTGTTTTTAATTTTAATTGCTAAAACCAGGCGCATCACCTGCAGGGCAGGCTGCAGGATGACTGAGGAGCACCTGCCCCTGAGAAGCTCCCGAGGGCCTAACGGGAGGGCAGGCTCCCCCGGCTGGTTTTTGGTGGTTGTTGCTGCTGTTTTGTTGCTCTTTGTTGTGTTTCCCCTTTTTTGTATTCCCCTTTTTCCTTTTACCGATTTTTTTCTACCTACGTTATTTCTTTTCTTTCCTTCATTTTTCTATCTTCTATTTTCTATTGTTTTTCACACATTCTACCTCTTTTTGTTTGGTCTTCAACTTTTAAAAAAATTTTTCTCACTTTTTTCTGTTTTCTTTCCTTATTTTTTAAAATTTTTTTCTCTTCTTTTTTCTTTTCCTTCTCATAATTGTGGCCTTTTCATTCATTCTATATATATTTCTCTATTTTGTTTCTCATTTCATTTTTTCTATTCAACGTTTAAAATCTTATTCCTCTGTCCTTCTTACGATTTTTCACTCATGTTAATTATTTTTCTTGGATGGCTCCTCTTCGAACTTTTAAATTATTATTACTATTATTCTTTCTCTCTTCTTATCTCTTTCCTTTTCTCTGGTCCTAATTTATTTTTCCAAGGGAAAATAGACAAGAGCAAGGAAATAGAAGGAACGAAGTGTCAAAGTGAAACCTTACCACACAAAAACAATAACAAATAAAGCACGGGGCCCTTCCCTGCAGGAGGTTAACATGTGAATTGAGCCTTGATCAGAAACTGACAAGGCACCTGAAATGAACTTAGTCTTAAAAAACTCCAAAGGCGTCCGTGTCCAGGAAGCCGCGGGAAACCTTGCCCAGAACAGCAGGTCTCCCGTGGTGGCTTCAGTTAAAGGGAAGAGGCTGAGATGCAGAAGGGAATCCACGGTCAACGTCAAAATCAAAAGAAATGTCGAAACAATGAAAACTAGAGACACCACAGAGAGAGGCGGAGGGAGCAGCCCCGGCCGTCAGAAGTCCCGTCGCCAGGCCTGCCCTACGGCGCAGAAACCGTCCCCGCCGTCGCCAGTGGCGGAGAGAGCCGGAGCGAGCTCCTCGCAGGGTCATTCGTCAAGCGGTCCTAATGTAACGGTACAGCCCATCCTGCTACTTTTCAGCGACAGTCCCGCTTGATAGTTCACTATTCTTTTTTTACGTTATAAAGATTTTTGCTTGGTTTTCTGCTACTCGAGGTCAATGCTCTGGAAATAATGGATACATGTTATACATTTTAGCATAAGCAGACTCTCAGAAGTAAAGGCAGTGCTTTGATGATGAAGAAAATATTTCATTAATGAATTGAATGTCTTCTGAATTTTTAAAAATACAAGAAAATAAATGTCTTACAAAAAAATAAAATAGCAGGTCCTACTGGTGTAGTAAGTTACATACCCATGCTAACAAGTTTCTTCTTTAATATTTCAGGGAGAAACACAATTGTTCCAGGAGATAATAATGAAAATTAAATATAACATCATTGTGCTGTTTGCAAAAACATTTATAATAGAAATGAGTTTTTGAGATATATATGGAAGAAGAATTGGGCTTATTTCAAACTTTTCAAAGCAGATTATATCATAAATTATATACAAGGATAAGTTATGCAGCTGTACTCTAGGCATCTGTTCTGTTTCCCATTTGTCTAGATTTTAATTGTGAGTTTTAAGGTGCATCATTGAATCATTACACTTAGGATATCAGAAGAAGTATTGCTTAAGCACTTATTTTTCACACTCAAATCACCACAAGGAACTTTGTTTTATCATAATTCATACACCTAGTACAATTTTTTTAAATGTGTATAAATCCATGTAAGTATTCTTATTTAATGTTTGCAGGTGCAGGAGTCAGGTAACCAATTCCTTTTGAAAAAGAATATGTCCTGTAAATTTTATTTTTCAATCTTCAAAATTATAAACTACATGTTGAATAATGTTTATTCAATTTTTCCTTAAAATAATAAATATACAAACTTGAAATTCACATAGACATGTCTTCTCTGGTTATACTGCACTTTCATCCATAAATAAGAATTTTCTTTTCTTTAATAAAATTATATTTGGATGATTACCATGAGGAATAACCACTGCACACATTTCATAGGATTTTGATACATTCATCTGCTTAAAAGGAAAACTTCTTTAAACTTATTTTAAGAGAAATATATACTTAAGTTGAAAGTTTAGAAGATAGACAAAGAAGAGGAAAATATCACACAATCATAATATCCACTGTTAACATTCTGGCATATTTCTTTCAGATTTTATGTACATGTATAAAACCATGAGAATACATATTTTTCACTAGGATAAACAGGCTCGCAATGAACATCTTCGCATATTCCTCTTTGTTCATATTTCTGATTATTTTCCTAGGCTAAATTCCTAGAAGAAGAAATTTAGTGTTAAAGTGGCTGATACATATTGCTAAAACTACTTTTCTTGAAGCGTCCACTAATTTCCTCTCTAAGAAAGTTGTTTTAGCTCACTAGACGCTGTTGGGAGCGATACACCAGGAAGGGGCTGGCTCCTGCCATGGGAGTTTATTGGGCTAAAAGCTTACAGTGCTGAGGCTGGGAAAGCGTCCATGCGGAGGCACCATCAGAGGCGCTTCCCCGAGCTGCAGCGTGAGCAGTGAGGCGCGTGGCATCCACTCGGCTCTCCCCCTCCTCCCAGCCTTGTTGCTTCTGCTTCTGGCTAAAGCGGCTCCTCTCAGCCTGTGTTCCTCTGATTCCAGTCTCTGGTTCCCAGCACCGTCCCTCTCAGGAACTGGGCACCTCTCTGGCTCAGCAGCTCTTTACTGTGTCTGTGACTTTCATTCCTCCGTTTATGAAGGACTTCAGGAGGAGGACTGGGGCCCCCGGGGAAGCAGATGTGGCTCAGGTGATAGGGCCTCCAGCTGCCTTATTGGAGGACCCAGCTTTGATTCCTGGTGAAAAAGAAGAGAAGAAAGTGTGCCTGTGTGGTGAGCCAGTGCCCATGCGGCAAGCTGAGTGCCCACATGGTGAGCCGAGTGCCCACGCAGCGAGCCAAGTGCCCACGTGAGTGCCCGTATGGTGAGCCAAGTACCCACACGGTGAGTCGAGTGCCCACACAAGTGCTCGCATGGCGAGTCGAATACCCACACAGGGAGCCGAATGCCCGCATGAGTGCCGTGCAGTGATCCCGTGGCCACATGAGTGCCTGCATGGTGAGCTGAGTACCCTCACAGTGAGCCGAGTGCTCACACAAGTGCCTGCGTGGCGAGCCAAGTGCCTGTGTTAGTGCCCACATGGCGAGTCGAGCGCACACATGGCGAGCCGAGCGCACACATGGTGTGCCGAGCGCCCACATGATGTGCCGAGTGCCCGCATGGCGTGCCGAATGCCTGCATGGCGTGCCGAGCACCTGCACAGCATGCCAAATGCCCGCATGGCGTGCCGAGCGCCCACATGGTGTGCCGAATGCCCACATGGCATGCCGAGCGCCCGCATGGTGAGCCGAGCACCCGCATGGCGAGCCGAGCACCTGCACAGCGTGCCAAATGCCCACATGGCGAGTCGAGCGCACACATGGCGAGCCGAGCGCACACATGGTGTGCCGAGCGCCCACATGATGTGCCGAGTGCCCGCATGGCGTGCTGAATGCCCGCATGGTGTGCCGAGCGCCCACATGGTGAGCCGAGCGCCCGCATGGCGAGCCGAGCACCTGCACAGCGTGCCAAATGCCCACATGGCGTGCTGAATGCCCGCATGGTGTGCCGAGTGCCCACATGGCATTCTGAGCACCCGCGTGGCGAGCCGAGCACCTGCACAGCATGCCGAATGCCCGCATGGCGTGCCGAGCGCCCGCATGGTGAGCCGAGCGCCTGCGTGGCGAGCCGAGCACCTGCACAGCGTGCCGAATGCCCGCATGGCGTGCCGAGTGCCCACATGGCATTCTGAGCACCCGCATGGCATTCTGAGCGCCCGCATGGTGTGCTGAGTGCCCTCATGGTGTGCCGAGCGCCCACATGATGTGCTGAGTGCCCGCATGGCGTGCCGAATGCCCGCATGGCATGCCGAGTGCCCGCATGGCATTCTGAGCGCCCACATGGTGTGCCGAGTGCCCTCATGGTGTTCTGAGCGCCCACATGGTTCGCTGAGCGCCCACATGGCGAGCCGAGCACCTGCACAGTGTGCCGAGCGCCCGCATGGCATTCTGAGCACCCACATGGCGTGCCGAGCGCCCTCATGGTGTTCTGAGCACCCACATGGCGAGCTGAGCACCCGCACGGTGTGCTGAGCGCCTGCACAGTAAGACGAGTGCCTATGTGAGTGCCGCGCAGTGAGCCACGTGCCCGCGCGGTGAGCCAGTGCCCACACAAGAGAGTCACGCAGCAAGATGATGATGCAAAAGAAGAGAGATGAAGGGGAGAGTCAAGGTGAAGCACAGCAGGGACCAGGAACTGAGGTGGCGCAGGTGAGAGGAAACCTCTCTCCACATCAGAGGTTCCCAAGGTCGAATCCTGGTGAATCCTAGAGGACAGAAATGAGAAAAAGAAGGCAAAAGAGAAATAGATACAGAAGATCACACAGCGAAAGGGCACAGACAGGAAAACAGCAGATTGGGGGAGAGGGAGGAGAAGGGGGAAAGCTCTTTAAAAAAAAGAAGAAAAAGACCCACCCAGGCCACGCCCCTCTGGAGCAAGCTAATCAGACCCCCCTTAACTGATCTGCTTTGATCAAAGGCTCAAATTAGGCTCAGTTTAAGAACATAATTTCCTGGGGTCCAAAAAAGACTCAAACTGACACAAGAGTCAGATATGTCTTACCAAGTTCTGAGCAATATAAAGACTATTTTTTCTCACAATTGAAATTAGCATATCAATATTGTTTACATTTTCATCTCTGATTACTAGAGAAGTTGCATTTGTTCAAATATTTCATAATAGTTTTTATTTTTCTTGGTAAACTCTGTTCATAACTTGGTCCATTTACCTAGTTATCATTGAGACTTAATATTTCTTTTACTGATTTGCATGAGCACTTTATTTTTTTATAATATCGTACCTCCATTTATCTTTTAATTGTGCATGTGATTTTTTTGAAACAGAAAATAACACCCTATGTAGTCAAATCTTTTGTTCTCTTCCTTTGCTTTGACACTGAAGTCATTTCCTAATCAAATGTTAGCTAATACATATAAATAATATTATTTATTATAATAAATAATAAATATAAATAATAAAAAATAATCTTTTCTAGATTTTTTGTTTTTTATATTTACATTTTTATATTTGTCTTTAATTCATCTCTTATTTATTATATGTTCTCAGTTGAGAATCTGAATTTTAAAAAAAATAACTCACCAATTCCTGAGCTCACTTGTTGAATAACCCTCCTTCATCATGAGTTTATGAAGCCAACATTTTTGAATTTTCAGAGTTTCTACATTCTCTCTTCCATTCCATTCCATTCATCAGTTTATCTATCCTTACGTCCATACCACACTAACTTAATTTTTATAATCTTTTGAGATGTTTAGAATCTGGCCTCTTTTCTGCACTCTCCTTTTCCCAAGAAAATTATTTACTGTAGCCTATCTATTATTTCAAATGTGTTTTACAGTCCTTTGAAAAAATAAAATTTTTGAACAGGATTGCGCAGGCCAGTCTTCTGGTTCTGGAATGTAGCATGTCTATCCCACTTTATCTTTCAGTCTTTTTCAGTAAAATTTTATATTTCTCTTCATAGCCCTCCTCCCAATTTCTTACAGCTTCTCTCCTGCCAGCAAAATTGACTCCCCCCAAAACAGCTCTTTCTACGCCCTTTGTTTGCCCATTTCCGGCCTCCAGTCGCTGGCCGGCCGTAGAGGACAAGTCCTGCCCAGGGCCGTGTGGCCGCGTCCACTGCAGCCCCCACAGCAGCAGCTGCTCCCCCTCCACCAGCCTCCTGCGCTCTCCCACTGCTGGGAAGGTGGGCGCACTCGGCCAGGATCCCCTGCGCAGTGCGTTCCAGCCCCTGCGCCCCGCCCCGCCCCTCCTGTGTTTCGGGAAAGCCCCAGGGTCTGGCCCTCCCAGCCCTCCCTCCCCTGCTGCGCTGGTCCCCCTGCGCCTGCACCCACGCCTCCCTCCTACGGCGTGACTCGTCCCACACTCTCTTCCTAAAACCACCCCCGCGGCCCGTCTCGTTACTTGACTATTTCCTGTGGCTATTCACAAAGCATCCCCCGAGGTCTCACCACAGTCTCCACTCCCTCAGCTCTCCCTATCGCCCCCCAGTCAGGCCTCCTCGCCTCCACTCCCCTGTCAGATCTAAAGGGCTCTTCTGCTTCCGCAGCAGCACTCACCCACGTGGGCCTCTGCCTCCCCAGAATGACCCTCTCCTCCGGGGTTCGCTTGCCTGCGCCATCCTGGGAAACCCACCTGGTGCTCCCAGTCGGGGAACGGGTGAGGTCCACCCCTGCCTGCGTGTCCCCTGCGTGGTTCAGGGCGGCTGGGAAGCCCGTCACCCTCCCAGCCCGAAGCCTCCGTTTCTCACGCTAGGTGTGCCAGCGGCTGGTACGCAGAGAGCCGGGGGCAGTGCCGCCAGGCGAGGGGCCGTGGGCCAGCGGGCTGCGGGCAGGCCCTCCCCGCGGGGTCCGCGCCCCTCGAGAGCGCACAGCGCTGCCAAACCTCCTCGGCACAAGGACAGTCCCAGCGCTCCCTTCGTTAGGGACTTGCGACCACACCAAGTGGCCGGGTGGGTGTTTTCAGACTTCAAGACCCAGAGCCTGACGCGGTGGCTGGAGCGCAGGCCGTCGTTGAGGGCCGTGTCTTGGTCTCCAGGCCGCCGTGACAGCACCGCCCGGCGGATGGCTCCGCAGCAGGGGTCCCTGGGCTCGCCGTGTCACAGGTGCGCTCCAGGCTCCGGCGCCCCCCGGGCCCTGGCGATGGCCGCTCCTTCCTGCGCCCGCTCTTCCAGCTCTCAGTGCCTCCCTGGAATGCTCCGGCAAGGACAGGACCCTGCTGACCAGCCGGCCGCACCAGGGCTCCAGCCGCACCTCCCCAAGGTCCTGCCTGCACGGGGCGCCTCGGGAACGGGATGAGACTAAGGACGCGGCTCGCCCTGGGCTGCGCAACTCAGAATCCCCCCTGAATCCCCTCTGTCTTAGACCATCGTTTACGCGGCTCGAATCCGAGCCTGCTGCGGTCCCAGCATGCTCTAGAAGCAGCTAAGTCAGTGCCTTTTGATTTGCGTGAAGTGAGAACCATCGAAGAGTCTAATTCTAATCTGTTTTTAAAGTTAACGGGGCCACGGACTGGAGGGAAGTAATGGTGCAGTAGGAGAAGCTTGGCAGGGGCAGAGAGAGACGCGCGTCCATGCGCCCCCAAATGAGGGCACTCTCTTTGCCAGAGAGGAACCCTTGTTTATTAGAAAATACCTGTAAATCTGCTACAGCCTAAGTGCCTAAAAGCCAAGGGTAATGGAATGAAAAACAATGTAAATCACGTTATGCAGCAAGCAGCTAAACAACGTATTTCTGTCCAGTCTCTGCTGTTCATTACTTCAAGACCACAGGTTTGGCCCTTCCACGTCGAGCAGCAGAGCGAAGCCCACGTGCTTTTAGTGGGTTATACGGCTCTGTTTCTCCACAGCAGACAGGGCATTTGCTTCAAGAGGATTTTTCCCTTTTCAATGTGGCTACCAATTTATTGTTGTTTTTGAGGGTTTGCAAGTATTAAATCTGCTGAAAAGTTGTCTTAGAATGTCAGAAATTGTAAGGAAATCTCCTTGAAGGAAATCCAAATCATACCTTTAAAGTAAAAAAACTAGCAGTAGTTATGGATTATCTTACTTTCAAGGATATAACAGTTATTTTACCTTTTGGGGGCACTATTAAACTCTTTGTGAACCAAAGAAGCAAACTTCTACTTTGGTGTGTGCTGGTGTATGTCCACAATACTTTATCGTACAATAGTCCAAAATATCTGGCCTCGAGTGACACCAGACATCACCAGGTGCGCAGCCCAGGAAATGAACAACTTTCTTGGGACAGAGGAAAACTACACTTCTGAGTGGAGCTGCCTCAACTTGACTGTAAAATGACGCCCTGTGAGTGATTAATTACGATTGCTTTTCCTGCGTGAGCAGAAACGACTGTCTCAGCGGCGTGGACATTTGCTGCTAGAAGGTCCCATGGAGACCCAGTCCACCCAGCTTTAGCAGCAGGCACCTGACTGCGCGCAGGTCAGATTCCAGGGCTGAGAACGGCCCTCCAGCTCCCCTGCGGCGACGTGCGGGGTTGGTCCTGGCAGTGCTGCCGACTAAAGGCCCAGAAGAAAGAGAGAGCTCTGCTAAGGTTTTACAAGTATTCTTCACGCGTGCTTGAGCCGGCAGGAAAGTTCAACTGATAAGGAAAACAAAAAGAAGGCACCCGTGTAGAGTGGCAGCGGGGCGGGGTGCGGTTGCTGTGGAATCTGCCGGACCCTCGGACCAGGCCCTGGTGTCGAAGATCCGTCTGCACATCCTGGCGCCCCTCAGGATGGGACAAGGACAGTCAACCCCACCTAAAGATGGAAGCTAAAAGGGCGGCGATCGCAGTAATGGGGCCTGGCGCGCCCCTCACCTGGCCGGGAGAGGACAACGGCAGCTGTGTGCTGAAACGGTGGGGTGCTGACAGCATCAGCCTTGGGGACGGCGCCCCATACCCCAGGAGCGAAGGCTCCCCGCCGTAATCCTATTCCCGGGGCCTGAGCCCCCTGCAGGGCGGGCCTGGGGACGGGGCTTCCGGTCAGGGTGGGCCCCGGCCCGGAGGCCCAGGAGAGAGACCCCGAAGGCAGAAAGAAGCCAAGCCCGGGAGAGGCTACCCCACGGGGCGGGAGCTCGGGGTGAGCCCAGGAGCCAGGCTGCGCAGCGCAAGGCCCCGGTGAGGCAGGCCTCGGCCTGGCGGCGACGCGGGGCGGCTGCGGCCCTGGGGAACTCGGGCAGACCGGCGCGGGTTCACGCGGCAGGTCTCTAGAAAGCGGCTCAGGGCACGGGGTGCGACGGGGCGCGCCTTGCCTCTATGGCGACCTCCCGGGAGGCGTTCCCAGACCCGCACGTGCGTCCGGCTGAGGCGCCAGGGGCACGTGTGCCCCAGGGGATGGGATCCAGGGGCCACAGCCCTCGACTGCTGCGGAGGGAGGAGAGAGCCACAGCGGTGAAAGTGCCAGAAAGAAAGACACGCGTGAAGGAAAGAAGAGACAAGGGGCTCGGGAGCAGGTGACGGGGGCAAGCCCCTCGGAGGACACGCGTTCCCCTGGGTGTGTCATTCGGAATCAGGGGCCACCACTGCCTGGGGTGGGAGTGTCGGAGGAGAAGGGGGAGTGGATGAGCTGGGACTCAGAGGCTTGGGTGCGAGTCCTGCTGAAAGACCAGCGAGGCGCTGGCCGGGCGAGCACCACTTTCCTTGACTCCAAGTGGACAAAATACAATCCTGAGCTTGAAAACCTGGGGGGAAATGACAAATGAAAATTCTTTGGAAAACGTCACACTTAGCATGAGCCACTCCCATCTCCAAAGGACCCCAGGGGTCAGTGAGCCGTAGGCCACGCCCAAGGGGCAAACAGGCCGAGCGGCGCCGCCCGTGGCCCCCGCTGCCACCCCTTGGGCACCTGGGGGCAGCTCCGGCCTTCCAGGGACCCAGCGGCCGCGCTCTCAGGCCCCAGCGCCACCCAGGCCCAGGGCGGGCAGCCTGTGAAGGGCAGGAGTGCGCATGCTGTTGTGAGTGTGTGTGTTTCTGAGTTTGTGTAAGCGCGTGTAATTGTGTGTTTATGTGTGTGTGAGGGTTGGTGTGCTTGTGAGAGTGCGTGTGCTTGTGTGGGAGCGTTTGTTTGTGATTGTGTGTGTGTTTGTGAGTTGGTGTGATTGTGTGTTCATGTTTGTGTGTGGGATGAGTGTGTCTGTGAGTGCACGTGCGTTGTTTCTGGGCGTGCGCTGGCACGGCTGACGGCCCTCCACCAGCTGCGTGTGGGGCGCAGGTGGCGGGAGGGACTGAGACCTCCGGCCAGTCCCCACGGCCGCCGTGTCCGCGCTCCAGGCAGCGTCCTGCGGGTGTCGGGCCTTGGTGGGGTGTCTGCTGGGGGGACGCTGCTCACCCCCGCCCCCTCCCACGGGCCCCTTAGGAAACGGCTGCACACACAGGAGCCGGGGCCACTGCTCCAGCCTTCCTGCAGCCCCAGCCCGGCCCCTCGAGACACGGCAGGGCCGGAGCCAAAGAAAGCAGGCAGAAGGGAGCAGGCGTGGCGACCACGGGGGAGCTGCGCACACCGACTTCTGTCGACCTGGAGCTGCTTCAGCAGGGGCGGCCAGTGTCCCTAAAATGTACTCACCTCTTACTGACAGCAGAAGAGGCTTGTTCTTAAAAAATCAACACACGACACTCTAAGTTAACCCCACTCTAGGGACAGTGAAGCAGTTTACCAGCAAAAACTATCCATAGGAAGTGAGGCCTTTTGTTTTTCTGCTTTTTAAATGATTGTTTCAGGTTGACAAATTCTATCACATCATTTGATTGCCAACTAGAATTCACACCAGAGGGCAATGATGCTCAGTTATAATCAACCATTTCATTTCTACTAATTGCAGGTGCATCGAGGTCACTCTGACTTACCCTGATAACACACCAATGGTCTGGCCGTCTGGCGCTGGGAGCCGCGACTGCCCCTTGGCACCCCAAAGAGCCACACCTGGCACATCGTAGGTCAGATGTGTTTAGGCTTTGGAAACTGCAGGTGCAGCTTGTTAACTTGGATGTCTTCAGCGTCCATAGTTCTAGCCCCACTTACTCGCCTGTGTTAGCACACGCCGCCCAACCACGTGGGAATGCCTGCTCTGGGGATAATTTATAAATTGCTTCAACATGGCAAAAAGACCTTTGAAGGATGAGATAAAAGCAAGCGCAGTTACATGACACATGCTTCCTGCACTTCATGTTTGGTCACGCACATTTCCTGGTGAGCTCATGCCCCATCCTGGAGACACTGACAGGGATGTGGGAGAGCACACCTGGGAGGCAGGTGTGTGGTCGGCATGTGGCACGTGCCGGGCTGCATGCTGCCTGCATGCTGTGTGCCATGTGTCGGGTTGCGTGTGGCCTGCATGCCATGTGGCGTGTGTCAGATTGCATGTTGCCTGTGTGCCGTGTGGCGTGTGTCAGATTGCGTGTTGCCTGCGTGCCATGTGGTGTGTGTCGGGTTGTGTGTTCCCTGTGTGCCGTATTGCATGTGTCAGGTCGCACACTGCGTGCCATGTGGCGTGTGTTGGGTTGTGTGTTCCCTGTGTGCCGTATTGCGTGTGTCAGGTCGCACACAGCCTGCGTGCCATGTGACGTGTGTAGGGTCACACACTGCCTGCGTGCCATGTGGCGTGCCAGGCCACATGTTGCCTGCATGTCATGTGGCATGTGTCAGGTCGTGCACTGCCCATGTGCCATGTGGTGTGTTGGGTCACGTGTTACCTGTGTGCCGTGTGGTATGTCGGGTCACATGTTGCCTGCGTGCCATGTGGTGTGTGTTGGGTCACGTGTTGCCTGCATGCCGTGTGGCATGTGTCGGGTTGCATGTTGCCCACGTGCCATGTGGTATGCCGGGTCACGTGTTGCCTGTGTGCCATGTGGCGTGTCAGGTCGCATGTTGCCTGCGTGCCGTGTGGCATGTATCAGGTCGTGCACGGTCTGCATGCTGTGTGCCATGTGTCAGGTTGCGTGTTGCCTGCGTGCCGTGTGGCGTGTGTCGGGTTGCGTGTTGCCTGCGTGCCATGTGGCATGTGTCAGGTTGTGTGTTGCCTGTGTGCCGTGTGGTGTGTGTCAGGTTGCATGTTGCCTGCGTGCCGTGTGACGTGTCAGGTTGCGTGTTGCCCGCATGCCGTGTGGCATGTGTTGGGTTGTGTGTTGCCTGCATACCGTGTGGCGTGTGTCAGGTTGCGTGTTGCCCATGTGCTGTGTGGCATGTGTCAGGCTTCGCGCCCCCAGAACCAGGTCAGCAGTGGCTGAGACTTCAGTCCTGGGAAGGGGCCTGGAGGCTGGCGGGCGGCTGGGTGGCCGCTGGCCTCCTCTGTGCTGAAGCCCGGAGCCCTTCATAATCCCGAGGATTATTTGGTGTGCGTCTTCGTCCCCTGGGCTGCCCTGGGAAAGGGCCCCGCGCTGGGCGG
This sequence comes from Dasypus novemcinctus, assembly GCF_030445035.2. Lineage (NCBI taxonomy): Eukaryota > Metazoa > Chordata > Mammalia > Cingulata > Dasypodidae > Dasypus > Dasypus novemcinctus. Next base: position 126,222,154 of record NC_080683.1, on the reverse strand, counting down.
CACGACAGCGGACGTCGATCCTGGGCCTCGATGCCGGACGCGAGGCTGGCCAGGGGCTGCTTCCTCCCCCGCAGCTTCGGCACTGCCTGCCGGGCTCGACACCCCGTGGCTTTCCGGCACGGCGCCCCAGCCCGGCCTCCATCTCCTCGCCGGCTGGTCTGTGTGTCGTTGCGCCTCTTCCAAGTGCCCTGGGGAGCCTTTGCAGGTTCCACGTCTTTTTAGGGACACAGTTCAACCTGGCCCGGTGTTAGGAAAGGCGCGTGCCCCAGGTCCACTGTGCAGGGTGCAGCTCGGGGAAGTCTCCTTAAGGCACGGTGTCAGTGTAAACTGTGGCTCTTCAGGATGGTTTTTCCTGGTCCCAAGTCACCTCAGCGGGGATGCACTCGCTTGGGAGCCTCACTTTGTCCTAAAGCAATGGCACTCTTTCTCACCAAGAGCTTTCTTGTTAAGGATTCTCCTCTTTAGAGGTGTGATAATCTTGCTAAGAGTCACTGCATCCAAAATACAGAGATGTAAAATATTCAACAGAAACGTATGCCTATAGCGGGCTCACTCACCCTCTCCATTTATTTACAGTTTCCAGGTTTTCCCCTAAGGAATCATCAAGTGTTAATAAGCCCCTGGGTGCTCTCCTGGCTCCCTGAGAGTGGCTGTGAGTGACCCACGGTTCAGCTGCTGCTGGAAGGCGAGTGGGAGACGTGGTGCATCTGTCAAAACGCAAGCGCCGTTGCCCTTCATCAGTCGGAGGCACGACGCGGTGTCCTCTCTCCTGACGACGAGGCTGCGTTGCAGGAGGCGCTGGAGCTGGCCCTGCGGTCCCAGGGGACCCCAAGCTGGCCGTGCATCCAGAGAGCCCCTGAAAGGCCAGTGCCCGTGGCCGCTGGTGCTGTGGTTTGGGAGGGACCCTCTGCCTGGTTCTGTAAAAGCCCCAAAGGTGATTTGTTCACCGACAGGTGTAGAAACAACTGCTCTCATCACTGAATTTGCGATTCTACCCTGTGACAGCACGAGCCCACCTGTAGCCGGCAGCATTCATCACCGTCACCGCGCCATCAGCCATGAATCCTACACGCCCTGACAGGTGTGTCGGGGCCGGAGGGAGCCTCAAACAATTTCCCTGGGATGATAAACATGTGTGTCAGGGCCACTCAGTCCCCCCCACCGTCCCCCCGGGCCGACAGCTTCGTGGGGGAGGCCAGCAGAGCAGAGCCGCTCGGCACCTTCCCCTCCGCCTCGGCGAGGCCTGCGCCGAGAGGGCTGCTTACAGTTCAGGGTTTAAGAGCAAATAATGGAGCCACAGATTAAAAGTGATGATGCGACAAGCAGAGGCCTAATGCGCAGGCGCCCACCGAGGATGCCGCGGGGGTGGGAGCGCCGCGTAGGTGCGGGCAGCGCGGCCCAGTGTGCCATGCACGCCGCGCCAACCCCGCGGGCCCAGGAGCTCGCGTGCACCACGCCCGCACGCAAAGCGCCCGCGCCCGCACCCGCGCCCGGAATCCACGTGGCCCTGTGCTGGGGTCGGGCTGGACGACCCTGGGGTCCCAAGCCAGGGAGCGCGTGGGGCTGGGGGGCAGACGCCCTTGCGGTGGGCTCGCGCTGGGGTCCAAAGCGGAGGGGAGGGGAATGCGGCTGGCACGCGGGAGGCGTGCTCCGTGGGCGCGGCGGGAAGGGCGCGCCGAGCAGGGCGCAGGGCGAGCCGATGCCGTTCCCGGCGTGCGCCCGGCCCCAGGTCCCTCTCCCGGGCTCTGCCACCCCAGGCAGGCGGGCGAGCGGAGGGGCCGGCCCAGGGCAGGGGTGCAGCTGCGGGAGGTGCACCCCGAGGGGGCTGGGGCCGGGAGGCGAGCCGAGTCAGGCCGCCGCGCGCCAGCCCAGGCGGTGGCCCCGCGGTTTGCACAGGATGCGGCCCGCCGAGGCCCGGCAAGGGGCAGGAGCGCGGGGAGACCACGTTGAGACCGCAGGCCAGAGGCAGGAGCGGCCTGTTCAGGGGGAGAGGACGGTGGAGAGGACACGGGAGGACAGCGAGGCGCGGGCTCCGGCCTTGGGGATCTAACAGGCCCGGGTGCGTGGCCGTCGACGTCCTGAGAGTCATGGGCCCCGCCCCGCTCGGGTCCTCATCCCCTCACAGACAGGCTGAGTTGCTTGCACTGCTCCGGAAAAGTGAGGCTCGGCCACAGCGCAGCGCGAGTGTCAACTCGGCCAGGCAGGGCAGCCTCCCAGGGGACCTGCGGCCTCAGGCGTGGAGGACCTGCCGTCGCAGCCGCGGGACTCGAGCGCTCGGGCCTTGCCTTCCCAGCACCCGGCCGACTCGGCTTCCCTGGGAAGAGACAGGCCCACCCGGCGAGGCGTGCACCTGCCGGCAGGGGGCTGCAGCCTGACGTCCGAGGGTCGACTGCAGGGAGCCCGGGAGGCAGGCGGAGGACGCTGGCCCGAGCCTCGGGATGTTTTTGGCAAATGGGTGGCATGCAGAAACCCGTGTCAAGAAAGATATGGGGTCGGTCAGAACCGCGCGAAGGGCCTGGCAGCTCTTTATCGGTGTCACCCAAAAGCCCCTCGGGTCATCTGCCCACAGCACCTTCACCAGCAGCAGGGACGCGGAATCTATAGGACGTCTCGCGCTCGCCGCAGAGGAGCTGATGAGCTCCGCCAGACACGGAAACGCATCTCATAAGGGACCGTTTCAATGTCATCCTTAAATGACATCGCCTGCCATTATGGAAAGAGGGTCTAAGAGACGCTCGTCTTTGTCTGTTAAAGGGAACTGGTGAGATCGTTACTTCTCATTGACACTTAGTACTGAACAAATCTTTATGTGCATGGAAAGAGCATTTGGCTTTAGGGATTCTCCTCCCACAAAAAAATACAAGCATAAAAATTTATAAATTTGACAGTTGCATTGTTTTTCCTGTAAGTATTAGAAATAAAGTGCTAGACCCCTATTGCACAGCTGAGGAAAGCGCCCCGCTGCGAGCTGGGGTGGACACGGTTGCTGGATGGTATGAGAGGGGCTGTCCTCGAGGGTCTCTCCTTTTCCCCGTGCCCCCGAGACTCGGGGCTTCTTGTCCCCCAGGATCAGAAAAAGGGCGCTGCACGGGGCAAGTCTAGCTTTGCCGTCCCTTCCTGATGGGGAGGGCTTAAGCTATCCAGGTTAATTGAGCTCTGAATAAAGCGTTTATGGGGTCCATGGGGGTTTTAAAAATGCTTGGACAGGTAAAGGAGGTGCTGAGAATGTAGGCAGTACCGAGTCCAGCCCCACGGCCTGGTTGGAGACCCAGGTAGCCACTCCTGTCGGTGTGCCATGCCACTGAGGACAGCTGATACCAGGTGCTCGAAGGGCACATGAGATGCCAGCTTTATGCAACATGTGCTTTTCCCCTCAAATTTTATCTGTTCTAGTTTCATCTCATTTTTAAACCATGAGATAAGAATGCTTGCCACACGTGGAGCCACGTGAACGTGGCCTTGCCACTGGGTAATCTTCCGAGGTTCAGGGCAGGAGCACCTGGTTGGTGTCTTTTTACCAGAGCATGGCTCTATCAGGTGCTTTTTAAAATCTGACCATTTTCTGTAGCACTCCTACAAATTGGTCTCAGATCTCTTTTTCAGTCTGGTTTCTCAGTGAGCATGGAAATTTCATGTAAGCAGGGTATTTACCTTACATACTTTTAAAAAATAAGACTCAGCCATTTATGGCTTTGCTCATCTGCCTACTCATTTTCTTGACCGCCAAGACGTGAACATCCGGCATCGCTTCCCACTTCCCTTCGGCCCACGTGTTCCTCATGTTTTACTGTCCCTGATGTTGCGATGTGTCTAACCATCTTAGACTTAATGAAATATGCTCTGTACACATATTTGGGAGCTTCCTGTACTCAGTGTTTGCTTTACAAAAACAAGATGATATTTTACATACTTCCTTGCCTTTTATTTTCCTTTTTATTTCTGGAAACCCCTCCAAGAAAACTGGTGTAACCTGAAGCCAGGCTTTACCTGAGTTATCCTGTGCTCATTGTTCCTGTGGTGAAGATTAGCTGTCTTTTTTCTAGTTTTTTTTTTTTTTTCCATGTTAAAAGAAATATTCTTGTTCACATATCTGTATGTGCTGGGTTTTTCTTTCCATGGGATGAATCTGAGGAGGGGTATTTCTGGTTTGAAAGGGAGCTGTATTTTTTACTTTAAAACTGTTCCTGGATCTTTCTCCATAATGGTTGTAAATTATGCTCCTGTTTTGGGTATCCCTGGCTCTTAACAAACAGCTGCAAACACTGTGCTAAAGACAACAATCACCGGCTCCACTCCTGAACCTGCAGTTTCAGCCGAATTCTATGGGGACAGCGTGTTCTCAATATGGACTCTGGACCCACAGCTGGGGTGACTGATGGGGAGTAGGGGGACAGAATCAGGATGAGGGAGGACAGGGCAGGGGAGGGGGAGGAGGCAGGAGGAGGAGGAGGAGGATGAAGAGGGAGGAGGGAGGAGGGAGGGCTCAGTGCAGGGGAGGGGGAGGGAGAGGGAGGAGGGGGATGGAGGGGGGGAGGACTCAGCCCAAGGAGAATGGTTGGTACATGGGGGTGAATTTTGACCAAGGCAGTGCTGCTTTTCTGGTGGCCTCCGTGGAAGGGAAGTGGGATGTGGCGGGGTTCCGTTTATTGTGAGGGCAAGCGGGGGCTGCCTGTGGTGGGGAAGGTCATCGAGGCTTCTTTGGAACCTTTTGATGTGAGGTCAAATGCGCTGCTCTTTCTGCCATTCAGTGATATCTTGGGATCTCGGTGCCCAAGCTGGGCCCCGTCGGCAGCAAAGGGGGGTCCCGGCTGGTGGAGAGGAGGCCAGGGAGGCAGGCAAGGTGGGCGCCGGGTCGGGAAGGGGGGCTGGCGTCCAGCGGTGCTGCCTGGGGACGGAGAGGCTCGGGTCTGACATGGACGCCGCGAGGAGACGGCGGTGCGAGCACCTGAGGGGCCGGGGGACCGGAGTGGGCGATGGTGGGCAGGGTGGGCGCGGGCCGAGGGCTTCACCTGAGCTGCAGCGCCAAGTGGGCGCAGGCGCCAACGGAGGCCAGGCCGGGGCGCAGGCGCCTTTGCTGACGGGCAGCGGAGGACGGACCTGGGAGGGGGGGACCATAGGAGGGCTCTGGGGTGGGGTGTCCTGGCGGGGGGTGTCCTGGGGTGGGGGATCCCGGGTGGAGGGTCCTGGGAGGTCCTGGGGGGTCAGAGGTCCTGGGCAGGGGGTCCTGGGGGTGTGGGGTGCCAGCTGGTGGGGACGCCGGCTGGTGGGGGCGTCCGAGGATGGCGTGCAGCCCTCAGGCCTGGGCACTGGCCGGCAGCCTCTGCAGACCTGCCCATTGCCCGAGCTCTGGGCCCAGGCCCTGGCCGGCGCCCGCAGGGAGTGCTGGACGTGGGCCAGGGGTGAGTCAGTGGCCTCTGTGCCTTCCTGGGGCTGCGACAGGACAGGCCCCGGTGTGGACAGTCTGCGGCCACTCCCCCGGCTGCAGGAGGACGAGCTGGGAGCTGGGGTCCCCCGAGCGGCCCTGGCCACGTCCTGGGCCAGCGCTGAGGCCACCTGTGCCCCCGTGCCTGGACCCCGCTCCTGGGCAGGCGGATCAGGAGCAGTGGCCAAAGCCGGTCCTGGGAAGGTGGGGTTCTGCTCAGATGGGCGCGTGGCTGCCCGTGCCCCGGGGGCTGACGGCCGCGTCTCCTTCCTTCGCGAGGCCTGTGCGGTTCCCGGGCCAGAAAGGCTAGTTTGCTGAGAAAAGAGGAAAGGAGGCCCGGCTCACTCACTGCCAAGCCCTGCCTCGCCCCAGGGGTGCTGCTTCCCAGCCTTCCCCGCTCAGGCAGAATTAAAAACCCAAGGATGAGAAGCCGGCTCAGAGCCACAGGCCACTCGACTCCTCCATCTCCAATGTAAACCCCTTATCAGCCTTAAAATGAGGGTGGCTGATAGAATCCAGTGTCAAATTTCGGTATGTAAAGGAAAAGTCCTTGAAAACTACGGAAAGATCTATAATTAAAACAATTATAATACATCCAGGAACCTAGCGGTCAGTATGCTTTTAAGATTCAGTTTCAGAATTTCATTAAAGGAAAGAGGTCGCAGTCTCCTTAAAGGAAGGAAAAAGAACATTCCTTGCACAAACTATGATTGTTTCAATTTTATTTAGCTTAGGTGTAATCTCCCTAGGTTTACAGAATACGAATTAACATTATATTTATTAAATCTTTAAGATGAAAGGTGTAGGTCCATGTTTAATGAAATTAAGATAAAGGTAAATTTCACTGGTTGCTAACGAATTTAATAAGCTTACCTAAAGGTAAAGTAACTAGTCTGTGTGGTTACGGTTAATTATAAGGAGTTTGTAAACACATTGTCTAAACTGAAGCATTTAAATGGCTAATTCTTGGAAGCCATTATTAATTAGAAATCTAAATTGATATTAATAAAAATGACTTCATAAAAGGGGACCCCATCAGAGGCCACTTCAATCTGCATATTAAAGTGGTGGCAGGGAAAAGAACCTTAATTCCACTGGGTATCTTAAATTTTCATAAAATAATGGAGGAAGTAGTTTTTCCTATACTGAGAAAGTAAAATACCTGTTAATTTATGAATCATGGTAAAGGTGTAAAAGTAAAAAGCAAAGTACTAAAATAGTTAAGTTCATTTTGAATGCCTTGGTATTCTTGATAAACTGCCTTGGACATATTTAGAAAGTATATACAAATTAAGGAGATAGAGATGAGTACTGTCAAACTCTTTTGTGTATTCAAACCAGGCTAAAATACACATTCCATGTTTGTTGCCTCACCATTTCGTTGCCAGATTTTCTCTAGGTTCTTGACTATGCGACAAAAAATACTATTAAGTGCAAGCGAGATCAGTTAGGTCAGTAGTTTATTAAGAAAATGAGAGAAATGGGAAAAAGTAACTGATTTTGGGTCTCCCAGGTACGTGCAGGTTGTCCAGGCAGAGCAGGGCCAGAACATAGGAAGGGCTGCCTCGTGTCTGCGCTTGCTTTTTGAACCATTAATTATCGCGTCCCTTTGCTAATGATGGGGGCGGAGTCCCAGCTGCTGCTGTTTTGACTGGTTACCCCACCCATCAATTCCTCCGTGGCCTAGTGATGAGACCCCATGGGGATACCTGGGGCTTCTCCTTGATTCTGGAGGAAGCCCCATTCTGAACGGGAATCCTCATGGGGCTCTTCCCGCAGCCACACTGTGGTCTTTCCTCGGGGCAGTGCCTACGGCCACCAGTTTCATGGCAGTGGTTCCCTGCCAGGCCACGGATTCTGCTCTCAGTCCCTCCTCCAGCCTCAGTGAGTTCTTGGCTACTTGGTCCCTGGCTCCTAAAGCAGGAGGTGCCCTCGTGCATCTCTGGACATGCTCCTGAAGCGGATGGGAGCAGGTTGGTTTCGCAGTCCTGCAGCAGCTGGCGATGGCTCGATGTGGCCAATGTACGATGGACGCTGCCCACAGACTGGCTGTTTCACGGTGCTGAAGGCGCTATGCCCAGGCCTTGGCTTCCCTCTAAGGGCCAGTGGCGCGGGAGCAAGCTGGCTGTGCAAAGGGCACACCAAGTGGAGCAGTGATTACCAGAGTGATGTGAGCAGGACCTAATCAGACACAACTGGCATTACGGCCTGCTCCCATGGAGAGACAACAGGCATGGTATTGCAAACCTGGAGCTTAGCTCTATTAACTGTAGCTCAAAGAGGGACTTGTACATTGATTAGTGTTAAGTACTGTACCTGTATACCTGATGAATATGATAGTTTTTATTTTAGATCATATGCAGAGGGATACTGAACATGTTAAAAATCTTGGTAAACTTAGTTTTCCAAGTAATTCATGAATGTGCCTGTAAAAGAACGGCTCTCTTAAGCACTGTTATTTTCCTTGCCATCGTCTTGTGCCTGTGCTCTTTGTGAGTTTGTGTCTAGGGCAGTGCCTCTCCTCAGCCCTCTCCTAGCTGCCCTAGGCATAACCACTGATGGGGGAACTAAAGTTGGCAATTTCTATCAAACCTAGGTCTACCACTGTCTCCCTACAGTTAACCAACAGTAGGTAAGAACTCAAGGACGGACGCGGGCTCTGGGGCCCCCTGGCCTCCCTCACTCTCGTGGTCCAGTACGTCACAGCTGGCCCCCTTTTGGGGCCTGCCGACAACCATTCTCTTTACCCATGTATCTTCAAAATGCTAAGTGAGGACTTCATCCAGCTCCAACTAGGGTGCCTGACTCCCCTTCCTTCAACAGCAATACAGCAGCCAGGGGGCTCTGCACTCGTCAGGCAGGGTCTGCTTCCCTACCCAGCGCGCAGCAGCTACAGAAGGGCCGTCGCCCCTGAGCTGCCCCTTCAGAATCAGGGTGCGGGCTCTCTTGGGTAGCTGAGGCAGCGTAGCTCAGGGGGTCACAGCTGAGGACCCGCAGACAGCGCAGCTGACAGACCATGTGGCTGTGAGACCCTGCCCAGAAACCTCCCGGGGGACCCTGCAAGGCCCTGGAACAAGACTCGTTGGGGATAAAAATCCCGGTCGGGGCCAAAGGAAAAAGGGAAAGCCCAGATCTCCTCAAACAGCCTCACGTGGGTCCCTCAGAAACGACGGTGAGGGAGACCCCACGAAGCGACCGGCCGCGGGGGCCGCCCAGCCCCAGCACGGACTGCGCGCTTCGCTCGTTGTTTCTTAATGAGCTCTTGACCCCTCCCCTCCGCCGACCCTACGGCGTGTCCTTAAACTCTTTTATGTGTCATTGGGCAAGAGCCGAGCCCAGGACCCAGAGCGCCCGGTGACAACACTGCCTCTCACCTGGCGGTCCCTGGGGACACTCCAGAGGCAGTGCAGGAGAGCGGGGCCCGGCGTCGGCGCCGGCCAGTGCGTCACGAGGCCACCAGACGCCCGTGTCATGTCGCCCACCTCGACCACCGGGGTGAGTCTCACTGCCCTCAGGCCACTGGCTTGGGCAGAGGGACAGCAGGCCAGGGAGTGACCCCTTCGGGTTGCCTTGGCATTTGTACAGTGGAGGGCACGTTCGTCGTACATCACTTTCATCTTCTGGCTGGTGTATTAGCACGGCACCTTGATTCTTAAAAATTAAATGCACAGGCAAGTTCTATTACCATGGAGTTCACGTCAGCCTTGTAGGAGGCATCCCGAGCGAAATGGCTCTGCTGGGGCCAGGGTCTCGCCCTGAGACCTGCTAAGTCGGGCTCAATCCTGCTCCAACAATGCCCCAACCCCCGGGGTTCTGATGCCCCAGCCTGAGAGCCGCTTGCCTAGACCGAAGGCGGTAGGACCTGCACCCTGCAGAGGATGTGGGGGTCCCTCTCTGGGAGGTGGGGTCTGACTTGCGCACGCAGGGGCTCCACTGGGTGCCTGCAGTCCACACCTCGAAACCTCAAGCGCCAGCTGGCAGGACGCCCAGCGCGCGGTGTCTGGCACACAGCACGCAGCCCGCGTCAGAGCTGAGCCACACTCTAAATGTTTACCAAAGAGCTGGATCTCAGACTGAGAGCTTTTCCGTTTCTACCAGATGCTGTTACTGTATTTGTAAAATTAGAAAAGGTGACCAAAAGTAACGGTTAGAGTCTTTATACTGGAGTATTGATGTTAAATAAATGAATAAAATTTGGGAAAAATAAAATGGTTGAGAGAAGTCTTTTCTTTCTTAAAATTGTTTCAGTCACAGCAGCATCTGAAAACTCTGTCACCTCTGGAAGAAAGAACACTTCTGTGCAAAATCTGGAAAAAAAAGTCACAGCACCCAGAGCTGAAGAGAACCGCCCGACAAGCTCCTGAGCGGCCAGGGCGGCAGCTTTCTCCCCGACACCCCAGATCACAGTTCTTTGGGCAGGCACTGAGAGGCACGGAAACCCTCTTCAGCTCCTCAGCTTCTGATTTCTCACTCTGTGCTTACATTTTCTGAAAAAAATACTGATGATAAACCAGATCACTCTGCCTCACTTTACAATAATCAGCCGGAGCTGTCCTGGGGCACAGAACGAGGGCGTGTGACACTGGACAGTGAAGCCTCCAGCAGCCTCTGCCCTGGGCATCCGTGCCGCCTGTGCCTTCGGAGCACAGCGAGGCGAGGACGCTCTCTTGGCCCAGCCCTTGGACAGGGACGGTCCCACCTGTGGGCCCCGCGCCAGGGGTGACCTGCAGACGCACCGCACACCAGCGCGCAGGACCAGGCGCCCCTCTCCGATCGCCTACCTGCCCTCCTCACCTGCCAAAGAAAAATATGGTACCTTTTCCTCAAATTACTTGATTTATCTTGACTTTCCCTTTGCAAATGTAGGAATCCACTTTATTATTTGCTTAGGTTAGAGTAATGGGCTAATTTCACAGTTCACAGAGAGAAAAATAAACTTCTAGGAAAAAGGACTTGCTTGGCTTCAGGAGAGATTTTATTTTGCCCAATCAGAGCCCTCCACATAAAGAGACATATACATCTATACGAACATTTCCAGAAACATTAATTTATAATACATTTTTAAAAATACCAGCTTAAGTGTATTTATTTACAAAAATATTTCACTACCTAAGTTTAATCTTCTGCATTGATGACAATTTGTAAAGTACAGGGATGCAAAATAACTACAAAGTTATATAGTTAGTGTTTGCAAAGAGTGTTTCCCTTGTTTGTTTTAAATGAAGCTGTACAGAGATGGGTTTACGGCATTAGACTGCAGAGGAGTGCAGCCACCTTCCAATCGGCCCCAGACCGAGGCTGAAAAACACAAAGGACGTGCAGCAAGCGAGGGGCACCTGGGAGGCGACGAGGTTACGAGGAGTCGAGGTGCAGCTGGGAAGAGCCTTCCTGGTCCCACGAGGACGTGGCAGAGGCCACGGCCCAGCGTCACAGCCCCGCTTATTTACAGAATAAACTTGAAAACAAGATTTACCCTCTTTGCAATACGTTCTGTTGATGTAATGTTGAGTCTATTTCCAACTGCTCGCATCATCTTCTGTTCAAGTCAAGTTTCAACAATACAAAACAAGTAGCAAAAGTGTAAATATGAAACTCCAGATTAGGATTCCATAGCCATTAACCTACTCATTTTAAACACCTGAGCCAAACAGCCTGCAGTAAATTAATACTGATTTATTTACATCTTGTATATATAAAATTCTAACAATTTTAACTGTCTCATTGCTAAATATCAGCAAAACGGATGCAATTTTTCTGACAGAGTACAGTAAAAGGAACACTTCCACGTAACCCTGGCTTACTGCACTCAGTCTGTAAATGACCTGGGTCTCGTAATTTAAGACTGTAACACGCAAAGTGACATTATAACCTGATGGTTGGGAAGTTATTAAAGTAATTTAATTTAGCTGAGAAAGGTAAGCCAAAGCATTCCTTTTGTTCTCTGCTGTGTGTTTTTGCAACAACTATTTTCTGTCCACAGAATCTTTAAAACTTCTGTGGCAGCAGTAAGATCAATCACAATCACCGGAAAAAGTTGCTGGGTACTTCACAAGAAAGCAATTGAGTGATGAAAAGTCCAATTAACAGAAACTGTAAATAGCATTGTCACATGCATTTTCAAACGAAAAAAACAATTTTGTGGGAATGAATTTCAATCCAAGAAAATGGACCACCTAAAAGGGAGAGGAGGTGCTCAAGGTACAGGAGTGTGCTTTTCCAAAGTAAATACGATTAAAAAGTCTAGGAATATTGATCAAGTATCAAACTGATAAGAAACAAATTCTATAAACTACAAAACAAAATAACTTCATTGACAAAAATACATAAACCCTGTTTTCATTTTTTGGAAATATATTTTTAAAAAAAGATAGAAGAGAACACCTGGAAAACTACTTCAAGCACCTCTCTGTATTTAAAACAACAGTGAAGGCGACATCAACAGCCGGCTGCAGGCCTGAGAAAGGGCTTGCCGGTATTGCCATGGGCACTTCCCCTCAAATAAAAGTAATATTTGAAAATGCTCAATAGAGGTTTTTTTAAAAACTATAGCAATATCTTTTCTGTCGTGAAGATTTTTTAATGATGCATGATTTTTTAAAATTAATTGTATCTCGATATGAGATACCAGTATTTCTTATTATAAGCATAAAACATAACTTTTTGTATGGATAATATACATACTTTTTAAGTACTTTGACTTAAACTTAAGTTCACCTTTTTAAAATTAAAGAGTACATTTATAAAAATTCTATTTGAGAACTAAAATTACATTCTCTAGCAGTGTGTGTAAATATAATGTTACTGTCTGAACTCAAAACAAATCCCAAAGTGTTGCAACAATGGCACAAACAGCGAGTTTAACACTTTCCATCCTTGAAAACTAGACCAGACCCTACAAAAGGCTTTCCAGCCAGCCTCACACAGCAGCACACTCACGGTCTTGGTATGTTTTGTACACAGGTACCACTTAACTTGAACTGAGAAATGTGGATGTAAATGACCAAGTTATTACTACCTAAAAAAGTGCAGAGCAACTAAAGTTGAACATTGAGTGCTCTTTATTTTGCACAAACCCCCCAAGTTAAAATGTAAAATAAATCTTTGCCACGAAAGTATAACTTTGGATATAGCTTGCTTAATATTGCATGAGACATGCCTTAAGCAAAGTGTGCCTAAGCAAAGTGTGCCTGGAAGCTAGCTCTCAAGACGAGCTTGGGGTCCTCCACGAAGCCCCCTTTTCTCAGTCCGTGGCCTCTGGCCTAAAGAACGGACCACTTTCAGACTTGTTTTTAGAACATGCACATCAACAAGGAATAACTTCAGAGGAATTGAGAAGCCCTAAGCAAAAGATGTGCCTTTAAACCACTGGCCTTAAACTGCACATGTCACACACAGTAACAGACAAGTTAGCAGCATTTTTTCACTTCCATAAAAAAACCAAATTAAGAACTTAGTAACAGTTGTATCTATAATCACTTTTTGCAGTCATTTTATACAACTAAAATGCAAATCAAGGGGATTACAATGATGCAAAACTCAAAGGGGTGGAATGTACAGAATTTGTCAGAATTAATATTTCAAATTGCTCTCAGAGCAAATGTCTATGGGGTCTAGTATAATATGAAAAGTGGAGTGAGCTGGACACGGCTTACAAGGAACCACTTACTGTTGGCAAACTAGGTCAAAGACGCCGCCAACGGCGGCGGAGGGTAGGCTCAGGGCAACAAGCATGCTTTCCTAACATTTCCTTTTTTGATTTTTTTTGGGAGGGGTTGTTTTCCTGAACTCTGTCATCCTTCCTTGGCTTGCTGGTAACCACTACTTTTTGCATTTAAAAATGAAAAAAAAAAAAAATAGAGCTGTCATGTCTCAAAACACAATAATTCCCTGGGCTGGTTATCACTGCAGACTTTCTGCCTTGTATCTTGACTCAATCAAGTCTAACTCTTAAGAAGCTATTTCCTAGGCTCAGAAAATACTTCGGGTTCTTTAAATTCTTAGCTTGCTGTGCATAATCTGTAAATTAATTTACTAGAGAAAAAAAGGCTCAAATACCATTCAAGTTTCCTATAAAACCCTTATCAGGCAAATATATCTATTCTATTTCAAAAATAATTACGACATTGGCTCACTTTATAAACAGGCACCATAAGAGTAATAACGAAATTGACAGCAATTAACACAAAATAGCAACATAGCAAATCAAATGACTGGAGCTAATACGACCTTCCACATAGATGGGGACTCGAATCGGTATATTGCTTTACTGCAGAGCAGGGATTCCTAACCCTTTGTTCCACAGACCCCTCTGCCAGTCCGCTGTAAACCACAGACCCTTACTAAGTCCACACGATACTGTGTATTCTTGAATAAATATATCACACCCACACCAACACATCCCCACAAAAATAATGTTTTCTGAATTGCTATTCAAGCTCATGGACCTCTTGGTAAGAACCCCTGCTTTAGAGCTTTCCAACACCTTTATATCTCTAACTGCTGATTTTATTGATGAAACTCACAAAATTGAACCTTTTAAAAAGACCCTACTATCCGGTGACCTATCACTGAAATATGGGTTTATTAAGCAATATCTGACACAAATTAAACAACATGTAAACTGCTGCATGTTTACAGTACAGATGACATTAGCTAAAAACAAGCTATTCGTTAGTGCTTCCCATAAATTGAAACACTTTGAAAACAGCTGTATTTTAAAAATTTCTTTTGGTGGGATGAATTACCTTCTTCACATATTTAATCATTAGCCAGTGATATTTTAAGTGAACTTTAATGTAAACTTTCACACGCAGCAGCGCACATAATACAAAGTAAACTCGAAAGACTTACTGACAGCTTGGGGAGGAAACGCCCCGAGGCCGCGAGGGTTCGGGTTTTGCGCTGCTCGTGGTTAGGGAACCACCAGGTTCGCTTTCACTTGGTGCTGAGTATTAGCGAGCCAAGACTGATGTCAAACACTTCTCGCCAACTCACTGCGCTGCCGTCAGCGCGCTCATGCGCCTCCCACTGCTTTCGCGCCTCCAGAGCGCCCTACGCCTCCCGCTCGGTGGTGGCGCCCGGTGGTGGCGGGGCCGGCGCGCTGCCCGCTGGCCGCAGACGTGAATGTTGAGCTGGGGGACGGTTCTCCTCTCCTCCTGGCGTTTGAGACTCGAAGGGCCGCGTGCAGAGTCACAGCCTGTTCCTACAGGGCGACTCCGCAGCCGCGTCTCCCAGCGCGAAGACCGACTGGCCGAGCCCTGCTGTGTGGGATCCACAGGCAGGAAACAGGCAGCTAAACAGAGGCGCTGCATTTTACGTAAATAAGGAAACTTTTTTTTTTTAGCAATTTTAATTAAATAATGCAAAGGTAAATTTGGTTAAACATTTTATAAAAATTCAAGCATAAATGAAAAATTTAGCCAATTTCACTGTGTCTATAAACGTAACCAGGTGCCGGTTTGGTCAAATCCACCTTGAACCACCAGTGAGGACAGACCCAGTGCTGCTCGCGCAGCCGCGCGCCACACCCAGAGCAGCGGCTCAGACGCGCTCGGCTTCTCTTCTCAATGAAAAGTGATTTAACGCCTTGTTTTGTTTCTGACAAAATATGGACTAAGCACGAGTGTACAACACGAACGTGGGAGTGGCCCAGGCTCAAGTCACCCAAGGGTAAGCATCCACGATTTACAGCTACCGCTGTCCACAGAGATGGCCACAGTTTGCGCCTCTTGGCCTCAGGCTGCCGATGACCATGCCGTTTACGGGAGGGAGGGTCAGCTGTGGAGCCAGTCCAGAGGCTGCCACGGGGCCTCTGCGCCGCAAGCCTTCCAGCCGGCTGCCTCTGACAGGGACGGCACACGCTCTTCTAGCAAATCAACGTTTAACGCGGGAATGATCTGGAAGCAGGGTCTCTGTGGGGGAAGGGCAACCTGCCTGGCCCCTGGCACCAGCACGAGCCACGCCGTGGCGTCAGCAGGCGGGGAGCCCTGCGCAGAGCGAGACCGCACGGGCAAAGGCGGCCTCTGCTGTGGGCAGCTGCAAGGTTCGCGTTCCTCGAAAATCAGCAAGACGCAACAGGCGCCTTCCCTTTCTGGCCGACGTCGGACTTGGCTGGATTCTGGTTGTCAGAACTGGTACCACTTCTTATCTTTATATTTTAACATCATCTATGGGGGGAGGAAACAAAAAAAAAAGAGTTTTAAAAAAGCCAGCTGCACAGGACACCCAGCTTCCCCATCTCTCAAAACGCGCCCCTCTGAAGCACTGCGGCGCTAACGTGCTGCTTCCTTGAGGTCAGCTTACACTGACCGCAGTCAGCGGGAGCAGCCCCAGCTAGAGGCAGAGAAGCCGGGGACAGTAAGAGCGAACTCCCAGTCCTCACGCTTCCTGGAGGCAGGGCATCACTAAATATTGGTTCAGCGCATTTTTTTGGTGACATATACAAATGCCCTACAAGTAAGGTAATTTTCAGTTCTCCAAACTCAACTAAAAACAGTGCTTAAAGAAAGACCCTGGCAATGAAGGCTAAGAGAGTGATATAAGCACTGCCTAGAAGGACTAGGTCCCCGGTGAGTCCCCGTGACCTGAGCTCCCATCTTACGGGTGAAGGGACCGAGGCCGGGGCTGAGGCCACGCCAGAGCCCAGCTCGCCTGCTGCCTTGCCCCTCAGGCTTGTGCAGCAACAACCTGCGCTCAAGATGGACTCGGAGTAGGGGCAGGGGGTGCAGCCACACGACCATGGACGCCCCGAAGGCCCCGCAGGGACCCGCCGGCCCAGGCGCCTGTGCCCTGCCATTTCGTGAGCAAGAAGACATGACTTTTGATGGAAGAATGTAAAGAGGAGCAACTACTGATGGAGCAAGCTGGACGTGGTTTCTCCAGGGGACCCAGGCGGCCCACAGGGCCCGGGCAGGGGTACAGGCGTGAGGCAGGGAAGAGGGCCAGGGCGAGTTCCACCTGGGCTTCCTTGGCCCCTCCAGACAAGTGCGTGGACGTGCACCACTCCCCTCCTTACGGGCTGGCCAACAAGGCAGCCTGTGCTGTGTGTCAGAACAGAATTGCCTGCCGCGGCACGCACTGCGCTCTAACTGGAGCACGCAGGACGCAGCTTATTTCCTTCCTGACAAGTGTGCCTAGATGCCGAGGCGTTTCGCATGCTCTGGTGTCTACAGCTCAGAGGAAGCCAGCACTCAGGAGAACTAAGCATCGTCTCTGCCTTCCCTGAGACAGTGAAGCAGAGCTGCTGCTGTGTCCACAAGGTCAGAGCTGAGCAGGTCACTTGGGAATTCAGAAACCTCAGCAGCCGCCAGGCTGCCGCAGGACACTCCTTAGTGCTTCCCATGGTGCCAAAACCAGGAAGCCGCAATCGTGCAAAGGACACGGGAACATTCACACACGTAAAAGGAGAAGAGCTGAGGAAACATAACCACCAGCCTCGCTGTGCCTACGGCTTGTGTGTCAACAGTGAGGGACGTGCCTCGTGCGCGTGCTTGGAGAAGGAATCTGCGCTGGACAGCATCGCGGCTGCTCTCTCCTCCAGCTCCCCCAGCTTCTGGCCTCTCTCGTCCAGCGCCAGCCTGGCCCGGGCCAACTCGCCCACGACGCCGGAGGCGGCTCCTTTGACCCCCTCGATGCCTCCGGGGCCGGGGATGTGCTGCACGAGGCTCCTCGACGCCTTTCCAGAGGCCGCTTCTCCGACTGGGCAGGTGTGAAACAACAGCAAGAACCCAGAAAACAAAATGTTATTGACACAGAACCCTACTGCATGCCAGCACCACAGCACAACTCTAAGATCAAGATGCCACATAACTGGAATACACTCATATTTCCCTCTGTAAATAACACGTGTTTTTACTATGAAAATAATCTTTAGACACTTCTTCAAACATGCAAAAATAAAGTATGCTAATCCTATTCCACCCTACACTAGTTCACAAAGCAGGCCTAGTGCAGAAAAGGGCTGGGAACGACTTCTGAATTGAATAAGGAGCAAACAGACAGTAACTTACAAAATGGCACTATTCTTCAGTGTGCAAAAGCAAAGCTAAATTAACTTCAAGAGATTTAAGTTTAAACATAGTGATTTGATTTAGTTTATTTACTCCATGCTTTCTCTTTAAAAAGTTATGCTTAGGCTTAAAAGGAGAGAAACATGAATTTATTCGGCCTTTCACCTCAGCTTCCAAAAGCCACGGACGAGCTTGTGCTCCTTTCTCTCCATTTATCTTGTCGATTAGGAAATAGATCAAATCGTTCTTTTAAGAGGTCTCAGGACGCCCCTGTCCCTGTCCCCCTTCCCCCAGGGCCGACCACCTAACGATAATCGCTGCAAGTCTCCAGACTTTGTTGAAGGTTGCTGCCCACATCCCTCGTTCCAACCCTGCTTCCTGCAGCTGCCCTGTCCAGCTTCTCCCGTGTTTCGGGGCCCACGTCCAGCCCCAGGCAGCCCAGCTGGAGCACCCCCTGCTCACCTGCCTACCCTCCGAGGCATCCTGACCCAGCTCGAGCCTCGCCTGCCATCCAACCCAACACACCGAGGGCCTCTTGTCCATTCAGCCTGCAGGTCGTGTCCCACCACTCAGCCTGTGACGCCCAGCCCATGGCCACGGGGCACGGTGGGCTTCTGTAGAATCTGTCACACTGTGGGGTCCAGGAAAACTATCACCACTGCCCTCCCCGAACCATCCTGGGTTTAAAAGTTCTAGATGCAGACACAATTTCTTCCCATTAGGAGTAAAAAAGTAGGGTAGGGAAGTGGATTTGGTCCAATGGATAGGGCGTCTGCCTACCACATGGGAGGTCCAAGATTCAAACCCTGTAGTGAGATGGCCCACGCACAGTGCTGATGCGTGCAATGAGTGCCATGCCACACAGGGTGTCCCCCGCGTAGGGGAGCCCCACGCGCAAGGAGTGCGCACAGTAAGGAGAGCCGCCCAGCCTGCCCAGGAATGGCGCCGCACACACAGAGAGGTGACACAGTAAGATGACGCAACGAAAAAGAAATACAGATTCCCGGTGCTACTGATAAGGATAGAAGCGGTCACAGAAGAACACACGGTGAATGGACACAGGGAGCAGACATCTGGGCGGGGGGGACGTAGGGGAGAGAAATAAAAATAAATCTTAAAAAAAAAAAAAAATAACCAGGGAAATGCAAATGTTTTGCAAATCTAAAATGACTTATAATTCACAAATACAGAATATCCTGATTTAATATTAATTCTTGCTTTCAATTTAAGCTTTTTATTTTGAAACATAATGTTCCTAAGGAAAACTGATGATACGTATGTATAGCTTTACCAATTACAAAGACACCCACGCCGCTGTCACTGTCCCGTAGACGGAAGCAAAGGCCTCTACCCCTTTCCCACCACAGCCCCCAAGGCACCCTGCCCACTTCCGTGGCCTGCCCTGCTTTCCTCCCGTCTTGGCAGCGCGGCTGCAATGCTGGTGGAGAGTGTAACACCAGACACCAGACCTTCACTCCTAGATCTTGGCGTGTGGCCCAGTTCTTCCACTTCCATGGAGCACACGATCCACAGCGTGAAATGCCACGTGTCCACTCGTTCTAACCTCACGAACCCATGGGCTGCTTTCAGTTTTGGGCTACTCCAAACAACGTCCTGTCTGCACCCTGATATGCGTCAGCACAGTTCTTTTTAACTGAAATTAATTCAGGTGCCATAAAACTCACCTCTTTGAAGTGTAAAACTCAGTGGTAAACCATGAACTTTAGCACCCTGTTTTCAAGGCTCATCCACGCAGCAAGTCTCAGTACTCAATCCCTGCTTCTGGCCATGGAGAAGTCACACTTTCTTGACCGATTCATCTGCTGACAGACATTTAGGGTGTTTCCACCTCCTGACTATTCTGAAAAATGCTCAGTGGGTATCTGTGTGCAAGTTTTTCGTCGACATCTGATTTCATTTCTCCTGGGCACACACACACCCAAGAAGGCGGCTGCTGGCCTGCACGGTCACTGGCTTCGCTTCCTGAGGAATGCTTTGCGTTCCCAGCAGCTGTGCCACTTCAGTCCCACAGCAACGTGCGAATGTTCCAATTTCCCCATGTCCTTGTCAACACACTGGCCATTGTCTTTGATCCTGGCTCTTCTGGGGGGTGTGACATGGTATCTCGTGGTTTTGATTGGCATTTCCCTAATGGTTAATGATGCTGAACGTCCTTTCATGAGCTTAATGGACATTTGTATATCTTTTGGAGAAATTTCTGTTCATACCCTTTGCCCATTTTAAAATTGGGCTATTTGTCTTTTTATTGTTGAGTTATAAGAGTTCCTCATATATTCTGGATACTAGACCCTTATCAAACATAAGACACATCAGATCAGTGATTTGCATCCCAATCTGTGGGGCTGTCTGTTCCCCTTGACAGGGTCTTTTGAAGCACAAACATTTTAAATCTTGAAGAAGTTTATTTTTTCTTTGTCTGCTTGTGATTTGGATGTTGTATGTAAGAAAACATGTGACCTTAGATATGTCACCTGTGTTTTCTTTTAGTTTTATAGGTTTAGCTCTTACATTGGTATTTCTCAGTCATTTTGAATTAATTTTTGTATATGGTTGAGGCAGAGTCGACTTCAGTCTTTTACACATAGATACATAGCTGTTCTAGCACCATCTGTTGAAAATACGATTTTCCCCATTTAACTGATTGTCTTGGTACCCTGGTCTAAAATCAATTGACCATAAATTTAGGATTTTTAGTTCTCGTCTCTCTCCTTCGATTCCTTTGGTCCTTATGCTAACACTGTGCTGTCTTGACTTACAGTCAAGTTTAGAGTATGTTTTGGAACTAGGAACTATGACTCCTCCAACTCTGTTACTCTTTTCCAAACACGCTCTTTTATGAATTAAAAAATTTTTGGCTTTCTGTCTCCTTTGCCTACATGAATTTTAGGATCAGCTTGGGGATTTCTATGAAAACCCAGCTGGGTTCAGGAGGAACTGCGCGGAGTGGGCAGATCAACCGGGGTGCTTCTCAGCAGAAGGCGGCCAGGTCCTTTGACGCATTCCAATGAACTGGAGCTTCCTCATGTCCGTAGATAATGCTTTGAACTTCCTGTGTTATTTATTCCTAAGCAGTCTATCTTTTTACACTATTGTAAATGGAATTGTTTTCTTAATTTACTCTTCAGATTGTTCACTGCTAGTGTACAGAAATGCAACTGATTTTTTGTATTGCTCCTATATCCTGTGACCTTGCTGAACTCCTTTATTCATTAAAATGATTTGTGGACTTTGGCTAGAGCCTCTAGTACAATGCTGAACAGCGGTGGCAAGAGTGAACATCCTTGCTTGGTTCTGGATCCTTCTAATGACCACTAAGATGTCATTATGCTCCTTATTAGTTTGAGGAATTTTCCTTCTGCTCCTGGCACACTGATTTTTTTTTGAAAATCATGAAATGGTGCTTTTGTCAAATGCTTTTTCTACATCTATTGAATTGATCGTGTGGTTTTGTCCTTTATTCTATCAACATGATTATTAAGCTGATTTCCAAATGTTGGACCCAGCTTTCGTTCTTAGGATAAATCCCACTTGGTCAGGACATGCAACCCTTTTTATATGCTGCAGCACAGCAAACATTTTTGAAGGACATATTCCTAGGCGTGCAACTGCTGACTCATTAAGGATTTGTGCAGCTACACATTTCCTGGAAATGCCAAATCGCACTCCTAAGTGGCTGTGCTGATGTGTGCCCTTAAACAGCACACAGAGGAGTTCTCTTCCCACCGTGCCTGTGAGGGTGGTAGAGCCTGCTGATACAGCAGCTGCTCCGTGTGCACTGGCCTTGGCGCTGGCACCGGCTCTGTCATGTATCTCATGACGGCTTAAAAGCTCCTAGGAAAAGGCCCTAGTGTCTGCTCTGAAGTGGAGGTTCCTCTCCTTTCTTTCCCTGTCTGGATGCCCAGGAGCCCCTAAAGCCGCCTCCCTGGGTGCTTACACCCAGTGGGCGTGGTGAGCACGAGTGCTCGCTGGGCCCTGCCTTCTGCTCAAGCAGTCCACTGGCCCACGATGCGCTGCGCCAGCGTCACCTGCTTTAACGGTTAGTTTTATAATAAGTCCTGAATCCAGAGAAGCAAAGTGCTCCCAATGTGCTCTGTTTCTTCAAAAGTGTGTTTCTTGGATATACTGAGCTCTTCAAATTTCCACTTAGAATCCAGAATCAGCACCAAAATTTGGGTGCATGGGTGGAGGACATGATTTGACCTGGATTGAGTATATGTATCAATTTGGGAAGAACTGCTCTCTTTTATTGAGTCTACTCTTTAACAGGAATATCCCTCCATTTCTTTGGGTCACCTCTAAAGTCCCTCAACGAGTTCCACGTTTTCCCCATGGAGGTCCTGAACATCTCCAATGACTTCTTTCTTTACAAGTCCTTGACTTCGGGATACGATCTGTGGTCGGCTGAACAACGGGTCTCCAAAGTTGGTCACATTCTCATTCTTGGAACCTTTGAAGGAAAAGGGACTCTGCAGAGTGACGAAGTGCCCAGTGGGGGCTGCTGCGCCGTGCAGGAGGCGCAGCCTTGTCACCTGAGTCCCTTCTCCCAGGAGCTCTTTCTAGCTGTGGGCAGAGGGAGCCGGACACCAACGAGGACACTCAGCGCTGCTGGCCGTGGAAGTGGAAGTAGGGGCCCTGCACCGTGAATGTGGGGGTCTCTGGATGCTGGAAAAGGCCCCAGGATGGGAGCAGGGCCCACTGATGTCCACATGTAGGGCTGTAAAAGGGGTGCTGCTTCTGGGCCACTAAGACAACAGCATCCGTTATAAGCAGTATTTTCTACATTTCATTTTTAGACATTAATGTAAACTCAGTTTTTACCTCTGTACACTGACATTATATTTAGGAGCTTTGCCAAACTGTTATTTCTACCAATTTAGGTACAGACGGTTTTGGATTTCCGACATATGTATGTGTTGTTATATCAACGATGTTTTGTTCTCCTTCCCAGTTTTTCCACTTTTTATGTGATTTCCCGCCCTGTCCACGCTTTCTTGGAACTTCAGCAGTGGACGTTATATCCCTTTCCTAAGCTCTAAGGAAAAGTTTTTAAGATCGTTTAAGGTTCTGGTATGAAG
The DNA here is from genome assembly GCF_030445035.2 of Dasypus novemcinctus. Taxonomy (NCBI): domain Eukaryota; kingdom Metazoa; phylum Chordata; class Mammalia; order Cingulata; family Dasypodidae; genus Dasypus; species Dasypus novemcinctus. The sequence goes on along the minus strand of NC_080683.1, from coordinate 126,199,628 downwards.
TGTGAGATTCCTGAGGGGCTTTTGGAACTAAACGTAATGTTTTGTGGCTAAAATTGGTCAATTTCTCTTCTAGGAGTCTATCATGGGTGGATATTAAATACTAAAACAAGTGCTTTTTTTTGGCATTTTTTGGGTGGTTGTGTGATTTTCCTCCTTTAATCTATTAATGGGGTAGATTACTGATTGATCTGTTTTATTAATGACAAACAATCTTTGAACCCTGGAACAGCTCAAACTTGGTATACTATTCTTATTACATAATGCTGGATTGGACATGTTAAAATTACGTTTCAGATTTTATATCATAGTCGCAAGTGATCCTTGCCTTTTTAATTTTCCTTTCTCATAGATATCTCATTCAATACCTAATAGTTACTAGATTATTCAGATTTTTTTCTTCCTTTGTCTTTTTGACAGGTTTTGCTTTTCTTGGAATTTGGTATTTTCAAACATTCTGACATACAGCTGTAAATTACATTCTCTTCTGTGGCTTGTCAAAGGGTAATCTATGTTGAGAGCTAACTACTAAGGGATGGGTCTTTTTTTCCCCTTTTGTTCATTTCCTTTTTTTTTTCTTTTTTTTTTGGTGAAGTACTGAAAATGCTCTAATATTGATTGAAGTGATGAATGCACAACTCTGGTGATACCAAGTGCCACTGACTGTACACTTTAAATGGACTGTATAGTTTATGAATATGTTTCAATAAAATTGATTTTAAAAAAGGTAATCTATGAATTTTCATAGCCATCTCAAAGATGTTTTTAGTTTTTGGTTTACTACATTTCCAAATGACATATCTAGGTATGACTTTTTTGTTGTTGAAATCCTACTCGGAACTCATTAGGTTTCTTTAACTGTGAATTGATGTCTTTCAATGATTCTGAAAAAATTTTCAGTCTTAATCTCTACATATATTGATTCTCCTCCATATTCTTTTCTATTTCCTTCTCAAGAAAGTCTAACAAAAGTTAAATCCTCTCACTGCAACTTCTATACCTTTAGCCTCTCCTCTGTATTTTATATTTTTTTTGTTCCCAAATCTGTACTGTACTCAGGGTGATTTATTCTGACCCATCTTTCAATAATGTAATCCTCTCTCAGCTGTCCACCGAATTTTTCATTTCAATTTTTTAATATTTCAGTTTAGAATTTCATTTTAATTTTTTCACACTACAATGATTTTTTTATGGTTTTCAGGTCTCTGATAACATTTTCAGGCATGTATGAATGGTACTAACGCAATAAGCATAATAATTTTATAATCATGTCTGATAATTCCAATATCCAAAGTGCCTGTGATTCACCTGCTGCTCTTTTCCTGTCTTACTGATCACAGTGTTGATTCCTTATGTTCCTGGTCATCTATGATTACATGTTTGAAAAATTATTTACAGAATTAATTTCAGACGTTAGAACACGTTCTCTTCCTTTGTGAATATTCTCATTTACTTCTCCCAGTGCCAGGGACGCGCGCGGTCTCAGCTGGAGGTTTTCTGGAAGCCGAGCTTCAGGGCTGGAGTGTGTGAGCATGCTTACCTCGGGGCCACCCCGTCGGAAGCGGCAGTCTCGGGAGCCCCTGCCAGGTGGGTGGTTGTTTACCAGGGCTCCCACCCACACCTGCCCTAGATCCCCACCTGCCTGCCCAGTCAGGGCTCAGCGTCTTGGCACCCAGCTCCTACTCGAACCCGGCCAGGCTCCAGGGAGGGAGTGGCCCAAGCTGCTCGTCCCAGGGAGCCAGGGCCCCATCTTGTCCATGCACACTCCCCCTTGTTCAAACTCCTCGAGGCCTTACTAGCTCCCTATTGCTCACATGGATTAAAAAACTGATAGGAAGATACTCAGACCTTTAGCATCTGTGCTTAGCGTATCAACTGTCCTTGGTGAAAATGTAATCCCAAAGTGCCTAGCCTCCACACATGAAGAGCAGTCGTCCTTTTTTAACTGAAACCACAACTCAATCCCATGAACAAGTTTTTAAAATGAAACTGCGCTGCCACCTCCTACTTAATGTCACGGTTTTTCTAGTCAGTCAAACAAACACGAAGCCAAAATCCTAAAATATTTTAGCAAAGAAAGAAACAGGAATTCAAGGACTGGTAATAGCTCCTATTTGAAAAGACCTGGCATGCACTAATTCACTGGTTCATTCAAGGATCAAGTAACCAACAGGCATCAACCATGTGGAAAGAAGTAAATGAACCAAATTTTGCTGGTTTAAATAAGCTTCTACTACAGGTAGAATAGATTTGGGGGTTTGTAAGATAGAATGAATGTTTAAATGAAAACTGTTTCAAGGTTAAGGTCACCAACCAAAGGCAGAGCATTAAAATAATAATGAAAATCACAGTTAATAGAAATAAAGAAAATATTTTCTAAATTATTCACTTAGAGTTGTGAATATCCTTTTTAGCCACCAGAAGCTATTCTGATTTTGGGTCACAATAGTTCCCTAATTTGAGACAGAATGCCAGAAAATAATTTTATGTATTTTGCTAAAACATGCTTTTTAATTATGTCATACCAAAGAGGAAAAACTGAACATAATTTACACGTATGCGCGACTGTTCCTGTTCTGTAGGTAGATCACCATGTTAAATAAATCAGTCTAGAGAGCTCTTCTCTGTCAAGGGACTGTGAACCACCTCCAAATAAAAAACTGATCGTAATATACAGGTATGCTTGAACGTTTCTCTTTTAAACGTATAGTAGCCACATTAAATCATCAACTTACACAGCTCTTCTCTGTCAAGGGACTGAGCACCACCTCCAAATAAGCCTTTAAAGAATCCCCGGTTTGGTGCCTCAGGTGTTTCTACAGGTGTGAAGAGTTCACCCAGCATTTCCTTTAAAATCAAAACAAGTTTTAATTGTTAAAGTTTCAGGGAAACTAAACTATAAGTCACAAAACTACCACTGTAAACTCTTTAAGCTTAGAGAATTACTGGTTGAGAGTCGCTATTAATGCATTGTATCGAATGATCAGATTCAAGACACACCACGTGAGTCAAACAGCAGGTTCCTAAGACGACGTCTCTACCCAGGGCCGCTGCTTGGTCCTACGGGCAAGGACACTCCTGTCTGAATGGTAAGAAATTCTAAGTTCTATGACAAAATTTTCACATAACTTTTACTAATGAGAACTGATAAGTGTATATAATTAGACTTTCCTCTACAGCAAGAAAGAGCATTTTCTACCAGCAAGTTTAAAATTCCAGGGTAATGATGATGATTCACAGATCTGGAACTGCAACCTTCCACTGTGTCAGGAAATTGGTAATTAAGAAAGACCAATGATTTCTTCCCTGACAAACATATGGTAGGAACAAAATTATGCCAACATACAACTGAATTTGAGAAATCTGGCAGAAAAATGGGAAGACTTCCTTCCATATTGTCACATTTTTCTGAAATTATTGTCAAGACTCTTCAGGGAGCAGAGATGATACAAGTCAGGGGAGGAGAAAGGCTGCTGTCCACCAAGAGGGATGGGGGCTTCTGCATAGGAGAAGATGCAGCAGCGGGCCGGCCGCGCAGCTCCGGGGAGCACCGTGGTCGGGGAGCACCGCGGCTCTGGCTTGGGCAGGGCCTGTGACGAAACAGGCACTGCGTTTCCAGCAGGGCCGGACTTCTTCCCTGCACTGAGCAGAGGCTCAACGTGCCCAGGGCATGGGTGCGCAGACACGCCCTGACGACCAGGGGGCGCCGCGAGCCCTGGGCACGTGGAGCCTTGCTTAGGAAGCCCGGCACTGCCACGCTCCTTCCTCTGGAGCACACCCGGCACTGCCATGCTCCACCCAGTGAAGGACACACCAACAGCCATGAATGTGTTTACATTCATATCAGACTACAGAGCAAAGGCGACTGTAGGCATATTCCCAGTCTTGATTGGACTACACCGCTGTTTTTAATTTAAATTGTACCCATTAAACTGATGAAACAACAGTAAGGGCAAACAGCTACCACTACCTGAGCATCTTTTAGGGGTTACCATCCGCTACCTCACTTTAGAACCCTGTTTTACCCCTCTTGGCTCATCTGAGATTTAATCAGCTTAGTTCTTCAAAATAAGCAGCAAGCAAAGCAGAGATGCTGGCTGGCTCTGGAGAGGCTGCGGGCAGTGGACGGCAGGCCAGGCGTACGCGCCCCCTCCCCTGCCGCCGGCCCTCCGAGGGCTGGTTTCCTCACTTGGAAAGCGGAGACACAAGACCCACCTGAGGAACTTCATCGGGGTCAAAGACAACGAATGCGCCAAGTGCCAAGAGCAGGCACTCGTCTGCACATCACAAAGAGACGTGAAACCGACAGAGAGTGCGCAAGTCAGGCCTCACAGCCCCACGGAGGGTGGAGGGTCCAGCCTCAACGGCTGCCAGTCTGCACCGCCTACAGTCCTGGCGCAAGATGTGAGGGAAACACTGGTATTAAAAAGGATACATTAAAACAACCTGTCTGTAAACAGGATTTAACCATGATTAAGCTGACTATTTAGGGTGATTGATGTTAAATGACTAGTATACTGGTGAACTCTAAAAGCGATTTCCACTTCCTGTAGCAGCTCCCTACCTCAACTTACAGCAAACTATTTCTGACATGGTATCTTGGTCTTTTTAAACACTTCAAAGTATGAACAAATATACAGGAACAAATACTAATACACTGTCTGATGTGAGATTCTGTGACCTCCTTTGTCTCGGGGAGCTGAACAAAATTACAAGGAAATATTTAGAACTCAGGATGTGAACTGTCAATGTATGGGGTTTGGTTATCACCACAGACTCTTTTACAGATGATCAAATAATCACTGAAGTTGGCAATTTTCATTAAAACCTTATTTTGTAAAAATTGAGTGAATAAATAAATACTTTCAATGACAAACAGCAATAAATTTCAATACTGAATGTGAAGTATATTTAAGAGAAGCTTAATAGTTCAACAATTATCAGTTTTTCACAGCAAGTATGTGGCATTTTGTTTATAAATAAAACTTGAGTTTATCAAAGTTAATTGTTTAAAATTAAGTGGTATATTCTACCTCTTTATGATTATGCTAAGTTTTATCTAAGGTTTACAAATAAATAAAAATAAATTGTTAACCTGAAAAAGTAACCTATGCAAATTTTTCTTGTGTTTTCACTCAAGAGATGAGAATAAGGTCGTACAAAGAAAACCCAGTACTTCTTTGTATAAACATTTACTTCTGTATAACTGCCTCTCAACAATTGTAAAAGGCCCTAGAATCTGCTATTTTTTAAAAAACAGCTTTACTGAGATGTAAGTGACATACCATAAACTGCACACAATAAGGTGTGCAAGGGACAAACTGTGATGTGCCTATACCTGCACATCCACCATCGCGTCTCCTTGTGACGCTCAGTAAAATCTTCCTCCCACCACTGATCTCCAAGTCACTGCTCAAATGCTTCCTCGCATTTTTCTTGAGTTCTATCAAAATGGAATTTTGAAAAGGGTGCTGCTCTGCCTGGATCTTTCACTCTGTGTTGTTATTCTGAGAGTCGCTGGGTGCCCTGGTAGCCCAGTCCTTTCCCCGGGGAAGCAGGCCCCTGGCCAATGCACTGCAGTTTGCTTATCCATTTGCTGGGTGAAAATGACAAGGACAGTTTCCATTTTGGGGCCAGGACATATAACGGAGCTATGAACATTTTACTTTTTCTCCTGGGTAAAAATCTAGGAGTAGAATGGCGGGATCTTAGGGTTTGTGAATGTTTAGCTTTTAAAGAAACTGCTAACCTGTTTTCCAAAGTGGCTGTACTATTTTACGTCTCCTTTAGCAGTGACTGAGAGTTCTAGATCCCCTACATCTTGCTAAAACTTGGCATGGTTGTCTTTTCAATTTTAGCCATTCTGAAGTGTTTAATGGTATTTCATTATATTTTAATTTGCAGTTCCTTAAAGAAGTATCTTTTCATAGTAAAGCGTCTGTTCAAGTATTCTGTCCATGTTTTTATTGAGTGGTTTGTCTTCTTTCTGTTGAGGTTTAATAATTCTATTTCATTGATGTAAGTTCTTTATCAGATATATGTTCTGCCAAGATTTTTCTCCAGTTTGTAGCTTATTTTTTTCATTCTATTGAATGTCTTTTGAAGACAGTTGAAATTATCCATTTGTTCTCTTACGGTTCTTGCTTTGGGTATCATAACTAAGAAATCTTTGCCTAAAGCAAGATAATGAAGATTTTTCTCCTATGTTTTTCCCTACAAGTTCTAGAGTTCACATTTAGATCCAGGATTCCCTTAAATATTTGTATGTAGTATCAGGCATGGATCCAAGTTTATTTTTAAATTTCAGTATCTATTTCAGCATTATTTGTAGAAAAGGCGATCTCTTCTCCACTATTCTGCCTTTGTGCCTTTGTCAAAATTCCCGGGTCCACTTATGGGTGGGTTTATTTCTGGACTCTGTTCCACTAATCTTTGGTCTGTACTGACACAATCTCAGGCCCTTTGGACCACTGCTTTTTGAAATGAGGGAGCATTAGCCCTCTCAAGAGTTGTTTTGCCAATTCTAGGTCCCCTGCATTTCCACATGAATTTTAGAGTAAGCTTGCCAATTCCTACAGAAAAGCCTGATGAGATTTGACAGAGATTGCCTGGATCCTATAGATCAATACTACGAGAAACGACATCTTAAAATTCAGTCTGATCCATGAGCAAGGTACATATCTAAATTCATTTATATATTTAATTTTTTCATCAGTATTTTACAATTTTTGATGTATAGGTCTTTCATATCTTTTGTCGAAATTATCCCAAAGTATTTCACACTATTGTTATTGTTCCTGTAAATGGCATTGTTTTAAAATTTGTTTCCAAATTTCCATTGCTAGCATAGAGAAGTAAAACTGATTTTTGGATACTGATCTCATACCCTGAAACCCTACTGAACACTTCCTTGTTAGTTCTAGTAGCTTTTTTGGTAGATTCCGTTAGACTTCTACGTAGCTGCTCACGCCTTTCTTCTTCTGGCTCAGGAGTGCTGGCCAGCCTTTAGCAGCAATGCTGAGTACAAGTGGTGAGAGCAGATGCCCTCACTCTTCCTGGTTTTTGGGAGAGATAATTCAATATTTCCTCATTGAGCCTAGTATTTGTTGTAGGTTTTTAAAAATAGCACAGATGTTGGATTTTGTCATATGCTTTTTCTTTTCTTAGTTTTTTAATATGGCAAGTTACATTGATTGATTTTCAAATGTTAAGTCAACTATGCATTCCTGGGATATATTACCCTTTTAATAAGCTGTTGACTCTAATTTTCTAAAATTTTGCTTAGAATTTTTACATTTATATTCTTGAAGGATATTGGTCTCAGTTTCTTTTCTTGTAATCTCTTTGTCTGGCTTTGCCATCAGGGTAATGCTAGCTTCATAGACTAGACTAGGAAGTATTCCCCATTTCAATTTTTTTGGAAGGGTTTGTTCAGAATTGGTATTATTTCTCTCTGCAATGCTGACAGAATTTACCAGTGAAGACATCTGGAATTTTCTTTTGTCCAAAGTTTCTAACCTCGAATTCAATTTCTCTGACAGATATAGGACTATTCAGGTTATCTATTTCCTCTTGAGTGGGGTTGGTAATTTGTGCTTTTCAGGTTAATTTCTCCATTTCACCTAAATTGCTGATTTTAGCGGCAAAAAGGTGTTCATAATATTGCCTTAATACGCATTTACTATCTGTAGAATCTACAGTAATGTCATTTCTCCCATTTCTGATACTGGTAAATTGAGTTTTTCCTGTTTTCTATCTTATTGATTTCTACTTGGAAATTTCACTATTTTCTTTCTTCTGCTTACTTTGGGTTAATTTGCTCTTCATTTTTCAGTTTCTTAAGGAGGAAGCTGAGATCATTGATTTGGGAACTTTCTTTCCTAATATAGGAGTTTTAGATCTATAAATTTACCTTTAAATACTACTGTTAGATACTCAATTATCTTTTCAATTGTTTTCACATTCATTAAGTGTTTCTTCTGAAATGTCTACTTTGTTAATCCAATCCAATATATTTCTTGTCTCGAACACTAGTTGTTTTCTCTAGGAGTTAGATTTTGGTCTCTTCTACATCTTTCATGTCTCTAACTTTATGAACATTCGGATACAGTTATAACCAGTTTTAATGTCCCTCTGTGCTAACATCTGTGCTGGCCAATTTGGTTCTTTCCATTAGTCTCCCCCTTATAAGCCATTTCGTCCCATCTCCCTGTGCACCTGGCAGTTCTGGCTGGACGTCAAGCACCGATCGTCACCTTGAGGGCGCACACTGCGCTGGCTTCCTGGGGATGGGCTGACTCCTTGGGTCACGCCTTGACTTGCTGGCAGGGAAGTGCTCAGTGGAGGGCTAGTCCTTCCTCACTAACGAGGGAAGAACCTCCTGAGTGCTCTCCCCAACTCCACTGCTGTGGGTGACTAACGACCAGCAGGCACATCAGTCCTAACTCTGGAAGCTGCAAACATTTCCTCCTAAGGTAGGAGGGTCTTTGTGAAGGTGAAGGAAGGTGTTGGCACAGGGAGAGCACGCTGGATTACAGGGCAGCTGTCCTCACCCAGTCACAGGTGTCCTCACAAGGACGTCACAGACAGGGGCAGGTGACATGACTGGGAGGCAGAGATGGGAGTGATGCCCGCATTCTCCCCAGAGCCCCCAGGGAGACACCTTGGCTTTGACTCGGCGCGACCATTCTGGACTTCTGGCCTTCAGAACTGAGAGAAAACTTCTGCTGCCCTAGGCTACTCGGCTCCTGGTGCTTCGTTACAGCGCGCGTTTTACAGCGCGCGTTTGGCATCACGAGCTTCCCGGTCCCGCTGGGAGGGGCCCTGCTCCTGGCCTCTCAAAGCAGGCTCCCTCTGCTTGCCAGCAGGCGCGCTCCCGGGTACTCTGGAACCCCGCCCGCCCTGGGAACTCCCCTGTGCAGCTCACTCCATGGGGTCTCGGGTTCTAAGGACTCTGAGGACATGGCCTCTGGGACGCGCCAGGCCTCGCCGCAGTCCTGCTCCCCACCAAGCTTCCTCCTGGAGGCGCTGCCGGGGCTCCCCGCCTTGGCACACTGCCTCCCGGGGCGACGTCCCTTCACAACCTCACTTCTAACGTCTTAAGGTCCGTTGTTCCGTGCATTTTGCCTGCATTTTTGGTTCTTGCAGGCAGGAGGGCTAAACTGGTTCCTATATTCCATAGTGCTCACAGGTCTCTCCTTCATTCTTTTGGTTAACATGAAACAAATCTTAATTAGAGGGCACTCTAGAAACCAAAGAACACTGTTCATGAAGTTTATGGTATTCTTTCATTCAACACATTTGCCATGGCATTATTTCTAAGTGCTGGAAATACAGAGGCAAATTAACTGTCAATACTGCCCACAGGAAACATTCTATCACCAAATCCTCAGCTTCATGTCATGAAGGCATGTTCCAGATAATTATGAAAATAAATGTACTTTAGTACTAAAAGACCATTTCGTTTAAACATAAACAGGTAAAGTGTATGGTCATCATTTTTTTAACAAATCACTTTTACTGACAAATATTAATAAAGCATAAATCTATCCAAAGTGTACAATCAGTCGTACTCAGTGTAATCACATATTTGTCCATTCACCACTGCAATCATTTTTAGAGCACTTTCATTATTCCAAGACTAAAAATAAAAAAAAACAAAATTCATCACCTTGCAATCTCAATGCTTCCCTGCCATTGATTTTTTTTGACAAATAAGGAGAGATGTTGCAAATGAAGTTTTGAATTAATGTTGAATGAAGGCTACATTTCAGATCAAAGTCAATCAGAAATTTCTTCAGTTGGATATCTATATTCATTCCTAATAGACTAACATTTAATGAGTGAAAGGAAACACTAAATGCAAAACTTTAAAGTTTATCTTTCCCATAAAAAGCAAAAATTTAACTCAAAAGTATGGGAATCTTTGAAAAAAAATTCATCCAAATGTAACTGGGGAATTTCAGCCTAAACTATCAGATCCGTGATTGTGATTTGCTCTCAGGACTCACTAACCGGTGCATGCGCCAGCTGTGGAAGCAGTGACAGCCGACGCCACTGGCCCGGGAGTGTTCTGTGCTTTGCACACCCATCTCCTTCAGTCTGCAGCCCACCCTCGCTGACCCCTACTGTTCTGAAGCGATTCTTAGGATGAGAGAATTTTCAGAGACATTAACTTGTCTAGGATGATGTAACTGTGTCCCTAGCAAAGTTGGACCTTGAGTTCAGTGCTCCTGACTCTAAAGCTCATGTTCTAAAAATATAAGATACAATGCAAATTTATAAGAAAAATAGGGAGATTAACTGCAAAAGCTTTCACTGTGAAGTTCTTTCATGTAGTGGTTTTCTCTAAATATCAAGTATCTGTTTTTATTTGAGCTCAATATTTTGAGAGTACTTTTATTCTAGAAGATGAAGCTAAACTGATTTCTATTATGTAAGCACATAAAACACTTAAACACAGCTCTTTATTTCAAGTATTTGCCTGTAGTCTCTCTCAAATAAATCAGCAAGAACATTCCAAGGAAAAACAATAAAACCCTTTATTTCTTATATGTGTACACATCCAAACAGATACCATTATCCTCACATAACACACTGTTTTTAAAAAGATATTTCTGCAATGTGTGCAGGACAGACCTTTAGTCTAGATGCAGAGTGGGCATAAGATGGACGGACCCTCGCTGGTGAGAGGAGCCTAGCCAGCAGGGGAGCCACAGTGCCTGGGGCCGTCACAGCAGCCTCAGAGCAGGCGCACCCTTCACACTTCCTAGAGGGGAGCTTCCCTGGAGGGGAGCTTCCCCGGAGGCGCCCGTGGCTCCCGCAGTGTGGGGCCTGACAGAATGCCTCACCTCTGAAGCAATGCCAGAAGCGTGCTGCTCCTTACCTGAAGGTTTTCACAGGTCTCTTGACTGTAGGTGAGTCTCTGGATTTCCGTGGGGGAAACGAGATACAAGGCCTGCCCATTGTTGGTGAAGCAGAACGTCCTGGCTATCCGCATGTTGGTGAGTGGCAGGTAATACACGTCCAGCAGCGGCCTCAGGCTGGGCAGGCTGGTGGGAGAAAGCCCGCCTGTTACTGACGACAAGGCAGGTTTTAGGCTTGACCAGAGTATTCCAGCATGCAAAAAGGGCAAAGACCTTAGAAACCTTGTGATTTATTTCAGTGAGAGATTTAAAAAAAGCTTGTAGTCTTCAATTACTTACTCACTACTAGCTGAAAGAAAATTAAATCCCCAGTTTGCAAGACTGTAAACAAATACAAGCTTCAAACCTGATTCAACATGAGGGAGGAGATGCGGTGCTGCGTCCAACCTCCTCCCACCCAGTGCTCACCTGAAGGTCATGATGTGGCCATTGGCACAGAAGCAGGCCAGGCAGACGCTGGCGCTCAGCGCCACGACATCGCCGCGAAGCACGAAGGAGGTCTCCACCATGTTCTGCTGGTATGCACAGCTCTGGGCTGGCAACGCAATGACCTTGGCTTGCTTTTCAGAGCAAATCACTGCATATTGGCTCTCACCAAGTTCCTGAGAAGAGGAGGGGGACACAGAGACGGGCCGCCGCTTTTTTGCTTTCTCCTTCTCCTCCTTCTCTTCGGGAATGCTGTGTTCTCTCCAGGGCAGGTGTGCAGGTGGCAGTAGGCAGCCCGTGCTGTCCAGGAAAGCCATTCTCAAAACTGCACCTTTTAACCGCAACATAGTACCTAAAGCACACAGATCAGCAAATGTCTGAAATGCTCAAATTCAGAGATTAAAAACTTATTCTACCTGTGACACACAGTAAACACTCAAAAAAAGTTGAGCGCACACCGAACTGAAAGTGCACATGATTAGCTGGAGGACAGAATTCAAACTTCAGCTGCGATAAAACTAGATCACTATCACTACCTGATGGTCGCGGTTTATTAAACTCTGCAAACCTCTCTCTGGCCTTCAGATAAGTAAACAGCTGCCAGCTTTCTCCTCCTCTCCTTCTAGCAAGTGCGCTACCAGAGAGGCTTAGGGTAACTGGACAAGCTGCCACTGCGTCTCAAAGTGGTATGCTGTGAGGTTAAAATACACACATTTTGAACACTCAGTACAAAAAAATTAAATGAAAAATATCTCGATAATTTAAAAATATTGATTATGAGTTGAAGTAATAGCACTTTGGATATATTGGGCTAAATAAAATACATTATTAGTTTAACCTGTATTTTTTTACTTTTTAATGTGACACACACCCTAGACGTCTAAATAACTCAAGGCCAGAATGGCTGCACACATTAGTGACACTCTAAGTCTTGTCCCAGGCGTCCTTCCTTCCATTCACCATCGTGCCACCCTCGCTTGGCTCAAGGTTTAGGGCCCCAGCCTGCCTGAGCCCGGCCAGCGCAGGGGACGCACCGCTGGGCACTGCGACCACGGGCTGGAGGAGCCGCTGCTCCTCTCCCGGAGGCAGGCCCAGGGCCAGCACCAGCACCGACCCCAGCGTGGTGCCGACCCACAGGCAGGGACCCAGGCACGAGTCGGCCTTGCGGGGGAACGTCTCGGCGAAGTGCAGGGCGGAGATGGCCTCCCGGGCCTCCCTGTCGATGCTGGCCACGCTGGAGCTCCGGGACGGGCTGAAGGAGTTATCCTTCACATCTGAAATGGATGGAGAACGCCCAGAATGAGACGGCGAGAGTCATAAAAGAGCACACTGGGTTTTTTCTATACATTTGGCCAAAGAGCAAATCCGCAAAATGACAAAATCTACAGTGTATTTAACCTCAGTTTCCTTTTCATTGAGAATAAAGCAACATGCCTTCATGCTGCTCAGCCAAGGGTCAGGGCCACCCTTCCCCGCAGCTCCCTGCAGGTTCCACCCTCACCGCACTCGCCCCCTGTGGTGCTGGCTCTGCACCTGGCAATAGAATCTGAGCTTGGGCAGCAGGAGGAAACAGCATTCTTAGTTTCGTACCTCTTAAAAATGTACTTAGAAGTACTCGGATTCTAGTTTCAAATTTATTATATGATGGGCGTTTGTTTTTTCAAATTGGACCTGGGAAAGGTTTATTGATAAAGTTTAGCTCCCTTTTTCCCTGAATGCCACTCTGCAATGGCCGCCTGCCTCCAGGGTCTTTTATCACCATGTGCTGGGCACGGGCTCACCCTTCTGGCATCGAGAGCACCCCTCTGCCCGTGCCGGAAGCACAGGGAGACCCCCCGCTGTAGCTGCCTCTTCCGCGGCCACTCCCAAGTCAGCTTGAGTTCTGGCTCTTCTCCCTCCAAATTACACTTCCCAATGCTTCCTGGGCTTTTTTCCTGCCACGTCTCACAAGGGAAATCAAGACACGTCACTTCCCACAGCACTGACTTCTCACCGCACCACTTACATCAACGGTCCTCTGCTCTCCCAGGAAGCACCAGAGTGAGTCGTGGTCTAATGCCCCCTCTCCTGCCTGCACACCTGCAGGGACACCTGTGCCCTCAGGCACCCTAGACCCACGTCTCTGTCTGAGACCCTGCTTGGCCCCACGCCTCTCACCCAGGCAACTGCACACGCCGCTCTGCACACAGCCTGGGGAGGTCTGGCCAGGCACTGGAGCGGTCACCTGCCAGCAAAGCCCGTGAAGACTCCTGCCCACCTGTCTGATGGTGCTTATCACCTTATTCTGGGCCTAGGACCCTCCACAAGGAGCTCCTGCAGACCCTGCTGTCCGTGCTCTCCAAACACACCTGTGCTCACCTGGCCCCCTGCCCCTGCCTGGGCCTATCTGCTGAGGGCAGGCTCTTTCTCCCTCGCCTCATTCTAAACTGACCACCCGCTGCTGCCTTGGGTGTAGAAGATGGTCAGTGACACCTGGTGGAGACCCACCTAAAGGTGAGAGCACCTCCATCAGCACACTATATTCAGCAGCTTCTACTGTTCACTTCAATAACATGCTCCTCAAATGACGCACTGTCATCACTATCTCAAAAGAAATGACTGTAATCATGAAAAAGGAAAATGTCTTCTGGGTTGGATTAAAAAAATGTATATATATTATGACTAAGTCCTGGTTATACACTCCCCCCCAATAAAAAGCTTCTTGTAATCAAAATTTAGATTCACAGAGACTGAAAAGTCTTCACCCAATTAACAATCTATGTGCTCTGGCATGACCGCAGCTGCCTCCAGGACAACAGGCCCCCAGACCCACAGCAGTGCAGCCGCTTCCCGATGCACTTTCCAGAAACAGCGTCGTTGGGCCTGAGACTGTTTCCTGTTACTGATTATGACACAGCAGAAAAGAATGATTCACTGAAAACGAAATACCCTCCACAATCAATAGCTCAACACTGGATAAGTTTGTAATGTGATACCGATGCCAAATATTAACTCCCTAGAGTTTTCAAAGTTATTTTAGTAAAATAACAAATATTTATTTCCCAGTGTCAAACGTATTTGTTACTTAAGATACATACAGTACAAGGGGAACTGAAATATTTTAGAATGTGACCTAGTAACAACGAAAATGAACGATACAGGAAGATCTGACAAAATAAAAGACCCGTGGGAAAAATCTTTCTGTATTTGTTAAAATTACAATAGGTGATCCACAGCAATCTACACTTTCAGTGTTAAGTCATAAGCCAAATAAACAGTGTTTTAATTTAGCAGGCTAATTTAACTATACAAAGCTCATAAACTACAATGCATGCTTATGTTATTTACTATAAAAATAAGATTAACCAACTCCTAAGGCTCAGTTAGCCTGGGAAAATGGACTGGATGAGAATCAGTTCTGAACTGGATAGTAGGGCTGCTGACACCATCTGCCTGGGACTGCCTGAGAAGAAGGCGGAGCCCCCAGCAGCTCACCAGTGACAGCTTGCAATTATTTCTCCTAAGACCAGATGCCTTGGGTCCCTGTGGTTTGATTCCTAGAATCAGAAAAGCTAAACAACTGGAATTTGATTCTCCTGGTAGCAGGCTTAAAGATAGCTACCACGAAGCCAGGCTGCTACGCCCAGAGCCATGGCGTTCCTGAGCCCACACGAGAGCCCCGAAAGCGCCCCACCACGATCGCACAAGTGACACGACGTGGCCAGAGGCTGTGCCTCCATCCAGGCCAGACCTCCCCACCTCCTACTCCAGGTAGACACGGCAGCCCCGTCCCCAGCGTCCAGCTGCTCACTACCAACCCCAGACGGCAGATGGCCCTGGGTCTGCCCATCCCCCTGCAGTTAGGCCACATCGTAAAGCCACTGCTTTCGTGCTCCCCTCGGGTGCCTGGAAAGTCTGTGTGACCCCCCAGGCAGAGTCTCATACTATAAAACCCTGACCCCCAAATCAAAACGTAACGCCGAGAGGCGACTAGGCGCAGGGTGAAAATCAGTGTAAGAAACGAGCTCATACCGAGGTAGATAGCAGCTGGCATCTTGCCTTCTTGGTTGACACCTGAAAAGTGACACCAAAAGCAAATAATGTCACCCATGGTTCCCGGCTCGAGGCCCACGGACTCTGGCATGGCGCAGCTACAGTGAAAGCACAGCGCTGCACCATCTCCCCATAAACAAAAGTGAATTCTATTCACAGAAGCTTCCAGAGTCACAGGGCGGCTCTACCACCTCAGCTGCCACTGCAGCATCTGACAGTTCGAGCCTATCGACACAGCTGGCTTTTCCCACAACCTGCTGATCAACGTAAAACAATAAAGCAGCCAAGATTCTAAAATAAGAGCCTCTACCAAAAAAGTAGTTCCAGGAGCAGAATAACCTGAAGGAAAACTGCTTGCCCAACATGGAAAATGTTTCAAGTTAAGCATCAGTCAGAGTGACAACGTGCTTAAGGAGTTAAAACACATGGGCACACACCAAACTCCAAACTGAATAAAGACAACCTGCAAAGGCACGGGGTACAAACTTGGATGAAATCATTTATAGTACTCATAAATCTGAGTATTCTTTTAAAAATAATGGGTTCTGCTTTTGTACTAGTTTTTAAAGTATTTTCACATGTGTTTCGCAAATTTTTAAGATACTGGAAGACACAAAACCACGTTAACTAGTAGTTAACTAGTTAACTAATTTAGGGCCCTTTTAGAAACTGTTTTCTCTAAGAAAAACTGCGCCATGTAACCCGGGGCACACAGGGGTCCCACTTACGCCCTCCCCTCCCCAGCAGGGATGCTGCCCTCCAGGCTAGGACAGGCTCCGGCCCCCCCACCAGGGATAACTTCAGGTTCTACGGGGAAGGTGTGGCACTACGCCCAGCCAAGGGTGAGCTTCCTACAGCGCATCTGTGACGAAACGACGATTCAGGAAGGCTAAAACTGGGATGCTGAAGTATCATGCACAATAAGATAGTCAAGGTATGCAGGGAGTAAAAAATCGACAGTGGGTGGTGGCGGTGGGAGATGCTGGAGGACAAAGGCATTTCAAAGACACTCATTTTGTTCAAGTAAAGGCAAAAGAAGTTTCTGAAATGGAAATGTATCTAAAAAACTCGGCTTTAGATTTTTACATGAAATCCTATTTTCACCTTTATTGCAATGTCACTTGTCACCATCCTGGATGTCAGGGAGCTGTTCTGAGCTGAACATAAAGCAACATGAACGTGTGGCACCATCTCCCTACTCTCACCATGAGTGAGGTGCAGAAAAAATGTCCCTATGCAGGAGCAAGTCCCAGCTTGTGAATACAAAGTGACAGTGACAGCAAGGATCCTTGACATAGGACATTCACTCCAGTATCGAAAACAATTTATTTTAAAAATATTAAGTGCATGTTAAAGTAAGTTTATAAATTTTAGAATTCTAAGAAAGTTTTCAGATGATTAAATAGGATAAAAACAGCTTTTAATAAAAATCAATCTGATATACAAAATTTAATCTCATGGTAGGTTTTGTTTAGAGATGAAATACGAGAGAGCTGGAAAATCTATAATTTTAGTTTGCTAGAATCTGTATTGTAATTCTTTTAATTTAAAGATGGCACTCCAAAGCTTATTCCAGGAAATGTTTAATCATAACATATTTTAGTAATTTTAAGACTTGATTTCCAATGACAACCTCGCCAACAATTACATGTAAATCTTGTGATTTCCTACGTGTCTTCCCATTATTGGGACTGAATTACTGTGGTTATTTATTTAATTTTTACTTACCTAAATCAGGTTTTAGGTCAGTAGGCAAGCTTAACTTCCTTGACATCTTTGCTGAAAGATAAAATACAATTTCAAAATTCGGAAGAATATTTGATACATGCTTATTAAAACCAAAGGATCTTTCAAAATAAAAGTGAATACTTTTAGTACCAAATGAAGATGCTGGGCTAATTAAAATGTGATTAGTAATAAAATAAAATATTAAAATAAGTCTTACTTTATTTTTAAAATGTTTGTACTTTATTTGCCTTACTATCTTTGTGTCCTTGAAGCTTTTACTTCGAGGAGATATTTTTAATTCTGACATTCAATTATTCCTTACATTTGCAGGAAAGGGTTGGGATTTCTAAGAGAAGAATAGTCATTTCTCTGAAGGAATGTACTGCACATAAGGACAATGGAAGCACAGGACTGAGTTTGGGTAGGTGATACAAAGTCTTTCCAGGTCTTTATCTTCAGAGATACAGAGCTCCATATTTTTAAAGTAAATTTCTAGAATATAGGACAAACCTAGGTCGGCAATCAAATCAAAGTATATTTTTGGTCATCTATTAGTTGAAATAAGTTAACATTTCCATTTCCATTTTAGTGAAGAACAAAAAACTTACAATTTAAAATAATGGTATTTACATAAAATGTGGATTGCAGGCACTTCAATTTCTGGGCATACTTAGCCTAATGAAAAAGTGAGTGCATAAATTTATTGGAATTCATTTTCTATCCTCCAACTCAGTTACTGCCTTAATAGGAATATGTTAGGCATGATTAGCCATTTCTATTGCGTTAGTGGCAGCACGTGCATAACAGAACAGCGGCTCCTATGTGAAATTTTCAAAAGCGTTTGTTAGTTAATACATGAAGCAGTTACTGGGTTAAACTGTGGAGTGTTAGGAGATATTTAAAGCACAGACCCTGCTATTCCTTAAGGGCGCCATGGAAACAAAGAGAAATCCAGTCATAGTTTATACCTTCCACATCTAAAAAAATGACAAATTCAGTGTTAGGAGGCGTTAGGCAAATTGTGAAGGGCCATGGAGGAAAAAACAAAAAACAAAAACAGGTTTTCTCTTCTAAGCGCCATTAATCTAATTAGCACCCTTTAAAAAAACAACAGTGGGTCAAACTTATAAATCAGTGTTCTCCCATTTTCACCCTGACCTAACCTCAATTTAATAATAAAATGAAGTCTATGGCTAACTGGTCCCACTTGATATGCAATTCCTGAAAAGTAGAAGCTCTCGTACCTCCCCAGCAGCCCTCCAGAAGCAGAGTCGAGTATTTCTGCAAGGCGCTGGAGGCTGGCACCCAGCACCCGGGCGCAGCAAGGCAGGCCGGCCAGCACTCCTGCCCTGGGCGCGCCGCGGAGGCCCCTCCACACGGATGACAGGATGATAGGCCCACCGTCAGGCTTGAATGGGCCGTTCTGGTCGCCTGGAGCTGCCCCTCAACCCTCCTGCTGGGTGCAGCTTGGTTTCTCCCTCCCGCGGACGCACTGGCTCTAGCCGTGTGCTGAGGGGCCAGGAGTAGCAGGAAAGGCAACTTCGGGGGAAGAGCCAGGAAAACTCAGAAGCTGGGAAGGGCACCGAGGAGGCCACAGGGCTTCTGAGCCAGCGGGCTCAGGTCTGCAGGGGGCGGGAGTGCGAGCCTCGGGGTGGCGGCTGTCCTCAGGCCACCACTGGGGCTCATGTGGTCTCAGAGGCCCTCCCCTCTAAAAGGAGGATGGTCCCCACCTCATGTCGTTGTACAGATTCTGTAACACGATGCAGCAAAGCACGGGGACAGCACCTGGGGCACAACGCTGTCTATTATTACAAATGACCAAAGAGACAGCACTAAATCCCCCACACTGTGTAAAACACCTGCTAATAACCTAATGTTCTCCTCTCCTAATTCAATGTTAACAGTCCCAAATAACTTAAACAAGATGTGAGGAAAAACTTCAGGACATTAGCACAGGATGCCATGAATCGCTCTAAGTGCAAATGCTCAAGCTCATTTCAAAAAGTATATTCAATAAACAGTTAAACACGGCAAGGAAGACAAAGAACCTGAATAACTTCCAAACTACCCAAACATTTTATCAATGAAAAATTTATCTATTAAAGCTTTCCATAATCATACGTAGATGTCTGCCAAAAACCCTCAGGAGCACAAAATTTCCTTCTGAATTTCAGAAGTACATGGTTTAGATCTCCCTTAGGACTTCTACTAGAAATTATTTAACTTCTTAAATATTTCCAAAAACTTCAAGTTAATCCCTCCCATAGATTCTTTTGCCTAGTACTTTATCTTTCAAACTAAAAATAACTATTTTTCAAATAATTGCTCAGTTGATCGTATTTCAACATTTTAGCAATATTGTTAAAAACCCCATATAAAATGATGAAGTAGATTCTCTGAATACAGCAATTTTATTATAAAAGCTGCAAAATTATTTCATTATGGAGTCTGCAACTAGAGGTCCACAGCCTGGTCACCTGGTCAAGCAAAGTAATTCAACTGCCAATGATTAGAGCCATAGTCACCTGGTCAACCTGTCATTCAACTGACATGTGTTTAGAACCACATGGTTGCTAAAAACTGGCTATAAATTTAAGCATTCTCCTTGAATATAGTACTTGAAATGGCAATGTTAGGACTAATCTTGATCATTTTGTATTAATTGCAGCCATCAAGCAACATAAAGAGGATAGAGTCCACAGCTGTAAGGAGCACATGTGGAGGTGGGCCCAGGACAGAGGGACCCTTGCTTATCACACTTGAAATACTTGCTCGCACACGCAGGCACAGGCAGAAGGCGCACCGCCCCCCCCCCCCCCCCCCCCGCCGCCAGGTGTCTGCAGGAGAGCAGGCCTCGAGGTGGGGTGGTCAGCTCCACTTACAGAGGGACAGGGTGGTTTATGCCCGTCTCAGCTAAATCGGAGAGGTGTAGAGACAATGCCAAGAACACTTGAAATTTCTTATTTTCATAAAACATGTTCCTCAATCTTTTCATGTAAAATTTGCATATAAAAGCACACATCTTCAGCAAAGACACACTGAGCTGACAGCATGTACACCTGTTTGCCCAAACCCTTCTTAAGACATGCATTTTCATCACTCGGAAGTCACCGAGGCTGCTTCCCATTAATCCTTCCCCCAGCCCCAAAAACAGCCGCTGTTTTGACTTTTTTCCACCCGGTATCAGTTTTGACTTTCCACAACTTCAAAGAGATGAAATAACACTATAAAATTCTTCTGTAGGGCATCTTTCATCAAAGACTGTCTTTTAGCTTCTTCCCACAGTACCTTAAAGCTTATATTCTTTTTCAGTGCAAAGAATTTGAGTTTTTAGATGACAGACAGAAATATCCTCTTAATAGATTCAGACAGTACCAGATTAACAAGAGCTTACTGTTGCCCCATACAAGTCTGTTTTTATCTTTAATTTTAAAAAACTACGTGTTCTTTATAGCAATTTTGGAAAATAAGGTAAAAGATCACTATTGATGCCCATAACCAAGAGGCGACAGTAGTTTTGCATATTTCCTGCCAGGCATTTTTAAAAATCTACTTTTCTTTACATGTTTGAGATTAATAATATATCAAATCTGTATTGTGTTCGTTTCACTTACTAAAACAAATGTTTTCACGTCATTATCTGTGAATATGTTTTAATACCTGTATATCTCTTCATGTGGCCACTAACTACACATTCAGGAATTTTTCAAGTTTGCTATAAATTAACATCAAGCAACAAAAAATGTTGCACATAAATACTGGCATATATTTTAGATTACATCCTTAGGCTAGAGTTTCTTAAGGGAGAACTAATGCCAGTACAAAGCTCTCATCCCTCTCTGCCCAAGATCTTCACAGTATGTCTTCAGGTGTTTTTTTAAGAAGGGCATACAAGCATATTTTCTAAATTTCTGTTTAGCTAAAACCAAAGAAAAACAAGCATCAGAGAAAAACTGGCAAAGTGTAAAAGGGTCTCAGCTCACAACTGTATCCCTCAAAAGTTCTATTTTCTTATTGTATAGTGTAGCTGCGAAATCTGAAGCCAGGCTGATTATCCCCAACCTTTGAATGTAACTTGTCTGGTTTTGTGTGGGGTGGGGGGGTGGGGGGGATTTTAATTCATGGAATTAAAACCTGTGTTAAGCAAGGCTGAATGGACATCCTTCTCTTCAAGGGGAGCAGGAAACCATCTGACCCTTTTCTCCCTGACGAGGCAAACGCAGCGTGCGGTGTCAGCACGAGTCCAAGGTACAGCACACCACTGCATGTGTACTCACCTGGCCTTACCTGTTTTCTACAGACCCTGTGAATGCTCACGTCTTTCTTTAGTTCACAGGTATATCAGTGTAAAGAGGGAAAACCTGAAGTGGTGATGGTACCAGAAATAAGAATGTCTTTGCAGATATTTTCTAGATTTTCAAGTTAAGGTTATTCTTATAAAAAAGACTTTATATTCATTATTAATTAAAGAATTGAAACACTGAATCATCCTACATCCCATTAATCAGAAATAACCATTTCTGGTTGAACATCTTTGTATAACTACAGATAGATGGCCACTGATTATTTTTCATAAAAATATAATACTAGATAATTGACAATTTAATTTTACTTAAACTTAACTAAGGTGAAACTATTCAATCATATTTCCTTTACTACAAAATACATTCTTTCTTAAAAGATCTTCCTAAGAGTAAGAAAGTGCTTTATGAAAACCATTAAGAGGCTGAAGTCATTTTTATAACTGTGTGCTTCAATCTCAGGTAGCATCAACTTGGTTCTCAGCTGTGACAGATCAGGAAACTTGCTCTCTTCCTCACCAAGGAACAAAGGCCCCCGTGTCCTGACTTGCACTAGCTGTACTGCTTCCCACACTTCCCAGTTTTAAACACTTGCACTCCCTGTTGTAACTGTGATTTGCACAAAGGTTTACTGCTGGTTGTAGGTCTGGATGGATTTCAAGTTAGATCTTTACCACGGCTTCTCCACGTGTCGGGCTCTTTGACCCGTTATGCGTTTGGCTGATTTCATCAGCACTGTGCAGATAAGCGCTGTACTCCTCGGCTCCTGCTCAGTTTAACAGTGACCTTCTCAACTAGAGATGGTGCCTCCAGCACCAGCACCCCAGTCCCTGGGCTTGGTCTGCGTTTTCTTCCAAGATGCCTAACCTGGCTCTGCTGCCCTGTACCCTGCAACCTCGCTAAATTCACTTTAAGTTTCCCAGCAAGCAACCACGTCCCCTGTGAAAAAGCAGAGTTTTACTTCTTCCTTTCCAGTCTTTCCTCTTCTGACCCTACCACATTTGTTTGAGATCCAGTATTGCAGTGAGGTTACAGTCTCACTTTTCTTGATTTTAGGGCAAAGGTGTTCAGTTTCATCAGCTATTCTGTAGGAACTGCAGACTCCTTGTGCATGCCCCCTGCTAGATTCCAGTTTGTTAAGAGGACTCCTTCCTTCTCATCATAAAGAGGTGTTGAATTTTATCAAATGCTTTATCTGCATCTACTGAGTGACTATGAGGCTCTTTTACTTTTATTCTGGGGTTAATTACAATAACTTATTTTTCAAATGAAATCGACCTGGCACTCCTTGGATAAACCACAATTGGTCATCATGTTTTTCCTCATATGTACTGCTGTATTCAATCTGCTAATGTGCTGTTAGATTCTGTGTCTACGTTTAAAGGCTTCAGATTGTAGCTTCCTTTTCTCGCATTGTCCATCAGGTTTTAGTATCAGTTATGTTGGCATCAAAAAATGAGTGACAAGTGTCCTTCCTCCTTCATTTTCAGGAAGAGTTTATGAAAGACAGGTTTATTTATTCACTAAATGTTCGACAGTATTCATAAGGAAGCCTAGCCTGAAGATTCCTGTGGAAGGCTGAACAAATATAAATTCAATTTTTTATAAAGATACAGAGCTCTTTAGATTTTTCTATTTCATCCTGTGTCACGTCTTTTTAAAAAATTCCATTTCATTTACTTTGCCAAAAGTATTGGGCATGGAGTTGTTTCTAATATCCTTACTATATCCTTTCTGTCTGTGGGATGTATAGTGATTATCTTCTCTTTCACTCCTGATATTAGTTATTTCTATTTTCTTTTCTTTGGTTCACTAGTTCTGCTAAGAGTTTCATCTCAGTTGAAAAACCTCAACTTGGCTTTGCTATTTTCCTCTTACCTGTTTTCTATTTCATTGATTTTTGCTTTTTACTATTTCATTCCTTCTACTCAAGGTGGAGTTTTAAGATCATTGCTTTTAACTATTCTAGTAGAAGCAGTCAAAGAAAATATTTTCTTTATGCCTTATATTCAGTTCAAAATACTTTAAAATTTTCACTGGTTTTTTCAAACCACAGATTACTCAGAAGTGAGTTAATTTCCAAATATTTTTAGATTTTCAAAAACATGTAGCACAACAATCTTTTTAGGATGATGGAAAAGCTCTTTTCTGTGCTAATATCCAGTAAAAGCATATGACACTTCTGAGGGACAGAAATGTGCCTAGTATGGCTGAGAAAAGGACTTTAAATTTTATTTAATAAAAATTAAAGTAGCCACCTGTGTTTAGTAGCTACTGTATCAGGCAGTGCAGAGAAGTGTGTGAAGTGTGAAATGCTGTACAAGATTTCAGTTTTCAGCTGAAAATTGTTTTCTGGCCCAGAATGTGGTCTATCTTGATGAACATGGTATATTCTTATAAAGAATATACTGGGTGTTGAATCCTACAAATGTACATTAGGTCAAGATCTAGTTGCTCAATCACTTACTAAAAAGGGGGTACTAAAATCTGTAGTTTTGGTTGTGCATTTGTTCATTTCTGTCAGTACCATCAGGTTTTGCAGCTGTTATTACGTGAACACACATTTAAGTATTATTATGTCTTCTTGATAATTGATCTATGATTATTAAATGGCTATGTGTGACAATATTTCATCTTTAAACATACCTCTGTCAAATATTAACAGAGATGTCATCTTTCTATGCATAGTTTCCATTATATATGTTTTTAAAAAGATTTATTTATTTATCCCCGTTGTCTGCTCTCTGTGTCCATTTGCTGTGTGTTCTTCTGTGTCTGCTTGTTTTCTCACTGGACAGCTCCGAGAATTGATCCTGGGACCTTCCAGAGTGGGAGAGAGGCGATCATTCTCTTATGCCACACATCAACTCCCTGATCTGCCATGTTTCTTATTGTCTCTCCTCTGTGTCTCTTTGTTGTGTCATCTTGCTGCACCAGCTCTCCACGTGGGCCAGCACTCCTGCACAGGGAAGTACTGCACACAGGCCAGCACTCCGCACGGGCCAGCTCACTACACGGCCCAGCTGCCTTCACCAGGAGGCTCTGGGCTTCGAACCCTGGACCTCCTATATGGTAGACAGGAGCCCAGCTGCTTGAGCCACATCTTCTTCCCTATATGCTTTTCCATTCTTTTATTTTCAACCCAACTCTTTCTTGGTACTAAAGTATCTTTCTTGTAGAAGCATATAATTGAGTTTTGCTTTTATCTTTCAAAGTAATCTCATACCTGCTTCTCAGCTGGAGTGT
Organism: Dasypus novemcinctus; assembly: GCF_030445035.2. Lineage (NCBI taxonomy): Eukaryota > Metazoa > Chordata > Mammalia > Cingulata > Dasypodidae > Dasypus > Dasypus novemcinctus. Next base: position 126,174,973 of record NC_080683.1, on the reverse strand, counting down.
TCAGTCTATTTGTATTTGATGTAGCCATTACTATGGCTGGGTTTAAGTATACTTTTGTCTTTCCTTTCAGTTGTCCCATCTTTTTTCCCACTCATTTTGTTCCTTCTTTCCTTCTGTCTTTAAATTAACTGAAACAAGTTTAGAATTCCATTTTAATTCCTCATTGGCTCTTTGGCTATGGCCTCTTTGTGACTTTTGGTAGTCAACAGGAACTGCAATATGCATCTTCAAATTAGCACAGGCTATGTATAAGGAACAGTCTACCTAGTCATACAAAATGTGAAAACCTTACAACAATAAAATTCCCTTAACTTCCCCTCCTTTGATTCTGTTTTTGTACATTTTACACTTACTTATTTCCCTACCCTCATATACAATGTGGTTTTGGTTTTCAGGGGTGAAATGGTTTTTAAAGAATTAAGACAAGTCTTTTGTTTGCTCACACTTTTACCATTTCCAGGCTCTTCACCCTTCACCAACCAGCATCCCCAGTCCTATCAATCTCCCTTTGGCTTTACTGTCTGTTGGTGACAAGCAGTCTTCAGCTCCAAAATGTCTTCATTTCATTCTAACTTTTAAGCACATTCTGGCTGGCACCTTATATTCTCTGCACATATGTTGGGGCAGTTTATCCGCCACACTGTCCTGCCCCCTGCCTCTGTGTCCCTGTGTGTCCTGGATCTTTGGTCCTCTCTGGCTGTCATCAGCAGCTTGACTGCGGCCTGGGTGCTGCTGGCGTGGCACCTTCCTGACTGGGTTCAGTGGGATCTTAAGTTGATGTTTCCACTTGTTTAGGAAGATTTTGATCATTATTTCTTCAAATACTTTCTCTGCCTGATTTTTTTTTTTTTTTAATTTTCTGGACCTCCAATGAAACCACGACACATTCCACGTTACTGAAATTGTTCCATTTTCTCCCCCTTCTTTACTTTGTTCTCCGGGCTATATAATTTCTCTTTACCTGTCTCCAGGCTCACCAACTCTTCTGCAACCTCCATTTGGAGATACTAAACCCATCCAGTAAGTTCTGGTTCCAGATAACGAACTTTTCAGCTCTAAAGCTTCCAGCTTGCTCAGCTCTCAGGCTGTAGCAAGCGCTGGCCACTAGGCCTTGTGGAACGGCGTGGGCCTGCGAGACCACTGGGGCAGAATCTCTGCTTTCTCAGCTTAGTGGGACCCACAGCGAGCCCGGGCTTGACCGACCCTGGGCTGCGAAAGCCCATGGGAATGTGCTCTTCACAGCGAGGCCCGCGGGAGCGCGCCCTTCACAGCGAGGCCCGCGGGAGCGCGCCCTTCACAGCGAGGTCCGTGGGAGCCTCTGCTTCTCTTCTTCAACTACCTTTTGTCCCAAGCATCTTCCTTGCTCCAACATGCTCTGTCACAGAAGAGTCAACAGCAGGGAGCCTGAGATGCATCGGGAGCCTCTTCAAGCTGAGGAACCTGGTCCGGACGTGCTCGGCAGGCTGCTTCTGGGTCAGCGCCCCTCCTCCCAGTGAGCCTTTCGAGTTGCGTGGCTGAGTGACCTCCACGCAAGGGCTGTTTGGACTGCTAGTAATTCTCTGCAACTGGTGAAGCCCCTGTATGGCTTCTGAGTTACAGAGATTCTCATTGCTCCTTTGTAATTCAAGATGTGGTTTGTACTTTTCCTTTAGTTCTTCTACCCAGTGTGTTCCGCACCTTAGTTTCCTAAATACAGTTTCTTAAAAGAAATACATATGGAACTAAAACTCCTGACTTCAGAATGTTACATTTCTGGCAAAAGCACAGCTTACCAGAGATGAAAGGTCAAAGCACTTATTAACACAGTATAAAGAGGCAGCCAAAAAGCCAATCCATCTTTGTTTATGCTGAAAGAGTCAATAAAGTAACTATCAAATTTCTCTCCTCAAACAGAAGGGCAATGCCTAGACAAATGTATGTTTGTTCAGTAAAACCACCAGGATGGTAAAGGGACCAAACATCAGGTTGCAAGCAATGACAACAGAGAAGAAACAAGATTCATGTTAAAATATGACAGCAGCTGTCAAGATTAGATTTATTCTTATACTTTAAGAAATCCAAGGTGAAAATGGAGACTAAGGAAGCTCTCTGAGCACGTATCACATATTATTTTAACAGCCACTGAAACCAAGAAGGCAGTGTCATAAGTGCCATGTTGAAATGCAGATGCCAGGAGTATGGGAACAGAATCAACCTATCCTGCAAAAACACCATCTCTCTGCATGCACTTAGCGTCTGGCGTGGACGCAACTAGCCTTGCATGTGCACATGTGTAGACAAAGGAAAAATCGCTGCCGCTGAACCTTGCCACAGTACAAAGAAGAAGTGAAACAAAGAAAGAGAACAAATCAAATACAAGCTTATTTATCCAAAAGATGATTTTCAGAACTATGCTCGAGCACATATCCACTACCTAAAATGGATGGAGAACTTTTAAGTGACACTAGCACCTGCCAGGGAAACGTGGCTATAACAGTTCCTTCTCATTCTTGAACTAGAACTTTGGTCTTCCACATTTTTTCCTGCCTCTATTTTTTAAAGTAAAAACTCATAAAAATTAATGTCAACTATGACTTGTATATCACATATTACATAAAACTCTTTGTACCATCTCAAAGAGCATTTTCTATAGGAAAGGTATTATATAAATCTAGCAAAATAATAAAGACAGAACACAAATTCCCACATTTACAGCTCTGCTTAAACACAGTGGACACAGGAATTATCTCAATAACGCAACTTTAATTAGGACTAGATTTATTTCACTATGCTAGGAAGCAAACAGCAAGTTATTTCTAGAAAGATCATTGTACCTCTTGAACAGTATACTTAGTTAAGTTTCTAAAAAACACTGTATATTCCTCTAAAGAAAGAAAGAAATGATTTTATAGAGATAAATGCACTCAGAGTAAGTGCTGGAATATAAAGCACAGCCAGACTTTGCTGAGCATATTTTATTATGAAACTTGACATAAAATACAGTTGTAAATAATAAAATTAAGATTTGAATATTCAATATGCCAATAATCTTCAGTTTTTAGTTATCCTGAAAAAGAAAGAGAATTCATTAGAAGAATTCAGACTTGAATAAATGTTTTAAAATACATGCCTGTGAAATTTAGGTCTTGGCCAGATAAGGTAAGTGACAACCTTCCTATACAATCGCCCACTAGTAGGCTGCACTGCAGCCTTGTCCCATCTTCTCCTTGACCAGCCAGACTGGGAATTGACTACAAATATGAACTTCCACACAGGCAACTAGTCACATTTGGGGTTGAATATTGAGAAACATAAAGTAAAAATATCAGCACTATTTTATTCAAGCTTTATAATGAACTAAAATAATTTCATAAATTAAAACTCTGCTTTATTAATTTGATACATACCTTTTCATCCATATGGCTGTGAACTCCAAAGGGACCTCTGTGAATTTATTTTTCAACTTGTGAATGTGAAAGAAGTGGGAAGACAGCAAAAGGAAAAGAGACCACGTAAGAGAAAAAGTGGGTGCCTGAGAGCCCAGCATGGGGCCTGGGGACAAGCCTGGAGGCCGGCTGGCAAGGCTGCCCCACGGGCGACCACTCTGCAAGGTCAAAGGCTCTGAGACTCCACCGCAGATCTTAAAAAATAAAGGGGTTGGAACAACTTTAAAATGGTGAGCTAATGTGTTAAGTGATTCAGAATGAAATGACAAAGAAATAGATTTAAGTTGTGTTAGAACACTTTAAAAGGAACTATTGGGACTCTCGTATAAGAGAACTAATGAAAACAGCACTTGGATTAATGAGTATTATCTTCATATAAACGGACTTTGAACATGACAATAGTAAAGAAAATCAAGCATTACTCATGTAACTAACTCAGAACTGGAGAGACAAAGGGCTCTGGACAGTAGCAAGCACATGGACACTGTCTGGGGCGTGCCTAACCCTTGAGTGCCATTAAATGGATGGTGTTTGGTTTGGGCAACCCTGTTAGGTCCCTATAAGGAATAATCTTTATTCTTTAATCACTAGAATTATTTTCTCCTTGTAGCTCCAAGTAATCAGCAAACTTAGCAATAATACCTTTTAAATATGAAAATCAGCAATGAAATGGGACTCTGGCTGGGTCACACATCATAGAAAGAGAATCGTAACAAAACAGAAGTAGAATTAGTAGTCTTTAGAAACAATCACGTAGTTTTAAATCTACGAAACAATGCCAGCATGTGGTCCATATTTTATTATTTTATTCGTAAGGATGTCATGCCAAATTTTATATAAATACTTTGATAAAGAGATACACTTTAGTACTATTTTTATACAAACTTAAAATGACAGTCTTACAGAACTGTGTATTTCTAGAGTGTTGTAAAATATAAATGAAGAAATAAAGAATTGATAACCAACCTTAGTGAGTTATGGAAACTGCTAACACTACAGGAAGAGTCCACGACTTTGGAAATGTTAGTTATAAAGATTTTACTAAGGTCTGAATAAGCACAATAACTCGCTCCCTGCCTGGGGAAGCTGAGGTGGTAGATGCCCCACGGTGCATAGCGGGGAAACTCACCCGGAGCCAGGCCCTGCACCTGAGACTGCAAATCTGTGGCCTCCCAGGAAGTTAGGTCTGGGGGGACACGAGGCCCAGGGCACCGCACCTACTCCCTCAGAATCTCCTCCAGGTTCTCAGCGTTCAGTCCCAATGCCAGAGGGGAACTTGACAGGTAACCACATCGGCAGGACAGGGCCACCGCCATCCTGTGGACGGCTGGTGCTTGGACCCTAGAGCCTTCCAAGCCTCGTCCAGGAGGCACACACATGACAGGGGGGGCACGAGGCTGTGTACCCAACAGACACCTCGCCCGGGAGAGAGGACACAGGAGTCAGCTTGGAGGGCATGGAGCAGACCGGCAGAGAAAAATTATCCATGGAGTACACTGATAACCTGTTTTTCATGCTGGGTCAGACTGCCCCCACACTGATACCGTCCTGCGCCCAAGCAGCAGAGTCCAGTGTGACAACAGGGGGTGCTTTATGACCAGCTGGCCCGGAGGCTCAGGAAGCCTGAGCACCGTGCCTGCAGATGAGGCTGGGGACCTTGGAAGCAGGGCAGCTCGGTGCAGGGGCCTGGCGAGGCCCCTCCAGGCCTTGGGAGGATTCTGATTTTCTTCTAGTTGTTCCACTGACCATTTATGTGTTTTTCAACAGAGTATTTTATGCTAAGTCTTACTACAAAACTAGATACTAATGTAAGGAGATAAACTAATGCATCATTCTTTTTTTAAACTGCAAAACCCTGACAGCTTAAGTCTTCCTTGAATGAAGAAAAACATGAGAAGTTGGCTTTCCAGTTGTATATGCTTAAATCTTGGGATTAATAAACACAGAGAAAGAATGAATACAAACACTGGATATCAAGTAGGGGCTATATTAATGGTTCCTAACATGAAAAATAATCATGGATTATTGTGGACTAACGTAATTTTGAAGAGTTGAATAAAGATACATGTTTTTCAAAATTTTAACTATGAAAACTGGCATGACTGAAAGGAAAACAATTGGTCAATACTTTAGAAAGCAAGGAAGTTATCAAAAACTACCCTATTAACACTGATCTCAGCCCTAATAACTTTGTTAGTAAAATCTTTCAAATATTTAAGAGCTCAAATATGCCATACTCCATCCAAAACAAAGAAAAAGGGAAGCTACTCAATACATTTAACAAGTCAATGTAACCCCACTACCAGAAGTCGGTTAAATTATTCAAAAGTACAACTATGTACAAATTCCCTTTCACAAAAGTTGTAATTTCTACATAATTAAATTCTAAAAGCTGGTTGGTAAACTGTACGTAGGAAAGTCTCTTCTAACTTTTCACATTATGTAACAATAAAAGAAGTACAAAAGTACAATTTAAGTAAGAGTATCAGGAAATTGGCTGAAAAAGTATTTTGCTGTGGTGCCATCGCATAATTAGAGTGATCTTAACTTTCACCAATGATTCACCAAAAACCCACAAATACAAAGAGGTAAATGATCAATTCTCCATATTCACAAAGAGCCCTCTGCCCAAAATAAACGATCTTATTTTCAGCAGGGCTGGCAGTCAGCTGCAACCTACCACCAAACAGGGCTCAACTTACAACATGGTGCTCCGTGGTGCTACTTCTCATCTAACTATATACACATCACACATTACCAGTTGGGGAAAACTGAAGCTATTCCAGCTGCCTAGAATTCATCTAGTTTAGTGCAATTCAAGGAATATGTGGTAGGAATTTTGGGGGGAAATAGGCAATATAACCCTGTATAAGAAGTTTGGATTTAACTCAAACATTAAATTCTTTTTTCTAAAACAGTATTTTTCAAACCTTTTAAAAACTTTGGAGAACATCCATTTTTTGTGTGTGACTGACCCCACTCCAACTAGTCTGATTATGTATCATGTACCCACATTTTGATTATATATTGGTTCCCCAATTTTAAACTTCTGAGTAATTTACTTCAAAGTATAGTCACAAAAATAATCTGAGGAAATAGTATAATATACTATCCATCATTCATAGTTATTCAAGGAAGGGGGAGTGCAGAGGGAGGGGCCTAGAAAATTCCCATTTAACCCAATGGTAATTCAGACTATAGACTAGAAAGCCAGACCATTTCTTTGAAATGTGGGGAAGATGGAATAAAGGGAGGGGAAAAAAATAAAAAGGGATAAATTCCTTTAAACCTTATCCTGAGAATTAAAAAATTGTGCTCTTCATGGCATAAATTGAACCCTGCTTTATTTTAAATAAAGCAAAAATAAAAATAGAATAATTCGCACTGTAAATCAGAGAAAGAACTGCAACTGATTTTTATTAACCATTTTTCTGAAGAGTTTAGAAGAGACACAGCCCAAGAGATTACTGCTTAGCAAAGGAATAACAAATTAATATACACAAGACAATGCACTGGATAATTTTCTGCTATTGTTAGCATTGCACAGAGTAAGACATTCGATTAGAAACAAAAGAGAAATTTCTATTTCCTACCTAGATCACTGGCTACCATCTTGGAAAACTTTCTGCTTTGGGTCTTCACTGAAAACAACATTTTGATATAAAATGTCAAAATGTATTCAAAAGTAAATTAAATGAATTAAACACAAAAGAAATACTTTAAAAGAAAGATACTCTACCCTTTTCTATAAAATTGTTCACTTTTTGCTCATCATCTGAATTGTGGGTTGATGAAGAACCTACATGGATAAAGACACAGGTCAGTCACAGGCAGTGTGGGTGAAGGAAAAAGTATCAAGAGGAGGTCTGGCAGCAGCTCAATGAGCCCTGTCATGCCCACAGCTCACAGCACTTAAACGTTACAGTAGAACAGCAACCTGCAGGGCAGTGTCTTTCCATGGGAGACTAGCCCCTTATAGAAGTAAATGTTAAATGTAACCTATGGTCATTTTTCCTTAATCATTTGGCAAGATGAAGAGATAAATACCTAATATTTCAATCCACGTAATCATTTGATTAGCATTCTATCAGTGTGAAGTTACTATGGGTAGGTCTGTTGTTAAATATCAAAGACAGAACTACTGCCTTTAACCCTGTCACCTTAAAGGTATTTATGATTTTACAATCTTTAATATTAGGGATCACTTTAATGCTGCTTTTTTCCTACCAAAAATGTCTTATTCCCTCATTTCTTGTGCATAAGAACAGGTAGCTGGAATTCCTGTCCTGGAATTTTTGGTTGCGCTTAAAGAAACAAACAAAAGCTCTTTAAACAGGAGTTAGTTTGCCTTAATGAAAACATAAATACACTTGTTCACTAGAAACTACAGTTTTCTACAGCATATGAAGTTTATGATTCCTAAATGATGAAACCTTGGTGTAGTGGTCTCAAGTTGCATGCACCCCAGAAAAACAGGTTCTTTAACTTAACCCACAGCTTGGGTGTGGGCCCACGGTAAGCAGGACCTTCCGATGTGGTGCCTTCAGCTAAGGTGTGGCCCAGTCCAGTCAGGACTGGCAGAATGAAGCCCAGCTACAAAGAGGAAAAGGCAGGGGCAGCGAGAACTTGAAGGCCAACGAAACAAAGCAGAGATGGGAGAGGGCACCAGGAGCTGCTGCCACATCTTGCCACTGGCAGAAAGTAAAGAGCAAGGCTCCACGGCAGCCAGCCCCAGAGTGCCAGTCTCCAGGAAGAAAACATCGCCCGACAACGCCTCAAGTTGGACTTTCCTTTAGCCTCAAAACTGTATGCTAATAAATAACCATTGTTTAAACCAAGCGTGATATTTGCTTGAACAGTCAGGGAACTAAAAGGGATGGTAAGAGTACATATAAAGAACAAGAGCAATTGATTAACTTTTTTTTTAAAGAATATTTAGAGGTTCTTGAGAGTAGTTGAGTAAGATTCATCTGGCAGAGCTAAAATTCTGTACTAGTACCACAACAGCAAAACTTATACAATCTTGTAGCAAATGAGCTAGATAGGAAGTTCAAACTATATACCCCACTCTGAGATAAGAATCTTTAAAATAGTGAGTGTAATAGTTTTTGTGGCAGTTTGAATTGACGAGTCCCATAAAAGATAATGTTTTTAAACTGACCTATTTCTATAGGTGTGATGCTCCTTGCACTAAGTTCCTTGGAGTGCCCTTTGATTAGATTACTTGATAAGATAGTTCTGGGGCTTTTGACTGGACTGTTAGTGAGGTATGGCTCAGGTTGACCCCCACCCTCTTGCTGGGTCTGATAAAAAGGGAGACACAGAGACTCAGGTGCAGGAGAAGGAAGCCTCCATGCTCGATCCTGCCACGTGAGAGAGAGCTGGAGGGCTGCTGAAGCAGGAAGCCCCAAGAGGCCCGGCCCATATAGCAGCTCAAGAGCAGAGAAGCCGCTGATCGGCTCAAGGAGCTGAGGCCCAGGGAGGAACAAGCCATGTGCCCAATAGCGTACAGCAGCACCCAGGAACAATGCGGAGCAGCCAGGACTGAGAGAGACAAGCCTTGGGCGTGGCTGCCTCAGCTGAGCGCAAACCTGGGCAGAGATGCTGCCATCTTGCTTCAACGTGCTGCAGCTGCCTTTGTTGAGAAAGCACCTCTCATGGGCCTCAGCTGGACTTTTTACAACCTTGGTACTGTAAGCTTTTACCCAAATAAATCCCCTTTATAAAAGCCAGCTCATTTCTGGTACTTTGCATCAGCAACCCTTTAGCAAACTAAAACATTTATATCTTTAGTTATATTCACATTTTGACTTAAATTTACTATGGATAGAAAATATCTAATTTATTTTGGCCATGACATCCAATTTAGTCATATTAGTTTATCCGATTTTATGACTAAAATTATTTCTCATTTTTCCTTAAAAAAAAAAAAGTGTTTCTAATTTTTCATCATATTTAATTTCTCCCATGAATCTTTTATCATAAACATAAACACAATCCTCAAGTATTTCTGGATTGGTATTTTAAGAGTCAAACTCCCTAATCTTTATAGATACACCTCAAATGATGTTCCCCTCACCCCAACATTTTTACACCGCTCCACTTGTAAACACTTTCCCTCCCTTGATTTTCTTTATCGCTTCCTTACAACACTGCTCACTTTGCATTAATACCTTACACTATGAATTTGCACACATGAGCTGTCTCACTGGACATCTTAAGGCACGACCATGACTCATTTGTGGGTCCTCTCTGCATTGACTAGAGTACCTGACAATCAGGAATCTCTAAACTAGTATCTGCCGAACAAATGAAGCTTATCCACTATGGGCAAATATCTAGAACATAACTGTAAAGAAATGCAAAGCATTCCTTTTTGTTCTTTTTTTATCACAATAAAAACAATACTGAATCTTAAAGAATAAGGTCAAGAACTAATGCTCCACCAAAAACTGCACTTCCTTTCTGTGTCCAGGTGGCAGACATTCTTGACATCTTTTCTCTGACCAAGAAGAACATGGAAACACTGCAGGATCCAATTACTCCTACAGTGTCCTCAGAAACTACTCTTTAAAATTCATGCCATTCTCATTAAACCCTTCTATATCTACTGGAAATATCACATAGATAACAGTGAACTCAGTAATGTGTGAGAGAAACAAAAAATAGTCTAGTTGTTTTTCATATAAATATAATTAATGTTTAGAGGAAATAATGGTTATATGATACTAAACAGTCACATGAATATAAAAAATTAGTATTAGTTTTACCTGATACATTTCATTTTAGAATGATGGCATGGTAGCATATCTACACAAATTCAAAATACTGAAAATGTTTGATATTTTTAACAGAAAAACAGAAAAAAATACGCCATAAACTTAAATAAAACAAACATTAATTTTTTGCCTGTCACCTATTCCTGGCCAGCATAATTTCTCTGCTATCTCATGAAAAAGTTCCAAAGTTGTTTTCGACATATCCTATCCGAACCTGTGTCCCAAATTACTGAGGTCAGACAAACACAGGCAGTCCCACAGCCTGCAGGCGCCGAGGGCCACTGGCATCAGTGTGGAATGACCTAACAGGTATGCTCCTGACTTTAACAAGTCATGTATATTTTGATGCAGCACTGAAAAAAAATCCCCAGCATTACTAAATAGCTCAGTTAGGCAATATGAGCTCTGAAATAAAAGTAAGGTGTTGGCTCCCCCATCTGTCTGTCCAGTGTCATACACCCAGGAAAGCAGAATCAACTTTACTTCAAAGAGCACATCATTTACCTAAAAATAAAAGGAAAAGACAACCTGTACCTATTGCTTACCTTTTTTCAGAAAGACTATTGAATAGAGGGCTCTGAGACCAAAAATCTGATTATGGGATTTAAAAAAGAGTTTCTCTTCATTTAACTGAATTATTTGGGAACTTGGAAACTGTCGTTCTGGCCCTCACACCAAAAAAAGCTGAATGAATCAAAAATCCACAACTCTTCTTAGATCCACCAGAGAACTGGGGTCTCAGGGCAGCCCCTGACCCCAAACTGGAGACAAAGGGAGAGACAGAAGCACAGCCAAGGGGGAGTAGGGCCTGGGAACCAGCTTCGGGGGGACAGCCACCAAGCACCAGCTAGCTCAGGAGTCAGAAACTCCGGAGGCCCGGCCTTGGGGAGACCCGGGACCTGAGTGAGTTTTACCTCCAGGAGCCCCACCCTGTTCTGAGGGTGAAGATGGGAGAAAAGCCCCTTGTGCTCCAGCGGGGGGAAAGGAAGCAACCATTTCATTGCTTTTATCTGATGCACCATGTCCAGCATTCAAAAGAAAACTCTTAGGTACAACTAAAAGGCAAGACAAAACACAGTCTGAAGGGAAAGCCCAAGCGTCAGAAGCAGACCCGAATACGGCAGAGACCTTGGAATTACCAGATGTGGATCTTAAAGTAACTCCAATGGAAACTCTAAGGATCAAAAGGAAACGCTAGAAACCCAGAACGCTGGAACAGAAGTGGAAGAGGCCTCTGATGGCATCAGGAGCCTGGGCAAGGCTGAGGGGAGAATCAACGCGCTTGAAGATACGGCAACAGACACGTTACCAACTGAAGCCCAAATAAAGTATCTTAAGACACTTTTGACAGTCAAGTAACATATTAAGATGTAAGTTACTGAATTAAACATATAATGTTCTATTTGGCTCATGTCCTTTCCATGCTGACAGCTGTGATCATGTAGTCTTCAGGGAAGCTGAGAAAGTCTAAATTGTATGTATTTGGGGATATTCGGTGGATGAAAAAAAATAATTCAAAGATAACACAACTCTACACTCCAAATTCAGAAATAACTCTAGTCTGATGAAATGGGGATGCAGGCATTCACTACAGACGACTGATCTGAAGTTTACGCCACCAGTGGCCAGATGCAGCCTCTGATTCCATGAGAGATCCCTACGGCTCTATTTAATGGGTGGATCTAGATATGAATTAAAAGTAAGAAAGCCAGACGTTGGACACACTTTGATTTAAAAACAAGAAAGTGTACAACCATCAGAAAAATAATGAACTTGTAAAAAGAAAACATCGCAAGAGCTTTCAAAGGCTAAGATGTGCTAAACTGAAATATGAGTGAATAAAGTAACAAGCACTTCTCAATGTTTTCCATTTTTAAAACTGTTTCTGATGTGAGAGCACCAGCTATGGAGGAGTCTAAGAACATGGTTACTAATTCTAAGAGCAATCTTCCCAGCAGAAAGGTGATGAAAATTTCCAGATAGGTTGATTTAACAAATACAGTAGTCAGAGTTAGGGAGGCACGTTATGGAAGTTTAGCAAAGTCTCCATCCCCTAAAATAAAATAATAAACTAGGGTACACTTAATCCTAAGGTGCTTCAAAAGATACTAGAAACAATGTTCCTGTAAAACACGCCACAGAGGTCCCACGCACCTATTTTTGGATACAAAAAGGCAGCTATTAAATGGTATCAGAGGTTACTTTCATCAAAAACACACAAACTTAGTGAATCAGAACCATTGTCTTGAGTTACTGCTGGACAAGGTTGCATGTTTTCTGCAGCATTAAAGCCAGAGCGCAGCGGCTCTCACAGCCACTGGTCTCTGATCCTGCTCTACCTACTAGAGGAAGCCCGGTGGCCCAGAGCCAAGACTAGCCTGTGGATGCTAAAACATTTGATCCAATGGCCAGAGCAAAGCACGCTTTCCTAAGATGCATAAACACTAAAAGTTAAGGAACACGTCATTTTTATGCAGGTACTGGGGTGGATGCTTACCTAGTGCAAACTGCGTTCCTTTTCATTTAACACGAAGAGTACAGTTAAAGTTTTAAGTATAAATATGCGATGCGAATGATGTATTTTAAATTTTATGTGTGAAAAGGAACATTGATAGGCTATATTGAGCTCTGCCATACATGCTGAATTATAATCATTCATTACATTAAAAAAACAAATTACCAGAAGTTGGAGACTTGCAGCGATCCTCTGGGGTCACAGTCCCTTCACTGATGTCACAGAGGCCCGCTAGAGAAACCAAAACACAAAGAACAAGTGAGCCACACGCGAAGGCACGTGCACACCCCTCCCCTGTCCACAGCACACGGAGACTTCCTGGGCCTGAGAGGAGCCAGTAGAGGATGGCTCTGCATTGGCGTCCGCCCCATGCCATGTGGACAGGTGCTCTCCTGTCTGCACAATCACTGTGAGCTGGCACCCGCCCCACACTGTGTAGACAGGTGCTCTCCTAACTGCACAGAGGATCTCTGTGAGCTCGTGTCCACCCATGCTGTGTAGACAGGTGCTCTCTTGTCTGCACAGAGGACTGCTCTGTGCTGGTGCAAACACCTGCCCCTAGGTCTGAGGGGCGGGGACACAGGGACATCTACATTAAAACCCTTCCAACTAATAGAGCAGTTTCCAATTAAACAAATGAGAATGTAGGTTTAACACAGGATTTCCAAAAGAGATAATCTGCTTTCTTTAAGAAAACCAGACCTAACACAAGATTTTGTTTATAATCAGAAGTTTAGGGGTATATGATTTACTTCTTATTGGATTTCCCTTGGAGGAGAATAAATATCTGGCAATAAGTGTGGTTATTTTGGCATCATAGGGACCCCAAACTCAAACTTCGAAATGGTTTCACCTAAGTGCCTAAAACACCTTCCTTACATCTTTTTGAATAATAATTGCAGAAATATTCTGTCCCTCAAAATTTGGAGTTTTAAAAACACTGCACATTATTTATCTAATGGGGTTGTAACTTCTGAAAACCAAACCATCATGTTTTTCAAAAGTTCTAAACAAAGTTTCTTTTCACACACTATGAAGTACAGAACCAGTCTAAATTCTTAGCAGAGACCCATGCCGTACGCCACCGGCAAGACCATGGCGACGATGCAAGTGACAAGCACCCGGGGGGCCAAGAGCCTGGAATGAAAGGTGATAAGCCGACACGTGCGGCGGCTGGAAGCTGGGGAAGCGTGCGGTCGCATGTCCACCTGCTTACAAGACAAGGTGTCCCAGTCCTGTGCCCTCCGAGGCAGCTTTTGCAGTAACAGTTTCAGAGAATGCTAGGTACTAAAATCAGCTTTTTTTAAACAAGCGTTTTTTTCATTTGAATGTATATTATTTGTCTTCATGGAGTAGGACATTTTTGAATGACAATGAGCACGGTTTTTTCTTTTTAAGCCTTTGGCATTTTTGTCAACTATCAAGTACGTATGTGATATAATTCCTGTTCTTGAAATAGCCTAGAAGTAAACATTTGTAGGAAGCTGACTTAACGGAGGAGGATAGAAGTTTAGTTAAATTAGGGAAGGAGCCGATGACCAAGAGGGCTGAGGCGCCTCAGCGCAGCCGGTTCCGCCTTCCTCGCCACCCCGCGGCCCTCCGCCAATCCCCCGCCCTCCACACCGCTCCAGCTGGTCAGGCACCAGGGCTGCCACTGGGACCATGACACTACCTTCTGTTTTACTTGAAATATAAACAACTAAGTTTTGGAATCAGAAACCCAGACATGCTTAAGATGTTATGTTGAGGCAAATTTTGATACCGTTGCCTTTTAGTTTTTTAAAACAATCTTCCGTTACAGAATAAAATAGGATACAGTGAAATCTTAGAAAAACTTATTAAAATTTCAGGGCAAAAACTGGCCTCTATCCTGGGATAAATCTAGATATGTAACTTCTAGCAGTTTTATGTAAACTAGTATGAGGTACAAAGGAGAGCAGTATTAGGACTAGTAAAATTATCACTGGTTTCTAAAAATTGTTAACAAATTTTTAAATATTAAAACTGTAAAATTCTCTATTACAATGTTCTAATTTCCCAACAATAAATAGTTTCTTCGCTTTATGAGGCACAAGCAGTTCCACTACTGTTTTCATAAACTTATGAGATCAATCTAAATCATGGATTTTTAATTGTAAATCAAGTTTTAAGAAAGCTCTTGTAAAAATGAGAAAAACCAATGATTTTAAAAAGAAAAAAATATGACAATATTTCAGTGTCATGAAAAATGACTCAGCTAAGAAAGAGTGGAGTGTTCCCCCTGCTCAGAGTAGAGCTAGAAAGGCTGCATGTAGCAGTTTGATATGATTATGAATTCCAAAAATAGATACTGGATTATGTTTGTAATCTGGTTTGTACCTGGGCGTGATTAAGTTATGATTAGGGCTTTGATTGGGCCACGTCATTAGGGCGTGGGGTGGGGACTCATAGATAAAAGGTATGGCAAAGGATAGAGTTGGAGGGTTTTTGATGTTGGAGTTTGATGCTGAAGCCTTAAGCTGGAGCCCTGGGAAGTAAGCTCACAGAGGAAAGAGAAGCAAGCTCCAGGAAGAGAGGAACCCTGAGTCCAGGAAGCAGCAAGACAGTGGAAGGGAGGAACCCAGGAAGCCTGAACTTTCACAGACATCAGCAGCCACCTTGCTCCAAATAGACTTTGGTGAGGGAAGTAAATTATGCTTTATGGCCTGCTATCTGTGAGCTCCTACTCCAAATATATATCCTTTATAAAAACCAGCCAGTTTCTGGTATTTTGCATCAGTACTTCTTTGGCTAAGACAGTACATGTGCGCTTGGCTGTGATCAGCACAGCTTAGAGACACAGTCAAGAGGGCAATGGTGGCACAGAAGCCAAATGGTCCCTGACAAAATGATCCCATAAACAAAAGGAAACTCAACCATCAAGTCAAAGGGATGGTGAGGGCGACATCCCCTACCTTGTCTTTTTCTCTCATAAACCGCAATACTGTTCATTTCTGAGCAAAAGTAAAAGTGAATTACAGAAGGATGCTAATTTGGAGGGAGAGAAGTGGCCACTGCACCCTGGATTCTGCAAACTCTAAGAACACCCAAGGCAGGTTCCCTCATCCCTGGGGCTCCATCAGTCAACCCCACGTGTGCGCCACGAGACAGGAGAAAGGCTGGGAATAGGGGCAGATGGCTCACCGTGCAGCGGCCAGAGCTGTGCACCCCAGAAAATGCTTTCTTCTGGTGCGCGCTGCGGGCATGCCCTAGTGAGCAGACCTCTGGTCAAGGCCACCTGGCTGAGGGGTCCTCAGCCCCCTCCTAGAGGCCACAGAGAGAAGCCACGGGAGCGACCAGAAGCCAGAGTCAAGAACCCAGAGAGAAAGGAGGAGACGCCGCCATGTGCTTCGCCACATGTGGGAAAAGCCAGGGGCCCCGAGGCCGGTGGGCCAGCGGAAGACACCAATGCTGGAAGAAGCCGCCTTCCAGCTTCAGAGGCCCTGCGTGGCACACCCTGTCATGCACCGACCCACGGCAGGGAGCTTGTTTAGCACTTAATCAAGACTACCCAGGCAACTCAGATGCTTGGAGCAAAGCTTCCACAAACCTGGGCTTGCACTGAATCAAGGCTAGCCAAGAAATCAGGATTTTTGCAGATTTAAATCCACTTCTGCATCTGTGTGTTTTTCACACGGTAATGATGCTCTTGAAATAAATGGCTGAAACAATGAATCACTCTGGTCTCATAGAGACCAAACTAAAAAGGGGCAAAGAATTTGAAAGTAACTTTGTTCTGTAATAGAGACAAATTTCCCTGTCACAATGCAGACCAACAAGTTTGCCACTGTGGTGGTTCCTTCCCACCATTAAATCCTAGACTGATATTAAAAACAAAGCAAAAAATAACAGCAGAAAACCAAAAATAAGACTCATGCCTTTCACTAGTAGACTAACTTAGACCAGTTATTTGCCTAACGGAAGAACTTACACCCACAGAAAAAGCTCTGTCCTCTTTACCTGC